>NW_027507791.1:36655835-37148545 GCF_037356315.1 Lithobates pipiens | reverse complement strand
CACACATAATCTCTCCTCACCTCCCCTCACACATAATTCCTCCTCACCTCCCCTCACACACATAATTTCTCCTCACCTCCCCACACACATAATTTCTCCTCACCTCCCCTCACACACATAATTTCTCCTCACCTCCCCTCACACATAATTTCTCCTCACCTCCCCTCACACATAATTTCTCCTCACCTCCCCCCACACATAATTTCTCCTCACCTCCCCCCACACACATAATTTCTCCTCACCTCCCCTCACACATAATTTCTCCTCACCTCCCCTCACACACATAATTCTCCTCACCTCCCCTCACACACATAATTTTGTGGGGGGAGGGGTCTAGGACAGTAATGGAGGAAATCAGTAATAAGAGGCGGGAAGAGGGGGACACATTCCACACAACACTAGAAGGGGAACTCTACTTCCTGCTCTGTGTGGGGGGAACGATTTCTCAGGGACACCTCAGAGGGAGGAGCCGTCCTCCATCTTGTGTCAGGTCAGAGCTCATTGGAGGGAAATTTTTCTTCCTTCATCTTCCATAGAAATGTCCCCTCCAGGGACGGCGCCCCCCACAGCTACAGACCCCGAGTAACATTTATAAAATGAATGGACTTTTCTTCTCCATTATTGATGAATATACAAAGTACAGATAAGACGGGACACCTCCTCCTTCTGATCTACAAATCCTCTCCCATCCCCATTCCCCACACCTCTTCCCATCCCCCGCACCCCACACTCCATTCATTTCAATGGGAGGCCCTTCATGTGGGAAAGTCGCTCACCGACGTTTCTGGCGCCGTCACATCTGCGCCGTTTGTTGCTAATTGTTACATGCCACAAAATGTGTGTCTGCTCGCCGCATTTGGGGCGCCATTAATAATGAATAGAACCGCAAAACGCAATGCGTGTTTTTATAGTGTTATATACACAAAACCCTGAGATGTGATTGGAGGCTGAGGCCCCACCTACACTTATGGCTGGGAAGGAGGGGGGTGGTAAAATGTGGGGGTTTAGCCGTGGGTTTACCACCCTCCATAATGAGACAAACCATTCACCACCTCCCAGTGTCCCCCCCGTGTGCTCTCCCTCCAGTGTCCCCCTTTCCCGTGTGCTCCCACCCGTGTGCTCCCCCCACAGTGTCCCCCCGTGTGCTCCCCCCCCACAGTGTCCCCCGTGTGCTCCCCCACAGTGTCCCCCGTGTGCTCCCCCCCACAGTGTCCCCCGTGTGCTCCCCCCCACAGTGTCCCCCCCCCACAGTGTCCCCCCGCGTGCTTCCCCCCCACAGTGTCCCCCCGCGTGCTTCCCCCACATTGTCCCCCGCGTGCTTCCCCCACATTGTCCCCCGCGTGCTTCCCCCCACATTGTCCCCCGTGTGCTCCCCCCCACAGTGTCCCCCCACGTGCTTCCCCCCCACAGTGTCCCCCGTGTGCTTCCCCCCCACAGTGTCCCCCCCGTGTGCTCTCTCTCCCCCCCCAGTGTCCCCCCCCAGTGTATATGACAGAAGACTGTCAGAGGCTTCAATCCTATTGGAGGAGATGATCAGGGACTGCAGACATGTGACATGAGAGTGCGAGAAATCAGCGACATTATCTCTTCTTTACAGATGAATACCGCCGCTACCGACTGCTGGGGGTCTGCAAAGGGCCCCTCATCAAGGGCCAAAGGGCCCCATGTGTCTGCAGGTTGGGCCCCGAGGATCCCGTCACCCTCTTCAGTGGAGGTGAGGAAATAATGTGATTATTTGATGGATTGTATTATAAACGTCTTATTCTCTATGGATTAGGAAGTCACATGTCAGGCGTCTGATTGGTCATCTCTGTGCGATTTATGACTCCTCTCCATAAGATGAGGACCTCCCTGAGGAGGATCGGAGAGGTTTTAGGCCGGGTTCACATGTGTGCAGCCGAGGTTTTCAGCCCGGTGTCCGGTGCGTTTCTCTTCACCGCTTCAGGTGCGATTCGGGTCTGAATTTTTTTTTTTTGCCTGAATTTTCACCTGAACCAGACCCAAAAAAACGCAGCGGACCCTTCTGGAATCCGCACCGCGGACACTGAGAGCCGGTCACACGTCATGCGACTTGACATGCAATGAAAGCCGCATCCAATTCACACGCATGTGACCCCGGCCCCAACCACATTCTTACAGCTGCACTGAAACAATGATGAGGATTGGTGGATCATCTAGAGCAGACTTCCCCTCCCCCGGGGCTCCTCTGGAGGTCGGTAAGCCCCCCGTTCACAGCGCCGCGACTTGTCCTGCGATTTGACATTTCCAACCTGCATGACGAGCGACTCCCCATTGCAGGCAATGGATCCATTTATATCGCTGCGACTCCTCATGCTGCAGCAATTCTGACAAAGGTTCCCGGATGACTTTTCACGGATCTCACTGCGAATTGAATGGAATTCTGGTCACCGGATTTGGAAGTAGCCATGAAATTGGCGGTGCAAATCGCACTGATGTTTGGCCCCTGAAAGTCGCTCGGTTTCAAAGCCGCACTGATGTGAAGCCGGGCTGAGGGACCCTTGAAGAATCTGTAATCTCAGATGTGTGACCACTGAGGGCGATGATGACTTGTTTTTATAGATCTATAAATCTCTCCACACACGTTACAATCTGATTGTACAATCTCCTTCACATCGACCGAGTCTGAAGAACTCCGATCACCCCCAAGATAAAAGTTCTGTTCTTATAAAAGGGAAAAGAGGAATTATTAGAGTGAAGGATGCGAGTCACTCGCACGGTGAGAGGAACATTTTATCTGGTGGAGGAGCACATAGTTTATGAGGGTGAAGAGCCCCCAACACTTGCACCTTTTTTTTTTTTCTTTATGGTTTTTGGATATAAACTGCGGAGTATTTGGAAGCTTTTTCAGTGAAGCACATCATTTATAAGGGTGACGGGCCCTAAACACTGACACTTTTTTTGATCCGTAGCACATAGTTTATGAGGGAGTGCTCCTTTCCCTTTATTCCTGTTGTGGGATTGTGTTGTGTATAAGGGGGTTGATGTCGTATGAAGATGTTTCTGATAGGAGAGTTTTTCTATAATAATATATTTCATCTCCTCTGATTATCGTCACTGAAAGTAGAAGTGTGAGAACCGTTGGCTTTGCAGTTTCGGGAGGAGGCGGAGCCTGGACTGATCTGTGTGATGTCATCAGACAGCGGACTTCAGACCGCGCTCTGCTGAAAACCCGTCACGGGGGGGCAAAACAAATTCCACTCCTGTGACCCCCCCGAGGAGAAGCCAAACGAGCTCCGGCCGGACTCCTCCTTTCCTACCAGAGGTCGGTCATATGATTGGGCAATCTGGTTTAACCGCGGCACGCCGGTGTACGTTGGCACAATGGCAGCGGCGGGCAAATGGGCGTACCTGGACGTCCCCTTTAAGAGGCGGGGATAGCAGGTGCGTGCACACCCGCCGTGTACAGCGTCACCGCGCGCGTGGGATTGGTGGACTCGATGTCTCCCGGCGATCGTGTCACAGAGCGGCAGAATGGGGGAAGTGTCTATGTAAACAAGGCATTTCCCGTTCTGCCTTGTGTCATGACAGAGATCACTGTGCTCTGTCATCGGGAGCGGTGATCCCTGTCATGTGACTGGAAGCCCATCCCCCCCACAGTTAGAATCACTCCCTAGGACACACTTAAAGTGGTGTTGCCACCAAAAAATAAAAAATTGTTTAAAATTCTTAAACAAAAAAAAATAATTGGAAAAAAATAATTTTTACTCACCTCTAAATGCCTGTGTCTAGGGGGTCCCTCGTAGGCTGCCTTCTTCCTTGCCCGGGCTGGTGACATCACTTCCCCTCGCGCCGCACAGTCACCTGGGACCTGTCACATGTCCCAGGTGACTGTATGGCGTATCACGGCACCCTGCGCCGCTCGCGCATGCGCAGTGGGTGCCCACAGTACAAATGACGGAGCCATGAGCGGAGCGGGGATCGAGGGGGGGGCTTCATTCCCCCGCATCGCTGGACCCCGGGACAGGTAAGTGTCCGATTATTAAAAGTCACAGCTGCAGTATTTGTAGCTGCTGACTTTAATTTTTTTTTTTTTTTTTTTTTAGGGGCACCCCACTTTAACTACATCGCTCCCTAGTGGTTAACCCCCTTCACTGCCAGTGTGATTTACACAGGAATCAGTGCATTTTTATAGCACTGATCGCTGTATAAATGACAACGGTTCCAAAATAGTGTCAAAAGTGTCCGATGTGTCCGCCGTAATGTCGCAGTCCCGATTAAAAAAATGTATGACATAAAAAACGCAGATCGCCACCATTACTAATAAAAAATAATAATAATAATGCCATAAATCTATCACGTATTTTGTAGACGCTATAACTTTTGCGTAAACCAATCAATATACGCTTATTGCATTTTTTTCACCAAAAATATGTAGAAGAAAACGTATTGGCCTAAACTGAGGAAATGTTTTTTTTATATATATGTAAATGTAAAAAGAAATTAGTGTTTTATTTTTTTTTTTATTTTTTTTTCTTTCTTTTCGCTCTCTTTTTTTTTTTATTATTTTTTTTTTGTTTGTTTTTTGTTTATAGTGCAAAAAAAAAAACCCAGAGGTGATTAAATGCCACCAAAAGAAATCTCTATTTGTGTGTGGGGGGGAAAGGACGTCAATTTTGTTTGGGAGCCGCGTCGCACGACCGCACAATTGTCAGTTAAATCGGTGCAGCGCCGAATCGCAAAAAGTGCTCCGATCAGAAGGGGGGTAAAATCTTCCGGGGCTGAAGCGGTTAAGCAGCACAATTACGCTCTTTTTTTTTCAATCAGCACTTATCATTGGAGCGTTTAGGCCCTGCGTGCCGCTACAGTCAGGTAAGTGTTTGTAGGGTGGGGGTGTCTGATGTAAAGTGTCCTAGTGATCCCGTGACAAGAGGGCAGACCCCCCCTCCCCCGATGATATAGTTACATAGTTAGGTTGGAAAAAGACACGAGTTAGAACCCCCCATGGGTTTTTTATTGTGCCCTCTGTGTCCCATTGGGGAGATTTCCCTTCTGTATTCTGATGGAATTGCTCTCCCTATCACTGTGAGTGATGAGGAGAAACATTGGGAATAGAGAGAGTGAATCTCCCTGACAGGGCCACCGAGAGTAATAAAAACTGACAGGGGTTCTAATCCCTCTCTGCTGTATCCATCGCAGTGGAAATGCTGTCATGCAATAAAATACAGAATCGTTTCGTGAGATAAATACGGCAAATTTCGGTGGAATTACACGTCTTATTTTACAAGCATTTTTTAATAAATTGCAAAAAAAACCTCTTAAAAAAACGCCGCCGTATTTTACCACTGATCCCGACCACTTGCCGCCAGTATAACGTACTGACAGTATACTGCGGCAAGGTGGCACTGCCCCCCCTGGATTACACAATCCAACACTTCTGGGTGTGGGGCACACAGCGGGAGCTGATCTGCAGGTACCGCAGACTCCATGTCCACCGGCACCCGCCGATCGTTCAGCACAGAGGCCGAATGTGACCTGTCAGTAGGGGAGACATGGATCCTGTGTTCCTGCAAAGCAAGGACCAATGCCTTCCCAGAGTAAAAGCCCCTCCCCCCACACTACACAAAACACACCAGCTAGGCACACAGTTAACCCCTCGATTGCCTCTGATGTTTAACCCCCTTCCCAGCCAGCGTCATTAGTACAGTGACAGTGCATATTTTTAGCACTGATCACTGTATTAGTGTCACTGGTCCCCCAAAAAAAGTGTCAGCTAGTGTCCAATTATCCGCCACAATATCACAGTCACTGATCGCCACCATTACTAGTAAAAATTAAAAACAAACAAAAATATATATATATATTCCATAGTTTGTAGATGCTATCAATTTTGCGCAAACCAATAAATATATACTTATTGGGTACATTTGTACAAAAAATATGAAATTCGATTTTTTTTTTTATTGGAACATTTTTTAGAAAGTAAAAACTTTATTTTATTTTTTTCAAAATTGTTGGTCTTTTTTTTTCTATAGCGCAAAAAATAAAAACAGCGATTGAATACCACCAAAGGAAAGCTTTATTTGTAGGAAAAAAGGCACAAATTTTACCTGGGTACAGCGTCGCACGACCGCGCAATTGTCACTTAAAGTAATGCAGTGCCGTGTTGCATAGAATGGCCTGGTCATGAAGGGGGGGTAAAACCTTCAGAAGGTTAGGTGGTTAAAGCAGTAGATCCCACTTTGTGAATGGAGCCCGCTGTCCCCCAATATAACAGACACACGGCTCCATTCACATTGGGATAAGGATCTTTGTTTAACCCTTTCTCTGCCAGGTGTGTACGTGGTACGGCCCTGAGGGCGGGGGGGGGGGGCATCGCACACAATATGGGGGCTGCAGCTACCAGGATTGTGTGTAAAACTGACGGGCCGCCTCCTGCCTATCAGGTGAAAGAATTCGGGTGTCAGCGCTGCCACCCGATCACTTGCACACACCCCCCGATATCGGCGCCACCCCCGTGTCACCGTGCCCTGCCATGCTTTCCAGCCTCTGCTTGCCCATTTGTGGGCCCAGGAGCTACATGGCAGGGGGAGGGGAAGGAGAAGAGCGGAAACACGCCCACTCTCCTCCCCTTCTTGTCCTGACCCAGGAAGTGATGTCTGTGATGTCACTTCCGGGTCAGCCTCTCGGTGTCCCCGGCCAGCTCCGCGGGTAAGTAATGCGATCTCCATCACAAAACATTCAGTGGAGCCCCGAGGAGACATTGGGGGGATGTCTAGACCCGGCATGTCTCAATAAAGAGAACCTGTCCCCTAAGAATCAGCACATTGGGGGCTTTTTATCCAATGTGATGAAAAAAACATTCCGTCAAAAAATTTGCTTTCCTTTTTTTTTTTTTTTTTAAATAAAGTTACACCCAAGCATATAAACCCCCCTCCCCTCCAAAAAATGTAGCTGCTTCCCCCACATATATGAATGTAAGCGCAGGTTTGGGGGATGATGATGCATGAAAATGTTGATTACGATACACATGTTACATATCGCCACGCACGCCGGAGTGAGAGCAATAATTCTAACACAAGACCCCCTCCATAATACTAAACTGATGACCTATAGGGGGCTTTTTATGCGTCACCTATAGAAAATATAGGGCACTGAAGTTTGATGGCATTTCACAGGCGCACACAGATTTCAGGTCTGACATGTTGGGTATCTATTAACTCGGTACGACCTCGTCTTTTATATTTTACCAAATAATTGGGTCGTTTATTGCATTTGTTTGCCCTAAAATTGACTTTAGTGTGTTATTTACTGACATTTTTAACCTTTTGCGTTAATAACGTGTGACATACAAAATTGGAACTACCACTATTTTATTCTCTAAGGTGTCTGCTTTCAGAAAATATATAATATTTGGGAGTTTTGTGTGATGATTTTTAAATGTTTGCAAAAAACGCAAAAACGGCTCTGACAGTGAAAAGGTTAAAGAACACATGCCGGTCTGAGATTTGATAATTACAGTCACATGACACAAATAAAGATTTGTATAGTTAAAGCGGAGCTCCACCCAAATGGGGAAGGTCCCCTTTAAGCATTCCTCCCCCACTACTATGCCACATTCGGCATGTCATTTTTTGGGGGGGTGCAGGTACCTTGTTTTGACAGATACCTGCTCTCACCTCCGCTCAGGCCGCCTAGGTGACTCCTCTCCCCCTCACTCCCTGCAATCTTCTGGGGCATGTCACAGGTCCAAGAAGATTGCCCGGCCATTAAGGAGGTGCAGCATGACTAGCGCATGTGTGGTGCAAGCTGTCATAGCCAGGTGCCCACACTTGTGATGCCGGCGCCATTAGGAGGAGAGGGAGAACTCGGAGGTGGTTGTCTGGAACTCGGAGGTGGTTGTCTGGAACTCGGCGGTGGGTGTCTGGAACTCGGCGGGGGTGTCTGGAACTCGGCGGCGGGTGTCTGGAACTCGGCGGCGGGTGTCTGGAACTCGGCGGCGGGTGTCTGGAACTCGGCGGCGGGTGTCTGGAACTCAGCGGCGGGTGTCTGGAACTCTGTGGTAATTGTCTGTGAATTGAACCTGGAGTATTATCCTGACAGATGGGGGAGGGGAGCTCTACAGCAAACAATTATTGGATATCTGGGGATGATCTGCAGAGTTATTTTGGTGTTTTCTGTGTAAAGGGAAATTGTTCCAGTAAATTCATTTCCTTTCCCCCTCACAAAATTCTCCATTTTGTTTTTGTGCTGAGAGATTCCAGATGGTATCACAGACCGGTGTGACCAGAAAGGTGACATTACATAGCAGATGTATGACACGTGTGTCTGAAATATGCAGTGATTTTATAGTACACGGCAAAACCACAAATATGTATGTAGTCTAAAACTGAGCTCTGGGGGAAGGGAAAATGGTTCATTGTGGAGGGTCCGCCCCCGCACTGTAAGGGTTAAATGCTCATTTAGGGTCTTTGGGGGTCACAAAAATCAGATTTACTGACTTCATCCTCCTCTCCTGTAATCTCCCTTCAGGCTGTAAAACCCGTCCCTGCACCCTATTCCCCCCCGATGTTCTGGTAGTCTCAGGTCCTCTGACATCATCATGTCCAATGCAGGTCCCATAGCCTTGTATTGGATGTGAGGACACTGAAGAACAGTCCATTGATGAAGTGTAGGGGAGTAGAAGAGAGTTCTATCTGCTGGGGGTAGCAGAGGGTTGGATAAGGAAAACTCATCTTTTTTGCCCCCTTGACCTAAATGATCATTTACCCCCTTGCAGTGCGGGGCAATCCCACTACGAAGAACATTTCTTTTATCACCAGAGATGGGATTTAATGATCTGATATCAATAGAAATTATTATCAGTAGATTGGAATACATGTTACTATAAATCGGGGGAGGGGATGAGTGTAACCACTTAACTCCGATATACGGCTACAGCGCGTCTTCCAGTGCTGGAAGGGGGTCCATAGATGTCCTCCTGTGATCACCCTGATCATGCCCCCATGTACTCTGAGGTGGTCCAGTCCTCCCGACTCAGCTGACCACAGATCAGAGGAAAGGGCCAATCACAGCAACCCTTTACCATGTGATCCGCTGACAGAAAATGATCACAGATCACGGATGTAAACAGAAGCCGGTGTTCTGGCATATAGTGTCCTGCCATCGGATACTGTGCGCAGCGCATGAGCAGAAGAAGCTTCGGAAAATCCCAGAAGATGAACGGCGCCTGCGCTGTGAGTCGAGGTGGTAGCCCCGCCATCCAAGCAGAGATAGGGCTGCCGATTGTCATGGTTATGCAGTGATCTTCCTGTTTGCTTACCTCCCCTCATGTGTTCAGCCTAAGAGGCCAGCCACTTCCACCTGGTGGTTTTTATAACCTCTCCTCTAAGCATGGCTCCACCCCAGGCCCTATCAGGGAACCCTATATTAACCTGTGCACTGCAGGCCAACAGTGCTGATCAACCATTGTGTATTCATTGTGTGTTTGGCTTCCTGTTTCCTGCCGTGTGCGCGTCTGTTGTTCCGTTACCAACTTTGGCGTGTCTTGACTATCCCTGTTTGCCTGTGATCCTGACCTTTTGGCGTATCCCTGACTATTCTGTCTGCTTGTGGCCCCGACCTTGGCTTTGTCCCTCACCATCCCTATCCTCCTGTTGCCTACTGTGGGTGTGAGCTGGGGGACCCAAGTCCATCCTCACCACTCGAGGCTCTGGTGAACATCTGCTGGCTCTTAGACTCCGCGCCCCAGGGAATCTTACGCTCTAACCCCGGTGGGACCTGTCTCCCGTCCGCAGCAGTCAGTCGTAGGGTCCACAACCTTGCAGTGCACTCCTGATCCCTATGGTGTGCATCTGTCACCTCGCCTCAAGGTGACCTGACACCGATATTAGAGGGCCCCTCACGGGCTCGCTTCACTTGCTACACTTCGGGCTCGGCTCTTTTATATTCCAACTCTATGTCCAATTGGATGGTGGGGCTGGAGCCTGGACTCACGGCGCAGGTGCCGTTCATCTATGGCTATTTTTGGAACCTGTGTGTGCTGTGTACTGAGCATGTGCAGTACACAGCGGACACCATCCGATAGGGGACACTATATGATAGGACACCGGGTATCAGATTTTTTATTTCTCCTCAGTGACAGTGTGGGAAGAAAGGTAGTAAACTACTTCTGTTACAGGGACATCGGTCCCAACATCTGCCCACCAGTGCTGTTAATCAGTGCACACCAGTGCCACCTATCAGTGCTGCCCATAAGTGCCACCTCTCAGCGTCTTTCAGTGCCACCTCATCAGTGCCACCTTATCACAGCCCATCAGTGCCACCTATCAGTGCTCCAAACAAAAGCACCTAGGGAGTCTTGTCTTCATTTAACCACTGCCCACTTAAACACCCTTAATAACCAGACCAATTTTCAGCTTTCGGTGCCCTCACATTTTGAATGACAATTACTCAGTCATGCAACACTGTACCCATATGAATTTTTTTCCCCTTTTTTTTCACACAAATAGAGCTTTGTTTTGGTGGTATTTAATCACCGCTGGATTTTTTATTTTTTGTGCTATAAAAGAAAAAAGAAAATTCTGTCAAAAAAATGAATTTTTCTTTGTATCTGTTATAAAATTGAGCAAATTAGTAATTTTTTCTTCATAAATTTTGGCCAAAATTTATACTACTACATATCTTTGGTAAAAATAAGTACAAATTGGTGGATATTATTTGGTCTTTGTGAAAGTTATAGAGTCCACAAGCTATGGTGCCAATATCTGAAAATTGATCACACCTGAAGTACTGACGGCCGATCTAATTTCTTGAGACCCTAACATGCCAGAAAAGTACAAATACCCCCCAAATGACCCCTTTTTGGAAAGAAGACATCCAAGGTATTTAGTAAGAGGCATGATGAGGTTTTTGATGTTGTCATTTTTTCCCACAATTCTTTGCAAAATCAAGATTTTTTTTTTTTGTTTTTTCACAAAATTGTCATATTATCAGTTTATTTCTCACACAGCATATGCATACCACAAATTGCACCCCAAAACACATTCTGCTATTACTCCCGAGTACGGCGATACCACATGTGTGAGACTTTAAACAGCGTGGCCACATACAGAGGCCCAACATGCAGGGAGCACCTTCAGGCACCCAGGCCAATTCTGACATTTCTCTCCTACATGTAAAAATCATCATTTGCTAGAAAATTACATCGAATCCCAAAACATTATATAGATTTTTTTTTAGCAAAGACCCTAGAGAATACAATGGTAGTTGTTGCAACTTTTTATCTTGCACGTACGGTGTTTGCGCAGCAATTTTTCGAATGCGTTTTTTTGAAAAAAAAAAGTTTTGTGCTTTAAAAAAACAAACAAAAAAAAACAGAAATGTTAGTCCAATGTTTTTGCACAATGTAAAAGATGAAGTTATTGTCAGGGTATTGCAGAGTATTGGCAGGGCAATGCTGAGTATTGCAGAGTATTGGCAGGGCAATGCTGAGTATTGCAGAGTATTGGCAGGGCATTGCTGGGTATTGCAGAGTATTGGCAGGGCATTGCTGGGTATTGCAGAGTATTGGCAGGGCATTGCTGGGTATTGCAGAGTATTGGCAGGGCATTGCTGGGTATTGCAGAGTATTGGCAGGGCATTGCTGGGTATTGCAGAGTATTGCAGGGCATTGCTGGGTATTGCAGAGTATTGCAGGGCATTGCTGGGTATTGCAGGGCATTGCTGGGTATTGCAGGGCATTGCTGGGTATTGCAGGGCATTGCTGGGTATTGCAGAGTATTGGCAGGGCATTGCTGGGTATTGCAGAGTATTGGCAGGGCATTGCTGGGTATTGCAGAGTATTGGCAGGGCATTGCTGGGTATTGCAGAGTATTGCAGGGCATTGCTGGGTATTGCAGAGTATTGCAGGGCATTGCTGGGTATTGCAGGGCATTGCTGGGTATTGCAGGGCATTGCTGGGTATTGCAGAGTATTGGCAGGGCATTGCTGGGTATTGCAGAGTATTGGCAGGGCATTGCTGGGTATTGCAGAGTATTGGCAGGGCATTGCTGGGTATTGCAGAGTATTAGCAGGGCATTGCTGGGTATTTGCAGGGAAATAAGGGGTTCATTGTCGGTGAGCAGCACTGTGGGCACTGAAGATCCAGCCCACAGCACTGCTGACACCGATCTCTCCCCTCTCACTGTACCAATCGGTACAGAGAAGGGAGGGAGGAACCAGCGTCATAACATGACACCGGTTTGTTTACAAGTGATTGCTCCGTCATTTGACGGAGCGATCACGTGGTAAACGGCCGCGATGACCGTTTACCGTGATGCGACGAGTCCTGTGGACCCGGCGGTCACGGATGCTCTCGAGTGCGCGCCCCAGGGGGTGCCTGAGAGCAGAATTCTGGGAGGACGTCATATGACGGCCTCTCAGAGTTAAGCAACCGCCCTTTCCGAAAGCCACCGAGAATGGGCGAGTGCGGCCGAAGATAGCCGCGAATGGCCGAGTGCGGCGGAAAATACACGGAAGCCGCAGATAGCGGCAGGAAGCCCTAGCAACAGCAGGGGATCGGCGTATAACACGCACCCCCAATTTCCCCCCCTGATTTTAGGGGAAAAAAGTGCACGATAAGTACGGTACCTACAAGTTGTGGGAACCTTGGCATATGGTTACCAGGAGGCGAGAAGCTGCCATTGTCCCTATTATGGCAAAGACCGTGAGGAGTCGGTATAACCAGGCAGTGCCTGTTCTTCAATCTCATTCAGTCTGATTGCAATAAAAGAAATGTATGTTGGTAATACACACAAGAAGTTTTCATCTTACAACAGAGGACTATGAAGAGAAAAAGAACGTTCTATACAGCATGTTCTGCCTGTTCTCCTATAGAAGGAACTGTCTCTTTTCCAGCTGGAGATGTCTCTTGACGGACGACTGACTGACTTATTTTGGAAGGAAATACCGTTGATTGACATCCATTTGGAGTTGCGCTGCTGCCTTCGGAAATTGTACAGATTCTGCTGGCATTATAGATGGATTGTGGGGATTATATAGGTGTCAGACTCGGGGGGGGAGATATCAGGAGAGGGTGGTAATCATCCACTGTATCATGTGTCCCTCCCCTCCTTTGTGAGGGGCTTTATTTCTAACATTTTATACAGATCTGGTTTATTGGGGGATGGGTTACATCTTTGTATAGGGATGGTGGTAGAGGGATTTTATGTATGGAGTCAGTATTGGGGATTTTATATGCTTGTTATTTATCTTTGCTATTGATAGCTTAATAAATGTTGGTAATTTAACTCTTTAGGGAGTATTAGTATAACTTTCTTTTTTCTTTTGGAGTACCTATCAGTGCTGCCCATCAGTGCCACCTATCAGTGCTGCTTATCAGTGCCACCTTATCACTGCCTATCAGTACCACCTATTAGTGGCCATCAGTGCTGCCTCATCAGCGCGCATCAATGAAGGAGAACATTTTCTGGTTTCCTACATTTTATAACAAACTATGAAAAAAAAAATCTTTTCTTTCAAAACTTTTTTTTTTCTTTATCAAAAAATGAAAAAGCGCAGTGGTGATTAAATAGCACTAAATAAAATCTCTATTTGTGTGAAAAGAAATGACAGAAATGTCATGTGTGTTCAGTGTTATGACCGCGTAATTGTCATTCAAAGTGTGACGGCGCTGAAAGGTGAACATTGGCCTGGGCAGGAAGGAGGGGAAAGTGTCCGGCAAGCAAGGGGTTAAAGAACTGAACCTGTGAAGGGAAATCTGTCGGGTTCTTCAGGGGCGGAGCACATTTCTGTCTGTGTGCTGATTTCTGTCCTACAGAAGCTGCTCAACAACCGCCTTCTATTGAAGGGCCAGGCTGGAGATCCGGCATTCCATCAGCACTTTCCACCAATGGCTGAGCGCTATTTACTGTATTCTGATTGGGCGAGCCCCCTGTCAGGATACGGGGGGGGGGGGGTATTTACTAAAGGCAAATCCACTACAAGTGCACTCGGAAGGTCAGTCGCTGTAGATCTGAGGGGGACATGCAGGGAAATAAACAAACAACATTTTTTCTTGCATATGATTGGATGATAAAATCAGCAGAGCTTCCCCTCCTCTCAGATCTTCCCCTCAGATCTACAGCGACTGACCTTCCAAGTGCACTTGTAGTGCCGAGGGAAGATCCCGACATCAGCATTGCTTGTGTGGATGTGGAGATCTGTCCGTGTTTTCATCCAATCCACTGGTTGGTCACCCGGCTCTAGAGACCGTCCAATCAGGAGGTGTTCTGAATATCTACACTTCACAATCAATATTCATCCATCATAACTTCGGAGATTGATGTCTCATATTTCTCCATTTTTGGCACAGCTTAGGAAAGTTCTCCTGTATGGAGTGTAATATGACTGGCAGAGTTGCTGAGATAAAGGCACAGAGAAGAGATCAGGGAAGTCCTACTATTTGTCTGATATATTACTTCATCACCTAACCACTTACAGACCGAAAGATTTACCCCCCCTTCATGACCAGGCCATTTTTTGTGATACGGCACTGTGTTGTTTAACTGACAATTGCGCGGTCATGTGACTTTGTATCCAACAAAACTGACGTCCTATTTTCCCCCAAATAGAACTTTCTTTTGGTGGTATTTGATCACCTCTGCAGGTTTTTTATTTTTTGCGTTATAAACAAAAAAGAGCAAAAATTTTGAAAGAAAAAATATGTTTTACCACCCCAAAAATGTTTTTTAAACAAAAATGTCTTCATCAGTTTAGGCCGATATGTATTTTTCTACATATTTTTGGTAATAAATGGCAATAAGCGTATACTGATTGGTTTGGGCATTTATAGCGTCTACAAACTATGGGTAAGATTTATGGCATTGTTATGGCTTTTTTTTTACTAGTAATGGCGGTGATCTGCGATTTTATATTTTATTTTTTTTCTAAGCAGTACTGCAACATTGTGGTGGACAGATCGGACTCTTTTGACACATTTTTGGGACCGTTGATATTTATACAGCGATCGGTGCTATAAAAATGCACTGATTACTGTGTAAATGTCACTGGCAGGGAAGGGGGTCAACACCAGGGGGGCGATCAAGGGGTTAAATGTGTTCCCTCATGAGTGTTTCTTAGGCTGGATTCACACCTATGGCAGTTTTAGTGCTTTTTGCATTTTGCAGATTTTGCATTGCAGTCCATATAACATGGTTTCCTATGGAACACGTTCTCTAGTGCAAATCTGCAAAATGCAAAAAGCACAAAAAATGCCATAAGTGTGAATCCAGACTGACTGGAGGAGAAGACAGATCGCTGTTCATAATTACTACAAACAGCAGATGCGTCTCTTCTCCTCTGTCAGAGCAGGGATTTGTTTACACACATAAATCCCCGTTCTGACTCTCGTGTCCGTGATTGTGGGTGGCCCAGCAGTGATCGCGCCCACCGGCCATGCGCATCATGTCCCTCGCTGTGCAGCGGGTATGTGCCTCCGGCGGTGCACACGCCTGCTATGACTCTTAAATGGGCCGACGTGCCAGTATGTTGTTTTGTGATAACAAACCACTTTTCTGATGTAAATGTGGGTGAGCCGGTCAGCAAGTGGTTAATTTACCCACAACAGTAAAATCAGTCTGTATATGCAGTAAGGAATGCTTGTTATACTCCCTGTGGAACCTAAGGGGTGGATAGAAATCAATCACTTTTATTGTTTAAATCAGATTTTTATCAAATTTATTTTAATAAAATGGTTTTGGAGTAAAAATCCTATCTAAAATGTGTTTTTCTTTTTAAGATACATTATTAATTTAGTGCATTCAGCATGAAGTGAAGCTTAGGTATGTAGTATGAGGCTGTGTATTCTGCAATATTTTACATTTTTGGTAAACTCATTCAATGAACCCAAGCTCTGCAAGCTGAGATAACAACATGCACTGCATTGATGCATTCACAGTAACCATGAGATAATACGAAGTTCAGGAATATTCCTTTATCCCATTGTTCTGCAAATCTGTGTGCACTACAAGCTGTATGATGGAATCAGTTCCAGCAAGAATGAGTCCTTACCTTTAAATAGCACCTGTCATTTCAGATCCATCATGGCAGTGCCCACCGGGCATCCAATCACCTGCTGTCTCCACGCCCCTCACCTTGTCACCGCCGCATCACCAGCTGTCCCATTAATCGGTTCCCGACCGGCTCACGCAGATATACTGGAGCAGAATGGCTCCCCTGGATGAAATCCTGTATGGGTACTTCCCTCTCTTTTTCATCCACCAGAGACCACGATCACGTGCACGAGTGCCAGCATGGAGATTTGTGTGTGTGTGTGTGTGTGTGTGTGTATGTGTGTGTGTGGGTGTGTAAACACACAAATCCCTGTGCTGTCAGGGAAGAGGAAACACATCGTATGCTCCTACTAAGTAGGAAAAACAATATGTCTGCTCTCCTAGTCATTTCCAGCAGGCTAGTTAAAACACCTGAACATATTCAAAAAAACTACGGGGGGTTTGGTCACACTATATGGTCATATAGTGCTAAGCTCACTTACTGCGTCAAAATACCCCGAATTAGTGGGTCCTACCCTAGTAATAGAATGAAAGGTCCTGCGTCTCAACCATGGGAGCCAAAGCTTTAGGGTGCTCACCTATGGACCTGCAATATATGACCTTTCTGGTGTTGGGTTTATTACGGCTTTGAATAAAACATAAAAGTCTGAGATGTGTGACAGTAAAGTAATGGCCCCGGATCGCCGGTTTAGGGGCTGAGTCGGCGCCATTATCCGGAGGAGCTTTTCCCACCCTCCCTCCCTACTTTAAGGACTGAGGGGTTGGGTTGATGTGGACTTGGGGGGGATTTTTCCCCTCAGGTGGTCTAGTGAAGGTTGTGGGTGTCCTCGGATGGTTGCATTGTTTATTGTCGTAGCAGCCCTAGGTCTATGGGGTCTTTGAAGGCGGTGCTAAAAATAATGGAGGTTTAGGGGGGTTGGGCTCATATGGAGGTATGGGTGTCCTTTTCCTTTGAATGGTAACGATGGTGTAGAAGGTTGTATCTGGAAGGAAGTTGCTGGTTTGTCCCCGAGCTTTCGTAATACACATCGGGGGGTCTTTGCTTGGGTGTTCCGATACAACTAGCTGGTTGGAAATTACAATTTACCTTCAAAGACCTCTAGATCAGGAATGTGTAATACGGATGTATATTTGGTTACAATGTTTGTTGTAAAATGTATTTATATGCATTAAGTTATGTTTTTGAAAGATTTTTTGTATCTTCATATGTTGGTAATACAAATAAGGCTGCGATGGCCATTCGACTCCAAAAGAATGTGTCGTCTGGTCAATCGTAAAATCAGATAAGATGGGGGTATAGGTTGTCATCTTGGGGAGCCTCACTAATAGGCACATCCCTTAGTTATGCCCCGTACACACCATCACACATTCCCACAACAAAATCCATGTTTGTTTTTTTTGGCTCAAACTTGTCTTGCATGCACACGGTCACACAAAGTTGGTTGGAAATTGCGAACGTCAAGAACGCGGTGACGTACAACACACACAACGAGCCGAGAAAAATTAAGTTCAATAGCCGATGTGGCTCTTCTGCTTGATTCTGCGCATGCGCGGCACTTTGGGCTTCAGAATTGTGTACACACGATCGGAATTTACCAGAATGGATTTTGCTGTCGGAAAATTTGAGATCCGGATCTCAAATTTTGTGTGATGGAAATTCTGATGGAATATGTCCGATGGAGCCTACACACGGTCGGAATTTCCGACAACCATCTCCGAAATAGTAACTTCAGGGCCCCAATGCAAGAAACCATGAAGGGCCCCCCTGATGGGGCCCTTTACTCCGAGCTCGGTGGCGGAACACCAGGGCCCGGTTGCAAGTGTGTGGCTGCATGTAAAGGAACCGATTTCTCCATTTCCCGCCGCTTCTCCACCTCTCCCTCCCGCAGGCGTTCAGCAGCTGCAGGAGGAAAATGGAGAGATGGGTTCCTCTATGTTGGTGTTTCTCAATCTTTTTCCAGTCAGGGGACCCTTTAAGTACATTCCTTGGTGAATGGGGCTGCACTGCAATCCACCCCCTGCAACTGTGTGCATTGCATGCAGTTACAGCATAGAGATGATGCATTTTAAACGAGTTGTAAACCCTCGTGTTTTTTGCATCCTATGCATTAACCACTTCAGGACCGCCGTATTGCCAATGTACGTCAGCACAATGGCACAGGCAGGCAGAATCACGTACATCTACGTGATTGCCTTCCAGCGGGTGGGGGGTCCGATCGGACCCCCTCCCGCTGGTTACGGCGGTCCGATTCGGTCCAGGAGCGCTCCGTGATGAGGGGATGGCCGTTGGTTTTCGGCCACCCCCTCTGGATCGCTCCTGGCCAATGAGAAGCTTCCTCCCCTGTGTATTGTTTACACAGGAAGGAGGAAGTGATGTCATTCTCCTCGGGGCGGTCTTTTTGACCGGACTACGAGGAGAAGAGTAAAAGTAAGTGTGCACCAACACTACACTGACATGTAGGTACACACAGGCACACAAACCCCCCCCCCGATCCCCCCCCGATCTCCCCTCCCCCCCCAGTCACAGTGTCACTGATTGCATTGATCATTTCTTTACTGATCAATGCATTCAGTGTCAGTTGTGACAGTAAAAACTGTCAGGACAGTTAGTGTTAGGTCCAGGGTAGCCCCCTATCACCCCCCAATAAAGATTTAACCCCCTGATTGCCCCTAGAGTTAACCCTTTCACCCCCTTTTGCCAGTGTCACTAAGCGATCATTTTTCTGATCGCTGCATGTGTCGCTAGGTAGCTAGTTATTTTTTTAGGTTCACCGCCAGGTTTTTATATCGCTAGGTACCCCGATATACTACCCAATAATGGGTTTAACCCCCTGATTGCCGCTAGTTAACCCTTTCACCCCCTTTTGCCAGTGTCACTAAGCGATCGTTTTTCTGATCGCTGCATTAGTGTCGCTACAGTCGCTAGGTAGCTAGTTATTTTTTTAGGTTCACCGCCAGGTTTTTATAGCGCTAGGTACCCCGATATACTACCCAATAATGGTTTTAACCCCCTGATTTCCGCTAGTTAACCCTTTCACCCCCTTTTGCCAGTGTCACTAAGCGATAATTTTTCTGAACGCTGCATCAGTGTCGCTAGTGTCGCTAGGTAGCTAGTTATTTTTTTAGGTTCACCGCCAGGTTTTTATAGCGCTAGGTACCCCGATATACTACCCAATAATGGTTTTAACCCCCTGATTGCTGCTAGTTAACCCTTTCACCCCCTTTCACCAGCGATCACAGTATAAGTGTCACTGGTGACGCTGGTTAGCCAGTTAGTTATTTAGGTTCCCCGTCAGGTTTTTATATAGCGCCAGGGACCCCCATATACTACCTAATAAAAATTTGAACCCCCTGATTGCTCCTAGTTAACCCTTTCACCACTGATCACCGTATAAGTGTTACGGGTGACTCTGGTTAGTTTGTTTTTTATAGCATCAGGGCACCCACCATTTATTACCCAATAAAGGTTTAACCCCCTGATCACCCGGCGGGTGATATCAATTAGGTTTTAGGGTCAGGGTCTGCGTCGCCCCAGGCAGCGCTAGGTTAGTGCCAGTACCGCTAACACCCACACGCAAAGCATACACCTCCCGTAGTGGTATAGAATCTGAACAGATTAATACTAGCGTCCCCAGCAGTTTAGGGTTCCAAAAAAACGCATTGTTAGCGGGATCAGCCCAAATACCTGCTGGCACCTGCGTTTTGCCCCTCTGCCCAGCCCACCCAAGTGCAGTATCGATCGATCACTGTCACTTACAAAACACTAAACACATAACTGCAGCGATCGCAGAGTCAGGCCTGATCCCTGCCATCGCTAACAGGTTTTTTGGTAGCATTTTATATTCAAATCCGGAAGGCAGTGCTTGGTTTTCGGGGTCCCGTACGTGGCTAGGCTCCCAAAAAGTCCCCCACATGTGGTATCCCCGTACTCGGGAGAAGCAGCAGAATGTATTTTGGGGTGTCATTTCACATATGCCTATAGCATGTGTGAGCAATATATCATTTAGTGACAACTTGGTGCAAAAAAAAAAAAGTTTGTAATATTCCCGCAACTTGTGGCAAAATATAAAATATTTCATGGACTCAACATGCCTCTCAGCAAATAGCTTGGGGTGTCTACTTTCTAAAATGGGGTCATTTTGGGGGGTTTTGTGCTATTTTGGCATTTTATGGCCTTCGAAACTGTGATAGGTAGTGAGGAGTTAAATCAAAAATTTGCACCCTTAGAAATCTTGAAGGTGGTGATTGGTTTTCGGGGTGCCGTGCGCGACTAGACTCCCAAAAAGTCCCACACATGTGGTATCGCCATACTCGGGAGAAGTAGCGGAATATATTTTGGGGTGCAATTCCACATATAACCATGGCATGTGTGAGCAATATATCATTTAGTGACAACTTTTTGTAAAAAAAAATTTTTTTTTTTTTTTTTTTGTCATTATTCAATCCCTTAGGACAAAAAAAATAAATATTCAATGGGCTCAACATACCCATCAGCAATTTCCTTGGGGTATCTACTTTCCAAAATGGGGTCATTTGGGGGGGATTTGTACTGCCCTGCCATTTTAGCACCTCAAGAAATGAGATAGGCAGTCATAAATTAAAAGCTGTGTAAATTCCAGAAAATGTACTCTAGTTTGTAGACGCTATAACTTTTGCGCAAACCAAAAAATATACGCTTATTGACATTTTTTTTACTAAAGACATGTGGCTGAATAAATTTTGCCCTCAATGTATGACTAAAATTGAGTTTATTCGATTTTTCTTATAACAAAAAGAAGAAAATATCTTTTTTTTTCAAAATTTTCGCTCTTTTTCCATTTATATCGCAAAAAAAAAAAAATCGCAGAGGCAATCAAATACCATCAAAAGAAAGCTCTATTTGTGGGAAGAAAAGGACGCAAATTTCGTTTGGGTGCAATATTGCATGACCGCGCAATTACCAGTTAAAGCAGCGCAGTGCGAAATTGCAAAAAGACCTCTGGTCCTTAAGGTGTTTATTGGTCCGGAGCTGAAGTGGTTAAGGTTAACACCTGGCAGTGACCGGAACCCCAGCCCCCCGTTTTATTTACATGAGCCCTGGAACTTCACCAGGTGGAGATACACTCTTCCTTTGCCCGGGGGTTCCCAGCTCCTGATTGGATAGATTGATAGCAGCTCAGCCATTGGCTCCCGCTGCGTTAATCAAATCCAATGACGCGGGCGTCGGGGGCGCCTGCAAGGTAACCCCCCCCGGGAGAGCACTTCTCCTAGGGGGTTATCTGATAAGTGGAGGAGCAACGAGAGCCGCCGAGGGACCCCAGAAGACGAAGTTTGGGGCCACTCTGTGCAAAACGAGCTGCAAAGTGAAGGGAAGTATGAAATGTTTGTTATTTTAAAAAAAGCAAACCTTTACAATCACATTAAGGGGTTAAAACAGGTGGTCAGGAGGCAACATATTGCCTCTTTACCGGCTGTCAAATGCCTCTGAAAAGCGATCTGAGCACAGATCGCTTTTCAGAGGAACATAATTTTTTTGCTGGTACTTTGAACAAGCAAGAAAAAAAAACAGTTCTGATTGTACATATATGGGGTAGGGCTGGGGAAAAAAATCAATTTGAATCTTGAATCGAGTTGAGAGATTTTTTTTTCACCAGGATTGGTGCTGACACCACACCAGTCCTGAGGAGCTGCGGGTAGGAGTTTTTAGGCAAGGCCGTGGCTTCGGCCTAGTCTACAAGGCCAGACCCACAGACTAGGACGAAGCCGCAGCCTTGCCTAAAAACCCCTGCCCGCAGCTCCTCAGGACTGGTGTGGTGTCCTTAAAAAAATAAACCTGATTCAAATTGTGAATCAAGTTTTTTTTTTTTTTTTTTTTTTAAATTACAGATTAAATTTTTTTGAAAACCGCACAGCTCTAATATGGGGGGGTGGGGGCAGGATTAAACGCGCATACATAAAATGTGCATACATACATACATTTAACCACTTAACAACCGCCCATTGCCGATTAACGGCTTCAGGGCGGTTGTTTAACTCTGAGAGGCCGTTAATTAACGGCCTCCCAGAATTCTGCTCTCGCGTGCCCCCTGGGGCGCGCACTCGAGAGCATCCGTGACCGCCGGGTCCACAGGACCCGGCGCATCACGAATCGCGGTAAACGACCGCTCAGCGCGGCCGTTTACCACGTGATCGCTCCGTCAAATGACGGAGTGATCACTTGTAAACAAACCGGCGTCATGTTATGACGCCAGTTCCTCCCTCCCCCTCTCTGTACCAATCGGTACAGCGGAGGGGGAAGAGGTCGGTGTCAGCAGCGATGTGGGCTGCATCTGCAGTGCCCACATCGCTGCGCACCGAAAATTAACCCCTCAATTCCCTGCCAACACTCTGCAATACCCTGCCATTACTCTGCAATACCCCCATTACTCTGCATTACTCTGCAATGCCCCCATTACTCTGCAATACCCCCATTACTCTGCATTACTCTGCAATACCCCCATTACTCTGCATTACTCTGCAATGCCCCCATTACTCTGCAATACCCCCATTACTCTGCATTACTCTGCAATACCCCCATTACTCTGCAATACCCCCATTACTCTGCATTACCCTGCAACACTCTGCATTACCCTGCAGCACTCTGCATTGCCCTGCAACACTCCGCATTGCCCTGCAACACTCCACAATACCCTGCAATGCTCCGCAAAACCTTGCAACACTCCGCAATACCCTGCAACACTCTGCAATACCCTGCAACACTCCGCAACACCTTGCAACACTCCGCAATACCCTGCAACACTCCGCAACACCTTGCAACACTCCGCAACACCTTGCAACACTCTGCAATACCCTGCAACGCCCTGCAACACTCCGCAACGCCCTGCAACACTCCGCAACGCCCTGCAACACTCAGCAACGCCCTGCAACACTCTGCAATACCCTGCAACACTCTGCAACACCCGCCAATTCCCTGCAACACTCTGCAATGCTCTGCAACACCCGCCAATACCCTGCAACACTCTGCAATGCTCTGCAACACCCGCCAATACCCTGCAATGCAATACTCTGCAACGCCATACTCTGAGATACCCAGCCATAGTCGGTGATACCCTGCAATACCCAGCCATAGACATCCCCCCCCCCCGCCGCCCTCCGGTGCTTCTACCGAATCGCTAATACGATCAAAGACAGAATCTTTTTTATTTTTTTTTTATTTTATTTTTTTCAGGCTTCCCAGCTTAGAGGTGAGATGTGGGGTCTTATTGACCCCACATCTCACTGTAAAGAGGACCTGTCATGCCATATTCCTATTACAAGGGATGTTTACATTCCTTGTAATAGGAATAAAAGTGATCCAAAAGATTATTTTTGGGGAAAAAAATGTCAAACTAAAATAAATAAAGTAAAATGAACAATAAAAAAAAATGTTTTTTTTTTAAAGCGCCCCTGTCCCCATGTGCTCGCATGCAGAAGCGAACGCATACGTAAGTCCCGCCCACATATGAAAACGGTGTTCAAACCACACATGTGAGGTATCGCTGCGAACGTTAGAGCGAGAGCAATAATTCTAGCCCTAGACCTCCTCTGTAACTCAAAACATATAACCAGTAAAAAAAAAATTAAATTGTCGCCTATGGGGATTTTTAAGTAGCGACGTTTGGCGCCATTCCACGAGCGTGTGCAATTTTGAAGAGTGACATATTAGGTATCTATTTACTCAGCGTAACTTCATCTTTCACATTATGGAAAAATTGGGCTAACTTTACTGGTTTTTTTTCGAAAAATTACTGCGCAAATACCGTGCGAGATAAAAAGTTGCAAAGACCACCATTGTATTCTCCAGGGTGTTTGCTAAAAAAACATATATAATGTTTTGGGATTCTATGTAATTTTCTAGCAAATAAATGATCATTTTTACATGTAGGAGAGAAATGTCAGAATTGTCCTGGATGCTCCAGAACGCCTGATGGCGCTCCCTGCATGTTAGGCCTCTGTATGTGGCCACACTGTGTAAAAGTCTCACACATGTGGTATTGCCGTACTCGGGAGTAATAGCAGAATGTGTTTTGGGGTGTAATTTGTGGTATGCATATGCTGTGTGTGAGAAATAACCTGATAATATGACAATTTTGTGAAAAAAAAAAAAAAGTAAAAAAAATCTTGATTTTCCAAAGAATTGTGGGAAAAAATGACAACTTCAAAAAACTCATCATGCCTCTTACTAAATACCTTGGAATGTCTTCTTTCCAAAAAGGGGTCATTTGGGGGGTATTTGTACTTTTCTGGCATGTTAGGGTCTCAAGAATTGAAATAGGCCGTCAGTACTTCAGGTGTGATCAATTTTCAGATATTGGCAGCACAGCTTGTGGACTCTATAACTTTCACAAAGACCAAATAATATCCACCAATTTGTACTTATTTTTACCAAAGATATGTAGTGGTATAAATTTTGGCCAAAATTTATGAAGAAAAAATTACTAATCTGCTAAATTTTCTAACAGAAACAAAGAAAATTAATTTTTTTACAGAATTTTCGGTATTTTTTCCTTTATAGCACAAAAAATAAAAAACCCAGCGGTGATTAAATACCACCAAAAGAAAGCTCTATTTGTGTGAAAAAAAGGACAAAAATTTCATATAGGTCCAGTGTTGCATGACTGAGTAATTGTCATTCAAAATGCGAGAGCACCGAAAGCTGAAAATTGGTCTGGTTATTAAGGGTGTTTAAGTGCCCAGTGGTCAAGTGGTTAAAGAGCGGCTGCTGGTGCTCAAATTTTTTGGGGGGCGCAAAAAAATCATCAAATGCTGCCACTGTGCCCTCCAACGCTGCCACTGTGCCCTCCAACGCTGCCACTGTGCCCTCCAATGCTGCCACTGTGCCATCAAATGCTGCTAGCGTGCCCTTGAATGCCCCCAGTGTGACCCCCGCCCGCTCGCCATCTACACACATGCACATACACGCAAACATACATACATACACACACCATAGTTGCCAACATTGTAAAAAAAAAATCAGGATACTTTTTTGGCAGTAGGCGGAGTTTTATTATAATTAGGGGGCGGGGCATGTGGTTATAGGTGTGGCATAGAAAAAGGTGAAAATGCGGCGCGTGAAGCTGCAAAATATGGGCGTGGGTTGCGTAAAAATAGTGGGCATGGCTTACATGGGGCGTGGCTCAAAGGGGTGTGGTTAGAGTCTGAGATGAATGCGGGGGGAGAGGGAAAGGAGGGACAGCAGCCCCCCCGATCCTACACCACAATAGCAATATGTGTTTTCCAGAGTTTGACATTCAGCAGATAAAGATACTCCAAATACCCGGTGTTGGCACTTCAATCATCCCGGCGCCATGATTGTTATGGTGTCTGAATGATTGAAGCGCATTATTTCTATTATTACATTGTAATATGAAATGAAATCATTCAACTCACCATAATGCAGAATCAGTGGGAGCCCTGAGCGCGTCACTAGCCACGTTGCCTGCCACCAGATGCCATCAGGTGTCCCAAGCGGAGTCTGTCCTTATATCAGGTGCCCCATCAGAGGTACCTTCCTCACATCTGTGTCTATCAGCAGAGCCCCTCCTTACATCTGGTGCCCCTCTGACATCCATACTGCCCCCCCACATCTCCAGACCGGCCCCCACATCCATGAGACTGACCCCCACATCCATGAGACTGACCACCACATCCATGAGACTGGCCCCCACATCCACGAGACTGGCCCCCTCATCCACGAGACTGGCCCCCACATACTCACTGCAGGGACTCGCTGGCCCCCGACAGGACATATGATCTCCTGTCGTCCTCCAAGTGGCAGCTGTCGTTGCCGCGCTGACTTTGAACTGTGGTGCCGCCCACTGCTGTTCACACACATACACTGGCAGCGGGGGTGCGCGGTGCCACAGGTTCTCTATTGAAGACCAGCTTCTGGTCTTCTTAAATATGGCGGCCGGCGGAGACAATGTCCTCTAGCGTCCGGCGGCAAAAAACGGGAAATTTGAATTTCCTGGGACAAACCGAATTTCCTGGGACATTTCTCGGGACAAATGTCCTAATCCTGGGAATGTCCCTGGAAATTCGGGACAGTTGGCAACTATGACACACACACAAAGTCTTTTCAAAAACAGCAGTGCTGCTTACCTTATCTTACCTCTTCCTGCTGGGTACTGCACTGTAGGGGGAGACAAAGCACACACTGCTTTCACTTTAGTTATAAGCAGTGTAATTCTGAGCTCCCTGCACAGTGCCGATTACACTTCGGCTGTAGATCGGGGAGCTCGGTCTCAGCCGCCCGCTCCTTGAGATATACAGGGGGCCCTCAAGGACCCCCTGCAGCATGAGGCCCGTCGCCTTGGTGATCTCAGTGAACCCTATAATTCCACCACTGCTCAGATGTGAACGGGTGCCATTGAAATGAATGGGATTTTTTGCTTGTTGGGTGTTTTACGAGCGTTTTATGAGCTGAATGGTCTAAATGCAGCCTTATGCCCCATACACACGGTTGGACTTTTCAATGGCAAATGTGCAATCGGAGCTTGTTGTCGGAAATTCTGACCGTGTGTAGGCTCCATTGGACATTTTCCATCTAAATTTCCGTCACACAAAATTTGAGATCTGGATCTCAAATTTTCCGGCAACAAAATTAGTTCTCCTAAATTCCGATCACGTGAACACAAATTCCGACGCACAAAGCTCCATGCATGCTCAGAATCAAGCAAAAGAGCCACACTGGCTATTGACCTTCATTTTTCTTGGCTCGTCGTACGCGTTGTACGTCACTGCGTTCTTGGTGATCGGAATTTCCAACTAACTTTGTGTGACCTGGTGTATGCAAAACAAGTTTGAGCCAACATCCGTCAGAAAAAAAACCCATGGATTTTGTTGCCGGAATCTGCGATTGTGTATACACGGCATAACACTCACAGGGTACAATATCTGTAGATGGGAGGATCTCGGTAAAAAGTGAAAATTCCTCAGTCACATTTCTTTCTCTCCCACGTCCAAAGTTCTCCATTTGTTGTTTTTGTTCAGAGCTTCCAGATCGTCTCTTCACAGAACGGTGTGACCAGAAAGGTAAGATTACATAGAACCGCATCTAATATACCGAGTGATAATACTGAGTGTTAGGATGGGGGATGGAGGGTGTAGATGTGTGATGAACGATTGTATGGAGGACGATCAGTCACTCTGTGTTCATGTCTGCCATTAATAAACTTCAATCAGATACTTTTCTTATTCTTTGTATTCCTCATCTAATCTCCCCTTTAGGCCTCATGCACACCGGATGTTTTTGGACATTTTTACAGCGGCTGTTTTTGGCTTTATATCTTTTTCTTTCTACAGTCCATAAACTTCCCGTCATATTATCCTGTGTGTCCCATGTTATCCTATGTGTCCCATGTTATCCTATGCGTCCCATGTTATCCTATGCGTCCCATGGTATCCTATGTTTCCCATGTTATCCTATGTGTCCCATGTTATCCTATGCGTCCCATGTTATCCTATGCGTCCCATGTTATCCTATGCGTCCCATGTTATCCTATGCGTCCCATGGTATCCTATGCGTCCCATGGTATCCTATGCGTCCCATGTTATCCTATGCGTCCCATGTTATCCTATGCGTCCCATGTTATCCTATGCGTCCCATGGTATCCTATGTTTCCCATGTTATCCTATGTGTCCCATGTTATCCTATGCGTCCCATGTTATCCTATGCGTCCCATGTTATCCTATGCGTCCCATGGTATCCTATGCGTCCCATGGTATCCTATGCGTCCCATGGTATCCTATGCGTCCCATGGTATCCTATGCGTCCCATGGTATCCTATGCGTCCCATGGTATCCTATGCGTCCCATGTTATCCTATGCATCCCATGGTATCCTATGCGTCCCATGGTATCCCATGCGTCCTAGGTTATCCTATGCATCCCATGTTATCCTATGCGTCCCATGGTATCCTATGCGTCCCATGGTATCCTATGCGTCCCATGGTATCCCATGCGTCCTAGGTTATCCTATGCGTCCCATGTTATCCTATGCGTCCCATGGTATCCTATGCGTCCCATGGTATCCTATGCGTCCCATGGTATCCTTTGCGTCCCATGGTATCCCATGCAACCCATGGTATCCTATGCGTCCCATGGTATCCCTTGCGTCCCATGGTATCCTATGCGTCCCATGGTATCCTATGCGTCCCATGGTATCCTATGCGTCCCATGGTATCCTTTGCGTCCCATGGTATCCTATGCGTCCCATGGTATCCTATGCGTCCCATGGTATCCTTTGCGTCCCATGGTATCCTTTGCGTCCCATGGTATCCTTTGCGTCCCATGGTATCCTTTGCGTCCCATGGTATCCTTTGCGTCCCATGGTATCCTTTGCGTCCCATGGTATCCTATGCGTCCCATGGTATCCTATGCGTCCCATGGTATCCTATGCGTCCCATGGTATCCTATGTTTCCCATGTTATCCTATGCGTCCCATGGGATCCTATGCGTCCCATGGTATCCTATGTTTCCCATGTTATCCTATGTGTCCCATGTTATCCTATGCGTCCCATGTTATCCTATGCGTCCCATGGTATCCTATGCGTCCCATGGTATCCTATGTTTCCCATGTTATCCTATGTGTCCCATGTTATCCTATGCGTCCCATGTTATCCTATGTGTCCCATGTTATCCTATGCGTCCCATGTTATCCTATGCGTCCCATGGTATCCTTTGCGTCCCATGGTATCCTTTGCGTCCCATGGTATCCTTTGCGTCCCATGGTATCCTTTGCGTCCCATGGTATCCTATGCGTCCCATGGTATCCTATGCGTCCCATGTTATCCTATGCGTCCCATGGTATCCTATGCGTCCCATGGTATCCTATGCGTCCCATGGTATCCCATGCGTCCTAGGTTATCCTATGCGTCCCATGTTATCCTATGCGTCCCATGGTATCCTATGCGTCCCATGGTATCCTATGCGTCCCATGGTATCCTATGCGTCCCATGGTATCCTTTGCGTCCCATGGTATCCCATGCAACCCATGGTATCCTATGCGTCCCATGGTATCCTTTGCGTCCCATGGTATCCTTTGCGTCCCATGGTATCCTTTGCGTCCCATGGTATCCTTTGCGTCCCATGGTATCCTTTGCGTCCCATGGTATCCTTTGCGTCCCATGGTATCCTTTGCGTCCCATGGTATCCTATGCGTCCCATGGTATCCTTTGCGTCCCATGGTATCCTTTGCGTCCCATGGTATCCTTTGCGTCCCATGGTATCCTTTGCGTCCCATGGTATCCTTTGCGTCCCATGGTATCCTTTGCGTCCCATGGTATCCTTTGCGTCCCATGGTATCCTATGCGTCCCATGGTATCCTATGCGTCCCATGGTATCCTATGTTTCCCATGTTATCCTATGCGTCCCATGGGATCCTATGCGTCCCATGGTATCCTATGTTTCCCATGTTATCCTATGTGTCCCATGTTATCCTATGCGTCCCATGTTATCCTATGCGTCCCATGGTATCCTATGCGTCCCATGGTATCCTATGTTTCCCATGTTATCCTATGTGTCCCATGTTATCCTATGCGTCCCATGTTATCCTATGTGTCCCATGTTATCCTATGCGTCCCATGTTATCCTATGCGTCCCATGGTATCCTTTGCGTCCCATGGTATCCTTTGCGTCCCATGGTATCCTTTGCGTCCCATGGTATCCTTTGCGTCCCATGGTATCCTATGCGTCCCATGGTATCCTATGCGTCCCATGTTATCCTATGCGTCCCATGGTATCCTATGCGTCCCATGGTATCCTATGCGTCCCATGGTATCCCATGCGTCCTAGGTTATCCTATGCGTCCCATGTTATCCTATGCGTCCCATGGTATCCTATGCGTCCCATGGTATCCTATGCGTCCCATGGTATCCTTTGCGTCCCATGGTATCCTTTGCGTCCCATGGTATCCTTTGTGTCCCATGGTATCCTTTGCGTCCCATGGTATCCTTTGCGTCCCATGGTATCCTTTGCGTCCCATGGTATCCTTTGCGTCCCATGGTATCCTTTGCGTCCCATGGTATCCTTTGCGTCCCATGGTATCCTTTGCGTCCCATGGTATCCTTTGCGTCCCATGGTATCCTATGCGTCCCATGGTATCCTTTGCGTCCCATGGTATCCTTTGCGTCCCATGGTATCCTTTGCGTCCCATGGTATCCTTTGCGTCCCATGGTATCCTATGCGTCCCATGGTATCCTATGCGTCCCATGGTATCCTATGCGTCCCATGGTATCCTATGCGTCCCATGGTATCCTATGCGTCCCATGGTATCCTATGCGTCCCATGGTATCCTATGCGTCCCATGGTATCCCATGCAACCCATGGTATCCTATGCGTCCCATGGTATCCTATGCGTCCCATGGTATCCTATGCGTCCCATGGTATCCTATGCGTCCCATGGTATCCTTTGCGTCCCATGGTATCCTATGCGTCCCATGGTATCCTATGCGTCCCATGGTATCCTTTGCGTCCCATGGTATCCTTTGCGTCCCATGGTATCCTTTGCGTCCCATGGTATCCTTTGCGTCCCATGGTATCCTATGCGTCCCATGGTATCCTATGTGTCCCATGTTATCCTATGCGTCCCATGGGATCCTATGCGTCCCATGGTATCCTATGCGTCCCATGTTATCCTATGCGTCCCATGGTATCCTATGCGTCCCATGGTATCCTTTGCGTCCCATGGTATCCCATGCAACCCATGGTATCCTATGCGTCCCATGGTATCCTTTGCGTCCCATGGTATCCCATGCAACCCATGGTATCCTATGCGTCCCATGGTATCCTTTGCGTCCCATGGTATCCCATGCAACCCATGGTATCCTATGCGTCCCATGGTATCCCTTGCGTCCCATGGTATCCTATGTGTCCCATGGTATCCTATGCGTCCCATGGTATCCTATGCGTCCCATGGTATCCTATGCGTCCCATGTTATCCTATGCGTCCCATGGTATCCCTTGCGTCCCATGGTATCCTATGTGTCCCATGGTATCCTATGCGTCCCATGGTATCCTATGCGTCCCATGGTATCCTATGCGTCCCATGTTATCCTATGCGTCCCATGGTATCCTATGCGTCCCATGGTATCCTATGCGTCCCATGGTATCCTTTGCTTCCCATGGTATCCTTTGTGTCCCATGGTATCCTATGTGTCCATGCACACATAGTCTGTTATCAACTCTTTGGCTGTAAAAAAAATCCAAAACTAGTGGGTTCTGATAGGAGTCTTTCAGCTGTAAAAATTCTCTAACGTCAAATGCTGATAAACGCTCAAAAATGTGGCTCACCAGTGTTTTTGACATTTTTGATCCATTAAAAAAAAGCTACTGGCATTTTTATAACGTTATATTAACATCCAGTGTGCATGAGGACTTATAGTCATTTCTAGGTAGTTGAGTTTAGAAGCATTTTTTGGGGAAATGCAAAAACTGCGTTCCGGACAGATGGTCAGAGACATCTGAAACAGCTTGTAAGAGCAGTAATTTGCGTTTTAGCCGCATTTCATTTACAGGCTTTTTTTTTTTTACTTAAAAAAAAAAAAAAAAAAAAAAAAACGCTTCTAAATGAAAATGAGGCTAAACACGGCACGGAAACGCGGCAAAACTGACGTTTTTAAACATCGGTTACTATCTGTCAAGTTAAATCATTCAGGAGAGGTTTTAAAGCCTCCCGTGTACATTAAAGCTGGATACACACTATCCAATTTTCTGTAGATTTTTTTTTCCTAAAGATTTACCAAAATCATATAATATAATGTCAAACCTTAGGAATTTCAATTTGTGTGCAATCAGGCCGGCCCTTGCACTACATGGTTTTGGTAAATATAAAGGAAATCTGACAACAAAAGTTGTATAGTGTATATAAGCCTTCGACCCCTTTCACACTGAGGCAGTTTTCACGCTAGAAATAGCGCCTGTAAAATGCCTGAAAACCACCTCCACTTCATTTCAGTGTGACTTTTCACACCGGGGGGGGGGGGGGGGGGGGGGGGGGGTGCCCTTGTGGGACGTTGGGGAAAAGACCTACAAGCAGCATCTTTGGGGTGGGTTGGGAGCGCTGTATTTAGCACTCTCAAAATGCCCTGCTCATTGGAATGAATGGGCAGCACTTCTGAAATAACTTCTACAATAAATATACTCTATTCCCTCTATTTATTGCATATATGTATTGACTTATCTATTCATATAGTTAGCTAGTCTGTTAAAACTCTAATAATGTCACTGTTGATAAGCATAATGATCTAAGGTTAGCTATGAAAACAAACGCACTGCTTAGTAAAACAACATCTTATTTATTTTCTAAGGAAATAGAAAAATGTTAACATGAAAACACTAAAGGAAGATATTACAAAGCCTATAACAATAGAACATCAAATATACTTATCGCAAGGCTGCCCCCCCTAGACACGGTCTCATCAGCTGGGCTCAGGATCGTAGCAGAGAGTCATGAGACTCAGAGAACCATCAGCCAAGAGCGAAAAGGGACGACTTCCCTTCTGTGTGCCCTCGTAGACAGCGTTTGTTCCCTTTTTTCTAATGGAGCATGCTCCTGTGTGTAGTCACTGGCATTATCTGTGCAAGGTTCCAACACCTGAGGGGAGACATTTACCAGGCGTATCTCCCCCATATCCATCTCTGGTGTCCCACATGTCCAGTAACCGAGAACCTCTCTATAGGACTGCAAAGATTGAGACGCCACCCCTACAAGGAAATGTTCACCCCATTGATGTGTCACCTGCCACCCTCTAGTCTGGCCAACAGACGCCTTATTATGCATAAGTGCCAGTCTCCCGGGTACTGTACATGCACCCCTATTAATTCAGTTATGTCAATACATGTCCCACACTAAAACATGATTTCCTTGTTTCAGTTCCTCCCTCTAAGAAAAAAACATATTTTACATTTCTTGTCCTGAAGGATTGGATCGGTTATATTCCTTCCCCCAACCTCCAACCCATTGCACTTGTATTCACAATACTTTTTTATTCATAAATGGCAGCAGCGTCTTGTTGATGGGCAAAGTCTTCCAGATTCAGCATTAGCACTAAATTGTCCATAAGAAAAACAAAACCTTATATTGCAAGTATTAATCTGAATCTTTTCATTTGTCCCTTCTCTCCTGAATGTTTATCAGAACAAATTTGCGGTGTTGTGTGGTAGGTGGATTTTACAGGGGGGTGTCACTGGCCAGATCAGGGGAAAACAGAGGGGTAAAAGCCATGAAAAGAAAATGAATGCAGCCGCCACATCCAATGGTTGGATCTGCACATAGGCATGTGCACAAGGTGTGCCAGGTGTGCCTGGGCACATCCTAATCACCCCGTGCTGAACAGATTCCCCTTGCTGCTTGGCTATAGAAAAGGACTGGGAAATCTTTGTCCTCAGTCCCTTTCCCTGTCTCAAATGTGAGACATCGGGGGGTCTGTTTAGACTTGTGATATTTCACCAAAGCCCCTCCAATGGGGCTCGTAAAAAATGTAAAAAACTATAATAAAAAAAATGGTAAAACAAATAATGTAGCAAATGATAAAAAATAGAATAAAAATATAAATGAATGACATAAACCTACTGATATTGTCCTCTGCTCTAGTGACACTGCCCATAGGCCTACTGCTATATATATAATATATGTATACAGTGCCTTGCGAAAGTATTCGGCCCCCTTGAACTTTTCAACCTTTTGCCACATTTCAGGCTTCAAACATAAAGATATAAAATTTTAATTTTTTGGGAAGAATCACCAACAAGTGGGACACAATTGTGAAGTGGAACAAAATCTATTGGATATTTTTAAACTTTTTTAGCAAATAAAAAACTGAAAAGTGGTGCATGCAAAATTATTCGGCCCCTTTACTTTCAGTGCAGCAAACTCACTCCAGAAGTTCAGCGAGGATCTCTGAATGATCCAATGTTGTCCTAAATGACTGATGGTGATAAATAGAATCCACCTGTGTGTAATCAAGTCTCTGTATAAATGCACCTGCTCTGTGATAGTCTCAGGGTTCTGTTGAAAGCGCAGAGAGCATCATGAAGACCAAGGAACACACCAGGCAGGTCCGTAATACTGTTGTGGAGAAGTTTAAAGCTGGATTTGGATACAAAAAGATTTCCCAAGCTTTAAACATCCCAAGGAGCACTGAGCAAGCGATCATTTTGAAATGGAAGGAGTATCAGACCACTGCAAATCTACCAAGACCTGGCCGTCCCTCTAAACTTTCAGCTCAGACAAGGAGAAGACTGATCAGAGATGCAGCCAAGAGGCCCATGATCACTCTGGATGAACTGCAGAGAACTACAGCTGAGGTGGGAGAGTCTGTCCATAGGACAACAATCAGTCGTACACTGCACAAATCTGCCCTTTATGGAAGAGTGGCAAGAAGAAAGCCATTTCTCAAAGATATCCATAAAAAGTCTCGTCTAAAGTTTGCCACAAGCCACCTGGGAGACACACCAAACATGTGGAAGAAGGTGCTCTGGTCAGATGAAACCAAAATCCAACTTTTTGCCCACAATGCAAAACGATATGTTTGGCGTAAAAGCATCACAGCTCATCACCCTCAACACACCATCCCCACTGTCACACATGGTGGTGGCAGCATCATGGTTTGGGCCTGCTTTTCTTCAGCAGGGACAGGGAAGATGGTTAAAATTGAGGGGAAGATGGATGCAGCCAAATACAGGACCATTCTGGATGAAAACCTGTTGGAGTCTGCAAAAGACCTGAAACTGGGACGGAGATTTATCTTCCAACAAGACAATGATCCCAACATACAGCAAAATCTACAAAGGAATGGCTCACAAATAAACGTATCCAGGTGTTAGAATGGCCAAGTCAAAGTCCAGACCTGAATCCAATTGAGAATCTGTGGAAAGAGCTGAAAACTGCTGTTCACAAACGCTCTCCATCCAACCTCACTGAGCTCCAGCTGTTTTGCAAGGAAGAATGGGCAAGAATTTCAGTCTCTCGATGTGCAAGGGGGCCGAATCATTTTGCACGCCCCACTTTTCATTTTTTTATTAGTTAAAAAAGTTTCAAAAATCCAATAGATTTTGTTCCACTTCACAATTGTGTCCCACTTGTTGGTGATTCTTCACAAAAAATAAAAATTTTATATCTTTATGTTTGAAGCCTGAAATGTGGCAAAAGGTTGAAAAGTTCAAGGGGGCCGAATACTTTCGCAAGGCACTGTGTGTATGTATGTGTATATAAAACACAGATGTTTGAGCTTTAGGGTGCACACCTATGGAGCTGCAGTATATGACATTTCTGGTGTTGGGTTTATTACGGCTTTGAATAAAACATGACAGTCTGAGATGTGACAATTAGGCTGCATTCATACCTGAGCGTTTCCAAGTTGTGCGTTTTTACTGCAATTGTTGCCATGATTATTACCACTTTTTTATACAGGTCAAAAGGTCACCAGTGTTAAAAAGCAGAAAAATGCCTGTAATCTGCCAAAAAGAAGCTCATGTTCTTTGAGCTTGGGCCAGTTCACACCAGATGCAGTCAGTTCTAGTCAGTTTCCGTACCGGAACCTGACTGCATGACATGAACTAGAGCCATTGGAATACATGGAAAACTCTATGCATGTATTTTCAGTGCCAGTTCACATCAGATGCAGTTCTGTGCACTTTTTTCTGCACAAAATGCATGCACAGAGTTTTCCATGTATTGCAATGGCTCTAGTTTACATCAGATGCAGTCAGTTTCTGGTCAGTCTCTGCACTGTAAACTGACTGCATGGTGTGAACTATCGGAATACATGGAAAACACTGTGCATGCATTTTTAGTGCAGAAAAAAAGTGAACGGAACTGTATCTGGTGTGAACTGGCCCTAAGTAGTTTTTCAAGCGTTATTCTTCATGTGACAAAACGCTCAGCTCTGAACAGGTGCCATTGAAATGAATGGGATTTTGCTTGTTGGAGTTTTTTTTTTACGAGTGTTTTATGAGCTTAAAACACTCGGGTGTGAATGCAGCCTTACACTCACTGTAGATGGGAGGATCTCGGTGAAAACAGAAAAGGTGAATCTTTCACAGTCGCATTTCTTTCTCTCCCATGGCCAACATTCTCCATTTTGTTGTTTTGTGTTCAGAGCTTCCAGAGCGTATCTTCACAGACCGGTGTGACCGGAAAGATAAGTTTACATAGAACCGGACCTAATATACTGAGTGATGCCGAGTGATAATACCGAGTGTTAGGATGGGGGATGGAGGGTGTAGATGTGTGATGAACGATTGTATGAAGGACGATCAGTCGCTCTGTGTTCATGTCTGTCATTAACCACTTCAGGACCGCCGTATTGCCAATGTACGTCAACACAATGGCACAGGCAGGCACAATCACGTAGATGTACGTGATTGCCTTCCAGCGGGTGGGGGGTCCGATCGGACCCCCTCCCGCTGGTTACGGCGGTCCGGTTCGCTCCAGGAGCGCTCCGTGATGAGGGGATGGCCGTTGGTTTTCGGCCACCCCCTCTGGATCGCTCCTGGCCAATGAGAAGCTTCCTCCCACTGTGTATTGTTTACACAGGAAGGAGGAAGTGATGTCATTCTCCTCGGGGCGGTCTTTTTGACCGGACTACGAGGAGAAGACTAATAGTAAGTGTGCACCAACACTACACTGATATGTAGGTACACACAGGCACACAACCCCCCCCCCCCCCCCCGATCCCCCCCCGATCCCCCCCCCCAGTCACAGTGTCACTGATTGCATTGATCATTTCTTTACTGATCAATGCATTCAGTGTCAGTTGTGACAGTAAAAACTGTCAGGACAGTTAGTGTTAGGTCCAGGGTAGCCCCCTATCACCCCCCAATAAAGATTTAACCCCCTGATTGCTCCTAGAGTTAACCCTTTCACCCCCTTTTGCCAGTGTCACTAAGCGATCATTTTTCTGATCGCTGCATGTGTCGCTAGGTAGCTAGTTATTTTTTTAGGTTCACCGCCAGGTTTTTATATCGCTAGGTACCCCGATATACTACCCAATAATGGTTTTAACCCCCTGATTGCCGCTAGTTAACCCTTTCACCCCCTTTTGCCAGTGTCACTAAGCGATCGTTTTTCTGATCTCTGCATTAGTGTCGCTACAGTCGCTAGGTAGCTAGTTATTTTTTTAGGTTCACCGCCAGGTTTTTATAGCGCTAGGTACCCCGATATACTACCCAATAATGGTTTTAACCCCCTGATTGCCGCTAGTTAACCCTTTCACCCCCTTTTGCCAGTGTCACTAAGCGATAATTTTTCTGAACGCTGCATCAGTGTCGCTAGTGTCGCTAGGTAGCTAGTTATTTTTTTAGGTTCACCGCCAGGTTTTTATAGCGCTAGGTACCCCGATATACTACCCAATAATGGTTTTAACCCCCTGATTGCTGCTAGTTAACCCTTTCACCCCCTTTCACCAGCGATCACAGTATAAGTGTCACTGGTGACGCTGGTTAGCCAGTTAGTTATTTAGGTTCCCCGTCAGGTTTTTATATAGCGCCAGGGACCCCCATATACTACCTAATAAAGATTTGAACCCCCTGATTGCCCCTAGTTAACCCTTTCACCACTGATCACCGTATAAGTGTTACGGGTGACTCTGGTTAGTTTGTTTTTTATAGCATCAGGGCACCCACCATTTATTACCCAATAAAGGTTTAACCCCCTGATCACCCGGCGGGTGATATCAATTAGGTTTTAGGGTCAGGGTCTGCGTCGCCCCAGGCAGCGCTAGGTTAGTGCCAGTACCGCTAACACCCACACGCAAAGCATACACCTCCCGTAGTGGTATAGAATCTGAACAGATCAATATCTGATCTGATCAGATCTATACTAGCGTCTCCAGCAGTTTAGGGTTCCAAAAAAACGCATTGTTAGCGGGATCAGCCCAAATACCTGCTAGCACCTGCGTTTTGCCCCTCTGCCCATCCCACCCAAGTGCAGTATCGATCGATCACTGTCACTTACAAAACACTAAACACATAACTGCAGCGATTGCAGAGTCAGGCCTGATCCCTGCCATCGCTAACAGGTTTTTTGGTAGCATTTTATATTCAAATCCGGAAGGCAGTGCTTGGTTTTCGGGGTCCCGTACGTGGCTAGGCTCCCAAAAAGTCCCCCACATGTGGTATCCCCGTACTCAGGAGAAGCAGCAGAATTTATTTTGGGGTGTAATTTGACTTCTGCCCATAGCATGTGTGAGCAATATATCATTTAGTGACAACTTTGTGCAAAAAAAAAAAAAGTTTGTAACATTCCCGCAACTTTTGGCAAAATATAAAATATTCCATGGACTCAACATGCCTCTCAGTAAATAGCTTGGGGTGTCTACTTTCCAAAATGGGGTCATTTTGGGGGGTTTTGTGCTATTTTGGCATTTTATGGCCTTCGAAACTGTGATAGGTAGTGAGGAGTTAAATCAAAAATTTGCACCCTTAGAAATCCTGAAGGTGGTGATTGGTTTTCGGGGTGCCGTGCGCGACTAGACTCCCAAAAAGTCCCACACATGTGGTATCCCCGTACTCGGGAGAAGTAGCGGAATATATTTTGGGGTGCAATTCCACATATAACCATGGCATGTGTGAGCAATATATCATTTTTTTTTTTTTTTGTCATTATTCAATCCCTTAGGACAAAAAAAAAAAAATATTCAATGGGCTCAACATACCCATCAGCAATTTCCTTGGGGTGTCTACTTTCCAAAATGGGATCATTTGGGGGGGGGGGGGTGTACTGCCCTGCCATTTTAGCACCTCAAGAAATGAGATCGGCAGTCATAAATTAAAAGCTGTGTAAATTCCAGAAAATGTACTCTAGTTTGTAGACGCTATAACTTTTGCGCAAACCAAAAAATATACGCTTATTGACATTTTTTTTACTAAAGACATGTGGCTGAATTAATTTTGCCCTCAATGTATGACTAAAATTTAGTTTATTCGATTTTTCTTATAACAATAAGAAGAAAATATCTTTTTTTTTCAAAATTTTCGCTCTTTTTCCATTTATATCGCAAAAAAAAAAAAAATCGCAGAGGCAATCAAATACCATCAAAAGAAAGCTCTATTTGTGGGAAGAAAAGGACGCAAATTTCGTTTGGGTGCAATATTGCATGACCGCGCAATTACCAGTTAAAGCAGCGCAGTGCGAAATTGCAAAAAGACCTCTGGTCCTTAAGGTGTTTATTGGTCCGGAGCTGAAGTGGTTAATAAACTTCCATCAGATACTTTTCTTATACTTTGTATTCCTCATCTAATCTCCTCTTTAGGCCTCATGCACACCGGACGTTTTTGGGCATTTTTACTGCGGCTGTTTTTGGCTTCAGATGTTTTTTTCTACAGTCAATAAACCCCCCATCATGTTATCCTATGTGTCCGCATTTCATTTACAGGCATATTACATTTTTGACTTAATAAAAAAGATTCTAAATGCAAACGCGGCTAAACATGGCATGTACACGTAGCAAAACTGATTTTTTTAACCGCTTGCCGACCAGTGCACAACGATATACGTCGGCACAATGGCACGGCTACATAAATGGATGTACCTGTATGTCCCCTTTAAGATGCAGCATTGTGGGCATACACATTCTGCATACAGAACGGGGAGATGCCTAATAGATATATAAAAGATAGCCGCGCTTATGGAGATAGATAAGAACAACAGGAGATGAATATATAAGGAGGGGGATAAGTGCTACTGCACAAGGAGAGGAAGATGAAAATAGGTTGCAGCCGCCCCTAAGTGCAAGGGCTTTTATCAAAAGACCGTGCCTGAAAATTGATATAAATATTTGTTGGGGACTATTGGCGCTACCTTCAAATAATGGTTATCCTCTTAGACCCCCAGTAATTTGCCAATATCAATATGCCAAAACAATTTAATAATGCAGATCTTTCCCTATTTATTATCTGTGTATATCTATATAATAGATATACTGATCCTGGATATATATATGTATATACACTAGTGACGCCAGTAATATGCATCCACCATACACATATGATAATTTCCACAGGTGCTGTGCATAAGAAACTTCAATTAGGGGCCCTATCCAAAAAAGAGAAAAGAAAAAAGAAAAATATACAGCTATACCAATAGGTAACCAAAAGTTATTAAAATGGATATAAGTGGATATAAATAGATAGAAATAGAACACACACACACTTGTAAAGTGCTATGTAAATAATGATATATAAATAATTGTGATTGATTCCTCTACATATATAAATAAAAATATTAATGTTCAATATTTGTATTGGCTCCCCCTATATAACATGTACTTCAGTCACTAGGGGTGCAATACAGACCCTATGTGAGCTAATTACTATAAGTGCCAACTGGTGTGAATAGCACCAAGAGTTATGTAAATCGACACCACCTACATAGGTAATGCCTGTGAGCGCAAGCAGTGCAAATATATGTCAAAAAATCCCCAAAAAAACTAAAAATAAGAAACCGAAAAATAAGGAAAAAGTGCCACAAAAAAATAAGGAAAAGTGTGCCAAAAAAATATACTATCATATAACACAAAAGATATACCACAAAAAGTGTATATCTATATATGCGTGTCCTAATACGTGAGAATAATAAAAACTATACTTAAGTTTACAGTGACCTTCACATTCACATATAGCAGATATACCAAATAGTGGATAAAATATACACCAAATAGTAAATAAAAAATACAAAAAATATGTAAATAAAAAATATATAAATTTGCAGTGAAAAATATATATGGTTAGAGTGAGAATAGTCCACAAAAATTCTTCTAATACACGTCCAGCAGTGTGTAAGATTCCAACTCAGAGTAGGCAAGAAAGGTGACTTTCGTGATCATATAGTTATCTTTAGTGACTTCCGTGCTTGTTTCCCCTTTTGGGTCCCCACTCACCAGATCCACGTACCCCCTAGGGCAGTGATGGCGAACCTTGGCACCCCAGATGTTTTGGAACTACATTTCCCATGATACTCTTGCACTCTGCAGTGTAGTTGAGCATCATGGGAAATGTAGTTCCAAAACATCTGGGGTGCCAAGGTTCGCCATCACTGCCCTAGGGGGTTGCAAGCATATAGGTTCTACTCCGCTGTATGTTGTTGAGGGTTCCACCTGCCGACTATAGCCTTCACACTCTGCTCCAAGATTTGGTTTTTCATACAGGAAAAGAGGTCTTTGCCAGGTGCGATAATTCCTCAGAAAGGAGAAAAACCAGCTTTCATAGTGTAGTATGTCATGTATCCAGGGAACACGCTTTTATTCAGTGCAAACCTTTTTAGCACAAACACTTTTTTAAGTCTCTTCGAGGTTGATGAGGTGGTAGTAAAAAATTAAAAACCACCATAAAAGTCAAAATAGTAGGTTACTTTATTACAAAATTGCAGGAAAAATACAAAGAACTATGTTATAAAAAAATATATCATAATCAAAATTTATCAAAAAAAAAATAATAATAATAATAAAAAAAAAAATAATAGGTAAAAATCAGATGGCTGTACCACACACTTTAGTTAATATGGGACATGGCACATATATTGTAAACAAGGCATTTCCCTGTTCTACCTAGTGACATGACAGGGATCTACTTCTCCCTGTCATCTGGAGCAGTGATCGCTGTCATGTCAGTGGTAGCCCATCCCCCCACAGTTAGAACACCTCCCTAGGACACACTTTACCCCTTGATCGCCTACTAGTGTTTAACCCTTTCCATTCCAGTGTCATTTACACAGTAATCAGTGCATTTTTATAGCACTGATCACTGCATAAATGATAATGGTCTCAAAATAGTGTCCAATGTGTCCAACATAATGTTGCAGTCATGATAAAAATCGCAGATCACCGCTATTAATATTAAAGTTAATAATAAAAATGCCATAAATCTATCCCCTATTTTGTAGACTCAAAAACTTTTGTGCAATCCAATATATGCTTATTGCAATTTTTTGTTTACCAAAAATATGTAGAAGAATACATATCGGCATAAACTGAGAAAGAAATTAATTTATTTATTTATATATATATATATATATGGGATATTTATTGTAGAAAAAAGTAAAACTTTTTTTTTTTTTTTTAATTGTTGCTCTTTTTTTTGTTTATAGCGCAAAAAATAAAAAACACAGAGGTGATCAAATACCACCAAAAGAAAGCTCTATTTGTGGGGGGAAAAAAAATATGTAATTTTTTTTGGGGGTGCAACGTCGCATGTGCATGCAATTGTCATTTAAAGCGATATAGTGCCTTATCGCAAAAAGTGCTCTGGTCAGGAAGGGGGTAAATCCTTCTGGGGCTGAAGTGGTTAAACATTGGTTACTATCTGTCAAATTAAATCATTCAGGAGAGGTTTTAAAGCATCCAGTGTACATTAAAGCTGGATATTTTCAATTTGTGTGCAATCAGGCCCTTGCACTACATGGTTTTGGTAAATCTAAAGGAAATATGACAATTAAAGTTGTATAGTGTACATAAGCCTTAGACCCCTTTCACACTAAGGCAGTTTTCATGCAAGAAATAGAGCCTGAAAAACACATTCCCAGCATATTTGGGGTGGGTTGGGAGCTCTGTATTTAGCACTCTCAAAATGCCTTGCCCATTGGAATGAATGGGCAGTGTTTCTGAAATAACTTCTACAATAAATATATTCTGAGGGTGGTTACGGATTCCCTCTATTTATTACATATATGTATTGACTTGTCTATTCCTATAGTTAGCTAGTCTATCTTGATAAGCATAATGATATAAGGTTAGCAATGAAAAGAAACAAGCTCACTGCTTAGTAAAACAAGGTCTTATTTATTGCCCAAGAAAATAGGAAAATGTAAACATGAAAACACTAAAGGAAGATATTACAAAGCCTATAACAAAAGAACATCAAATATACTTATTGCAAGGCTGCCCCTAGACAGGGTCTCATCAGCTGGGCTCAGGATGGTAACAGAGCATCAGGCAAGTTCCAAGAGCGAAAAGGGACGACTTCCCTTCCGTGTGCCCTTTTTAAACTCTATCCATACACCAGCCAGACCCAACCCCATTGCCTGCTCATTTAGGTTTCTAATGAATGAAAGTAGTTCCAGGGCAGTCTTTCTCAATATATTATATTTCTGTACTACATGCTGTATTGGCCTCTAGGGGCAGCATTCATCCATGTATCATCACTATGTGACCTGGGTCCTTCAGTCTTAGCTGGCCCTTTGATCTTCAGTAGGAGGACATTTATCAACCATCTTGTTATCCATGGTCCTTTTTGAAGCTTGCTTGCATAATGTTATCACAGTAGTCGATCAGGAGCCAAGCTTTTGTTCTACAAAGCATTAATGTGCAACTTGTTACATTCCAACTTGGTTGTATCAACCAGAAAGAAACTCCAGAAATATGATACTAAACCATGTGGCCTTGCATCATATCCCGATTTGCACCTAAAGGGTGCATATCACCCTTCTTCAGACATGGCTCCTATGGAACAGTCCATAACTGTTTTAACGTATTGTGCTTCCCAACATGTGCAGCTTTGCTACTTAGTGACACACCAACATCATTCTTCAGCGACAGCTTCCATGTCACTATTTTGTGTCTTCTCCTTTCTGGTAGCTTCACGACGGGGTGCAATACAGGCAAGGGTATCCATTCACTCACCATTCACCAGCACAAATTTAGAGCAACAAACTAACCAGCTTTAAGATACAGAGTTTCAAGGAGGGCCTTAATCACCCATATTACTAACCTAAAATACCCTTATGTCACACTATACCATAACATAAATAAATCCATTACCATAAAATATGCATGATGTGACCCATCAAATTATGTATCCCGCTCCCAACCTCCTATAACCCTTTACTGTAAATATTGGTCAGGATCAGGCAGGCTTGCTCACAATGGCCTTTCCTACCACAATTTTGGCACGACAACTGTATTTCAGGGCTTTTAATTGGCAGCAAAGCCTCTAATGCCACGTACACACGAGCGAATTGACCGGCGTACTTAGTCCGGCAAACAATCCGGGGGATAGTCCGGCGGACTTTCTACCAAACGGACTTGGCCACACATGGACACACAGAAAGTCTGGCATTTGCTAGCACGATGACATACAGCACGTATGACGGGACTAGAAAAAGGAAGTTCAATGGCCAGTAGCCAATAGCTTCCTTTTTTCATACTTGCTTCTGAGCATGCGTCATTCTTAGTCCACCGGACTAGCATACTCACGAACGTATTGTCCGCTGAAACCCAAGTCCGGCGGAAAGATTGGAGTGCAAAACTACTTTCTAAGTCTGCCGGACTTTACGCTGGAAAAGTCAGCTGCAGCCCACACACGATCGAATTGTTCACTGAAATGCGTTTCGGCGGACTAAGTACGCCGGACGATTTGCTCGTGTGTACGCGGCATTACTTGTACAAAGAGACCATACCATCAATTTGTGCCTCAACTTGCATAGATTAATGGGAGTCCAACAACACATAACTTGAAACAATGACAAACCCACAATATTCCATCCCTGTGCCTGAATTTCAGAGACCATGCCCAGGGTATACCATGCACCTCTACCTACTGTTAGATTCAAGGAACACCCTAGTTCCATGACTAATGTTACATGGGTATCCTTTAGGACAAAGAAACAAACTTGTTTATGTCCCAAATAATACCCAGGTGCTTCCTTCCCAGCAATGATCTCTCCATCCAGAACCCAGAGTGAAATATCTTCCCAATATTTCTCGTTCACCGCCATGTATTGAACTGGCACACAAAGGACATCATAGTCATGCTTTCGACAGAGGGAAATATCAACCTGCCTCCAGCTTCCATCCTCTCTGATCACATGCGTATAATTTAGCCTCAGATGCAACAAGGTAGAATCCCCAGTCAGTAAGCCCATTGATACCACCGAATACACAGACTGAGTTGGCACTTCTGTATATGGGATCAATGAGGAAGCATTGCATCTCTCATAATCCAAACTAGCAGAGCCCATCCAGGCTTTCAACCAGCACCTTGGATTAGTGCAGTGTTTCTCAAATCCAGTCCTCAGGCCCCCCCAACAGGTCATGTTTTCAGGTTTTCCATTATTTTTCACAGGTGATTTGATCAGTTTCACTGCCTTAGCAATTACCACAGCCGTTTCATCTGAGGGAAATCCTGAAAACATGACCTATTGGGGGGGGGGGCCTGAGGACTGGATTTGAGAAACACTGGATTAGTGGAAGAGATGTGTTTTGGCAAAATCTTACTGAGCTGTGATGCGAACTTATAAGGCCACTGCCCCTCATACAGAGACTGTACAATCAGCTTGAAGTTGGTTGATGCCTTCACCTGCCCCTGCATGCATGCCAGAGCCCATGACAGATTTCTATCCTGTACCATCACACTCTCTACCAACCTCTCACCATGGTTGATAAAATCCAGAACCACTTTAACCTGGGTATTTATGTTACTTTGTTGAATGTTATTAAGGATGCCACCAATCTCTCTGAGTAACAAAGCATGGCTGAGAGTTTGTTCCTCAGGACACCAATGTCCACTCCATTAACACCCATCCCAGCTTCCATTCCCCCCAATGTAGTGCTGAATACACTCCTTGTCTACATTTGCCTTCATAAATCACAGGAGAGGCTCCGGCAAAATGTTTCACAAGTCTCGTTGCTGGGCAAAGTCTTTCAGATTCAACATTAGCGCTAAATTGTCCATAAGAAAAAGAAACCTTATATTGTAAGTATTAATCTGAATCTTTTTGTTTGTCCCTTCTCCCCTAAATGTTTATCAGAACAAATTTGTGGTGTGGTGGGGCACAGACAAACTGCCAACCAGATGAACATCTTTCATCTATGTTCCAGAAACCTTTCCAATCTCGCTCCACCAGGACTCTGGAAGTGAAAAACAAGAGCAGAATCAAATTCTTATCCACAATATCTGCTGGCTTGTTATGTTTACTTATAGTTCCCTCCTTGGAACCCAGGAACCTAATATTCCTGGCTTCTGCCACTCTGAACAAATTATCGATCACCTATGATTTCTTTAGGGTGAACGCACTCTAAAATGGATCCCCATGGTAAAATAATAAAAAATTACCGCAAATGTTGCTTTCCCCCAAATTCTCAATTTAAATGCAAAAAAAAAAAATGCATTTATCTGTACCTTATTACCTATGCACTAACTCCCCTTTCAGGTGGACCAAGCCTAACCCTTTTAGAACTTTTTCCACCTGAATGAAAATAAAAAGACAGAATACAATAACTCCAGCGGCTAGAATGGCTTCCTACCAACACTTGACTTAAAATGTATTCAGCCGCTAATTGAGGACATAGCCAATGACCCCCCTTTTCAGGTGGACTAAACCTAACAATTTTTCCACCTGAACAAAATAAAAATAAAATAACATTTTTTTTTAAGCACTTCTGGACCAGCCGCTGTAGTTTTACTGCGGCAGGTTGGCTCCCCTGCGCGGAATCATGTTACTTTACGTGATGTCGCGGGGCCTGGATAGCAGGCATGTGCCTGCTGCACAGCAGGGGGTACCTATGCTCGTGGCTGATGGTCGCAATGACCGCCAGCCATGAGCGATAGTGAGCTGGAGACACAGAACAGGCACAAGTGCGTGTAAACACACACTTCCCTGTTCTGTTCTGACAGGAGTGACAGATCATGTGTTCCTATTAGCTAGGAACCACAGTCTGTCACTTCCTGTAGTTATTCCCCCCCCTTCAGTTAGAATCACCTCCCTAGTTACACAGTTAACCCCTTCACCGCCCCTAGTGTTAACCCCTTCACTGCCCGTGACATTTTTACAGTAATCAATGCATTTTTAATCGCACTGATCGCTGTATTAATGCCAGTGGTTCCAAAAATGTGTCAAAATTGTCCAATGTGTCTGCCATAATGTCGCAGTCATGATAAAAATCACATATCGCCACCATTACTAGTAACAAAATAATAATAAAAATGCTATAAATCTATCGCCTATTTTGTAGACGCTATAACTTTTTCACAAACCAATCAATATACACTTATTATAAATAAATGCATTTATGCACGCATGCACAGCAAATACTTTATTTGCATAGTTTGCACAGTAGCAGTTTGCACAGCAGCTAAATAATCGCATGCACAACAGCAATTTGCATTAGGATTCACCAATAGTATTGATATAATTATTGATTTATTGCACTTTATCTATGAAGTAGAATACATATCAAACAAGGATTTTCCATCTTTGTAGTAATATTTGGTATATAGTTTGCGCTGATCACCTTTTTTATTGTTGTTCAAGTGCATGGTATACACTTTAGGTCTAGCAGCAATCTAACCGACATACCACATTCAGATATTTTTCACTTTGATAGCGCGAGGTGGCCCCATTTTTCTATATCCAATATACACTTATTGCAATTTTTTTTTTTACCAAAAATATGTAAAAGAATACATATCGGCCTAAACTGAGGGAAATATAAAAAAATATATATTTTTGAGGGATATTTAGGATAGCAAAAAGTAAAAAAAATATTGTGTTTTCTTTTCAAAATTGACGCTCTTTTTAATTTTTCTGTTATAGCGAAAAAAAAAAAAAACTGCAGAGCTCTATTTGTGGAAAAAAAAAAGGAGGTCAATTTCTTTGGGTACAACGTCGCATGACCACGCAATTGTCAGTTAAAGTGTTGCAGTGCCGAATCGCAAAAAGTGCTCTGGTCAGGAAGGGAGTAAATTCTTCTGGGGTTTAAGTGGTTAAACAAATTAAAAAAAATTACAAAATAATTCATAAAAATTCAATAAAAATAAGAGAATAAAAAAAAACAACATAATAATAATAACAGAAAAAAATAACAATCCGGAGGCTTATCCTTAAATGCTAAAAATATATCAAGGTCCTCTATAACACTGGTTATCAACCTTCTCCTCAGGGCCCAATAACAGGCCAGATTTTATGTATTACCTTGGGGAGATGCATATCACTGCATATCACTAATTATACTGCAATCACTGAGCAGCAAATATCACCTGTGATGTATTTCAGTTATCTTGCAAACCTGGCCTGTTAGGGGGCCCTGAGGACAGGGTTGATGACCATTTCTCTATAATATTCCAATCATGAAGGGCAAATCTCTGAAACTCACATCTAAACCTTATTCACAGCAAAGAAACATTAACCAGAAGATTGTTACCATCCATGCAACTTTCTAAGGGCTGATAACATTGTGTCAGGTACTCACCAAAGCCGAAGTGCTGAGAGCGGCTTCCCTTGCAGCTGGGTGCACAGTACCCCTGAGGATGGAACAGTGGGTACAGGGCACAGAGAGGCATGGGTTGCCAGCAGGTGACTGGAATGTAGCAGGTCTACTGAAGGAAGAGATGCCCGTGCAGAAGATCTTGGAACTGGTAGAGGTAAACGCCTGCCAGGGGTTCCAACACCTGGAGTGAAGGCCAAGGGTCAAACACAGGTACAGTCCATGAGACAAAGGATATTCCAGAGGCAGGCCGAGGGTCAAGCACAGGTATCAGTCCGTGAGATAAAGGATATTCCAGAGGCAGGCCGAGGGTCAAGCACAGGTATCAGTCCGTGAGCCAGCAAGGCTAAGTGCAGAAAGTCAGTTTAAACAAGCCAGGGGTCAGATCAGGAGAGAAGCAGGGTCACAACAGGAAGTGGTCAACAGGAACACAGGTGAGCTGAGGAGACAAACCAGCAAAGACACAGAGCACATTGATGCCTTTTATAGGACTGTCAGGCCAATCAGGTAAGGCCCATAGCCGTGTGCATAGGCTTGCACATGCGTGTACGACATTGTATCGTACGACGCATATGCATGCGTCGTTGTGCAGCTCTTCCCCGCAGGCGCACGGGAAAGTGCCGACGTTCAAGTCTGGGGATTCTCTGACAGTGCCCCCCCCCCCAAGGGGCAGCCTCCGGATGCCCAATCTGGCTGGTAGCTTGGGGTGTCTCCGGTAAAAATCCCGTATCAGGCGAGGAGCGTGGATGTTACTGGAGGGTTCCCAAGAACTGTTTTCAGGGGGATACCCTTTCCATTTTACCAGGTATTGGGTCTGTCTTCCCCTTTTTCGACAGTCCATTATGGCTTCAACCTCGAATTCTTCCTCACCTTCGACTTGGACAGGTGGAGGTGGTGCCACTTGTCTTCCGGTGAAGGAGCTTGGAATCACTGGTTTTAATAGGGATGCATGGAACACCGGGTGAATTTTGTACGAACTAGGTAGCGCCAGTTCAAAAGCTACTGAGTTTACCACCCTTTTGATTCCAAAGGGGCCAATGAACTTGAGACCGAGCTTCCGTGACGGGTATGGCAATCTCAGGTTGGCAGAAGATAACCAAACCTTATCCCCGATCTTGAAACTTGGGCAACTTCTTCTTCCTCTATTGTAGTACACCTCATAGTCTCTTTGAGCCTTCTGCATGGCCTCCTGAATCTGTAGGAAATTGTCCTGAATTGACTTTACCCGTTCTTGGACTGCAGGAGCGGAGACTTCAGGGACGGAATCTGGCAAGAAAGAAGGGTGGTAGCCATAGTTCGCCCAAAATGGAGTTTGGTTGGTGGCGGAATGTACAGAGTTATTATACGCAAATTCCGCGCAGGGCAGGAGAGAGGACCAATTGTCTTGAGAGCAGGAGCAGAAGCAACGAAGGTATTGTTCTAGTGTCTGATTTGTTCTTTCTGTTTGCCCGTTGCTTTGCGGGTGGTATGCGGAGGATAGTGAGGTCTTGATTTCTAGTGCTTTGTAGAGGTCTTTCCAGAATTTGGAGGTGAATTGTATTCCCCTATCAGACACGATGTTGGAAGGGACGCCATGTAGCCTCACGACTTCCTTGATAAAGATACTTGCTGTAGCTGAAGCAGAAGGGGTGCCATACATAGGTAGAAAATGTGCCATCTTCGAGAGACGATCTACCACTACTAGGATTGTAGTGAACTGGTCAGAAGGTGGTAAGTCAACAATAAAATCCATAGAGATCTCTCTCCAAGGGCGTTCGGGAACAGGTAAGGACCTCAAAAGTCCCCAGGCCTTGGTGTTTGCCCCCTTGTTACGCTGGCAAGTGATACAGGATTGGACATAGTTCTTGCAGTCCCTTCTCCAACCTGGCCACCAGTACGAACGACTGATTAAATCGTCAGTCTTCTGGATCCCAAAATGTCCTGCCATCTTGTGGTCATGAAAGGTTTGCAAAATCTGAGGTCTTACTGAAGGAGGAATGAATACCTTGTTGTGTGCCCATAGCAAACCGTGTTTCCTTTCCAGGGAGGATGCTGTAGTTTTGAGGAGTTGGTTAGTGGCTTGTTTGATGGCAGTTTCTAGATCGGGCTGGATAATTTGGAGGAAGTTGTGTGGAGACAGAATAGTTGTGGGTTCAGGTGGTTCTTCGGCTTCTGGAAACATTCGGGAGAGTGCGTCTGCTTTCCCATTCTTGGAACCGGGACGGAAGGTGATATGGAAATTGAACCTGGAGAAAAAGAGAGCCCAGCGTGCTTGTCGGGGTCGGAGGCGTTTAGCAGCTCTGAGGTACTCCAGGTTCCTGTGATCTGTAAAGATCATGATGGGTTGAGACGCACCATCCAGCAGGTACCTCCATTCTTCCAGTGCAAACTTTATAGCGAGAAGTTCTCGATCTCCGACATCGTAATTCCTCTCCGGAGGACTGAGTTTCCGAGAGGCGAAGGCAACTGGATGAAGGAGAGCCTTCGGCCCACTTCTTTGGTAGAGGATAGCACCTAATGCGAATTCAGAGGCGTCCACCTCCAACACATAGGGAAGGCTTGGATCTGGATGTAGGAGGATAGGAGCTGATATAAAGAGTCTCTTTAATTCATCAAAGGCTTCCTGTGCTTGTGGAGACCATTGAAATTTGACCTGCTGGCGGGTTAGTTGGGTGATGGGGGAAATAATCGTGGAGAAGCCCTGGATGAACCTGCGATAAAAATTGGCAAATCCAACGAATCGCTGTACAGACCCTTTGTCTGAAGGTGCCGGCCATTCTTGAATGGCTTTGATCTTCTTTGGATCCATTGAGATTCCTCCTGTGGAGATGATAAATCCAAGGAACTGGATGGTGTCTCTCTCAAATTCACACTTTTCTCCCTTTAGGTAGAGCCCATGTTCTCTGAGGACAAGGAGGACCTTCCTGACGTGAGTACGGTGCAGTTCTAAGGAATTGGAAAAAATCAGAATATCGTCAAGATATACTATCACAAAGTTGTCTAGATACTCACGGAATATATCGTTGACCAGATGCTGGAATGTGGCCGGGGCATTGCAGAGCCCGAAGGGTATCACTAGATATTCAAAATGCCCAAATCTAGACCTGAAAGCCGTCTTCCACTCATCCCCATCACGGATTCGGACTAAGTTATATGCTCCCCGAAGATCTAGTTTAGTAAATATCTTGGCAGTTCTTAGGCGTTGAAAAAGTTCAGGGATGAGTGGAAGCGGGTACCTGTTCTTAATGGTAATTTTATTAAGTTCCCTGTAGTCCACGCAAGGCCTGAGGGAACCGTCCTTTTTTTCGACAAAAAAGATGCCTGCACCAGCTGGAGAAGAGGATGGTTGGATGAATCCCTTTTCCAGGTTTTCATCTATGTAGGAGCGTAGGGCTTCTAGTTCAGTCTCTGATGATTGAAAGATCCGACCAAACGGAATTTCGGAACCGGGTAGCAAGTCTATCGGGCAATCATAGGGCCGATGGGGTGGCAGAGTATCAGCCTTCTTCTTGTCAAAGATGTCCAAAAAATTATGATAGGCTGAAGGGACATGTTGCAGGTTATCAGGAATGGTCTGTATGGTTAGGCAGGAGGTGGACTTGTGGGAGGTCGGCAGGTGACAGTGCTGTGAACAGTAGGCAGATGAAAAGAGTACTTCTTTCTTGTTCCAGTTGATCTGTGGGTCGTGGGCTTGTAACCAAGGGAAACCCATAATGATTGGGAACATAGGAGAGTGGATAACGTCAAAGCGAAGAAATTTGCAGTGACCAGAGTCTGTGGATGTCAAGATTGGTACTGTTTCCTGGGTCACAGGACCGGAGCAGTGTAGGGAGCCATCGGCCAGATAAATCTGAAGGTGTTGTTTTTTAAGCAGAGGGGAACGTGCAGGCTCCGAGCTAGGGTTATGTCCATAAAGCAACTGCAGGCCCCGGAGTCAATGATGGCTCCCAGCCGAACCTCCTCTTCCGCCACCTGTAATGAAACCGGGAGGACAAGGTGAGACCGGGTGGAAACCGCAATCTGGGAATTCACAGCAACACGAGGTTTGCACTTACTGGGTCTCACAGGGCAGCTGCGTAGGAAATGGCCCGCTTCACCACAATATAGACAAAGGTTGGCTTGACGCCGACGGAGTCTCTCGTTAGGGGTGAGTGGAGCCCGGACCAAGCCCAGCTGTATGGGTTCGCCATCAGTAGAGGAGGTGGGAGCTGGAACAGATGTGGGTACAGGGGGTACCCGGGGTAGCATCCACATGGGTCTAGGTGACTGGAGGCATTCGGAGCGACGCTCCCGTAGACGTCGATCAAGTTTGGTAGCCAACTGGACCAGATCTTCCAGGGATGTAGGGGTGTCTACTCGGGCTAGTTCATCTTTTAGGGTCTCAGACAGGCCCAGACGGAACTGATACTTAAGGGCAGCCTCATTCCAGTTAGTGTCCCCAGACCATTTCTGAAATTCCACAATGTAATCCTCTACTGGTCTCTTTCCCTGGGTTAGGGAATGCAGGATGGCTTCAGCCGTAGCGGTGTGCTGGGGATCGTCATATAGTTGTGACATGGCTTCAAAAAAAGTCTCTACTGAATCAAGAAGGGGGCTCTTCTGTTCTAGGAAGTTATGGGCCCAGGACTGTGGCTCATCGGATAGCAGGGAAATTATGAAACCCACCTTTACCGACTCAGAATGGAAGGTCCTGGGCTGCAAAGCCAAATACAGGAGGCATGCGTTTTTAAATGACCTAAACTTCTTCCGGCTGCCCGAAAAACGCTCAGGAGTAGGGACCCTGGGTTTCGGAAGGGTCATGACTACCGCAGGTGTAGCATCGCCTTGGGCTTGCGAAGCAGAAGGGCTGCTGGCTGTGGACGATGAAGAATCTGGTAGACTGGGAGCGACTGCCAAGTGCTGAAGGCGACCCTCAATCTGGAAGTAGCCATCTTGGAGTCGCTGTATGGCCTGGGTGAGGGCTGCAACCTGCTGGCAGAGAGCCTCCAAAGGTGAGCCAGCCCTGTCGGCTTCTGACATGGCTGGTTTGTACTGTCAGGTACTCACCAAAGCCGAAGTGCTGAGAGCGGCTTCCCTTGCAGCTGGGTGCACAGTACCCCTGAGGATGGAACAGTGGGTACAGGGCACAGAGAGGCACGGGTTGCCAGCAGGTGACTGGAATGCAGCAGGTCTACTGAAGGAAGAGATGCCCGTGCAGAAGATCTTGGAACTGGTAGAGGTAAACGCCTGCCAGGGGTTCCAACACCTGGAGTGAAGGCCGAGGGTCAAACACAGGTACAGTCCGTGAGACAAAGGATATTCCAGAGGCAGGCCGAGGGTCAAGCACAGGTATCAGTCCTTGAGCCAGCAAGGCTAAGTGCAGAAAGTCCGTTTCAACAAGCCAGGGGTCAGATCAGGAGAGAAGCAGAGTGGTCTTCAAACAAGCCGGGTCACAACAGGAAGTGGTCAACAGGAAACAGGAACACAGGTGAGCTGAGGAGACAAACCAGCAAAGACACAGAGCACATTGATGCCTTTTATAGGACTGTCAGGCCAATCAGGTAAGGCCCATAGCCATGTGCATAGGCTTGCACATGCGTGTACGACATTGTATCGTACGACGCATATGCATGCGTTGTTGTGCAGCTCTTCCCCGCAGGCGCACGGGGAAGTGCCGACGTTGAAGTCTGGTGATTCTCTGACACATTGTTTCCCGGGTGTTATATTTGAATGAACATGCAGCTACCTCCATTTTGAGTTTATGCAACTGTTCTACATAGCGATGCCTTTCCTGTCCTAATTGACTATTTTCAGTTTGTAGTCTTGAATTTGGGTCTTAAAAGGGAAATAGGTTTGATTACTATGGCCTCTATGCCTTGGATTGCTACCACATCTCACAGAATAAAATTCATAACGCCTTGGTGTCGTTTTTGGTTACTGCAACCTCCTTTGGATATCATTATTAGCCATCAAACAATACCTTGCTATGTGACCCCTCTTTTTACAAACAAAGCACTTGAGAGCTGGTCTCCCTGCATAGGCCCTTCTCTGAGCATATGGTGATGAAGACTCACATTGCTGCATAACATTACTATGATTGGAATTAACAGATTTTACACTTTCATTGTCTGAGTGTTCACTAGCAATGGACTCGGAAGTCTTCACTGTTTCAACTCAATTTCAAGTTCAGTTACCTCCCTTTTTTGTAAATATTCCTCATTCGGATCTCCAACATTGATTTCCACCATAGCAGCATCACTTGCGGCAACACTGGCATTTGGCTTTTCTACGTGTTGTTCCAGAGCCTCTATCTTTGCTAAGCACTGAGCATGTGTGGAAGATAACTCCATAATGGCAGACTGGGCTTCATGTAATTCCTTCCTAAGCAGTATTATAATACGATCGTTCCCAGCCTCTCTCTGATTCAAATAGGCAATGCAACTTTTTCTTTGTTTACACGTTTCATCTCTTCAATTCTTTTGTTTTCTGTTCCAATACACATTTCTCAGTCACTAATTGTTCAATATGATCACAAACATTTGAATCTGCCATCGCAACCATTGTTAATATATTCTTAGTTACACTTTGTACCTGCTCCAATAATTGCTTTCTCTCAGTACACCATCGGCCTTCTTTCGCTAAAGCAATGTCTTTAATTTTCAATAACATGCATACAACATTGGCCTTCCTTGCTTCCCTGCCTTCTTTCGAAGACATCTTATGTTTTATCTGATCATTATGAACATCACATTGTCTCAATAACTCCTTAAATTGTTGCGTTAAAGCATTTTCTGGCATAGTGTTGAATTTAACACAGACATGTTTTTTTAAAGAAAATCTTCAATGACCTCCATTGATATGCTAATGAGTCTCTAAACTGAGGTTTCTCAACCAGTCTATACACAGCAGCTGCTTAGACAATGTACACACAGCACAGCTTTTTTAAAGCTAACTTTTACTTGTAGTTCTACAGCACACAAGGTAGAGCACACTAATCAATGCTCTACTATTACCACTGACTTTAGCCCCCTTAGATTGCAGGCCACATTGAACTTCTTATGGAATGGAGAACTATTTCACTCTCGCATGGGAAAAAAACACAAAAACAACAATATTCTCCCACTTTATCCTCAAAGATGTGTGGTTTATCCTGTCAATCTACAGACTACATAAGATAACCAAGGGTGATCAGCCCCTCAATCGCCGGCACACTTGACCGGCTACACAGGCCTCAAACAATTTGCATTAGAAATACAATAAACATTAACACATACACATATACCAGCCAAAAATCTCACCAGATTTTGCGTGTCCACACACTGATTAAATATTTCATAGAAATTTCAGGACCACTCATGCAGGGCTTCATAATTCACGAACCAGCGCAGATCTTGTCCACAATAGAGAAGGCTTTCAGTTATGGGTGTAGTTGAGGACTCATTAGCTTATAGGGACTCAAGACAAAAATACATTATAGTTTGGGTTCTGTGTAGAAATAAATTCCACACACCTTCTAGGGTGCCAATTGAAATAAAATGTGGAGAGGTACCTGATTATGGTGTCCATGTTTGCATGTTCATGCGTGATCCTTTCACTGAATATCTTGGATTCTGCTTCTATGAATGCATTCAATCTTTGAATATATTGTGTATAAAATGTCAGTGATCCATTGTGATTGGTCCTTTTCCTATGGGGTCCAAAAAAGCTAAGTATGCCAGTATACCTGTATACCCCACCAGTTGGGGATGGAAGCAGTCAACCATTTTTTGAGTCAAGAATTGTCTCTTACTGATTTGCAGAGGAGTTATATTATCAAACTTTTAGAGTTTGCCACTAAACACAACTAGTTCTGGTTCAATAATCGCTTTTATCTTCATCAGAGAGGCGTAGCAATGGGAGCTAAATTTGCCACCAGCCTCGCCAATTTGTTTATGGCCAAATGGGAGGAGGATATCGTCTATACCCAAGATACACCATCCTTGGTTTTATGGGCCAGGTACATCAATGACATCCTCCTCCAATGGAATGGCAGTGCGGACTCTTTGAAACAGTTTTTTTGTCTCTTTGAACTGTGAAAGTGATAGAGGTATTTCCCTGTCTTAGGAGTCCAGTCAAAGTAAAACTTTTTAGATCTCGAAATTGAAATTAAGGACCAATAGTTCAAATTTAAAACTTACTTTAAAACCACTGATCGTAAGGTTATGATTTAGTTGAAATAGACTCTGAGTTACAGAATAACTTAGCTCTTGAGAGGGGTTCTTTATTGGTTGCAAAATGTTGACGCAAGCCAGATGATAATTATAAATGGTCTATGGTGACCTCATTCTCGACACAACACAAATAAATCAAAATGATTATGAATAAACTTTGGAATATTCTTAAAAGTGACCGGATTCTTAGTACCACATTGCCGGACCAGGCTATAACACCCAATATTATCAATCCACCAGTTGGTACATGCTTTTTTCATAATTTGTTTGCTTCTTCCCATGTAAAAAATGTGGTGTTTGTCAATACAATATACAAGGAAGGCGCAAATCTGTTGAGTTTAAATCTTCCATAACTAATCGCGTGTATCCCATCAAACATTTTTGTACCTGTGCGACTAAATATGTTGTCTATTTGGTCACTTGCCCTTGTGGCAAACAATATGTTGGCCGAACAATTTGAACATTTTCTATCAGAGTTAATGAACATATTGCCTTAATTAAAAGTGGGGACTCCAAACATAGTGTGCTAGACACTATAGATAGTATCATAACTAGGGATGAGCCCAATGTGCGAGTCGAATGTAAGTTTGACTCAAACATCGGGTGTTCACCTGTTTGCCGTACAATGAACAATATGTGGTGTTTGCGGCAAATTCGAAAGCTGCCGGAAAGCTGCGGATGTTAAAGTCTATAGGACACTTAAATGAGAAATCAAAAGTGCTAGTTTTAAAGGCTTATATGCAAGTTGTCATAAAAAGTGTTTATGCTTAAAGTGATACAGCAAAAAAATGAAATATTCCTTTAAATATTGTGCCTGGGGGTGTCTATAGTATGCCTGTAAAGTGATGCATTTTTCTTGTGTTTAGAACCGTACCACAGCAAAATGACATTTCTAAAAGAAAAATTGTCATTTCAAAACTGATCGCGGCTGTAATGAATTGTTGGGTCTTAGCAATATAGACCCCTGTCCATTACCAGGCCCGGTATGTATATTAAGGGGACCCCAAATCAAAATTTAAAAAAAAATGCGTGAGGTCCCCCTAAAATCCATTCTAGGCCCTTATCCAAGCACACAACCTGGCAGGCCGCAGGAAAAGAGGGGGGATGAGAGAGCGCCCCCCTACTGAACTGTACCAGGCCACATGCCCTCAACATGGGGAGGGTGCTTTGGGGTAGCCCCCAAAGCACCTTGTCCCCATGTTGATGGGGAAAAGGGCCTCATCCCCACAAACCTTGCCTGGTGGTTGTGGGGGTCTGTAGGCGGGGGGCTTATCGAAATCTGGAAGCCCCCTTTAACAAGGGGACCCCCAGATCCTGGCCCCCCCCATGTATGAAATGGTCACCAGGTACAAGTACCCCTAACATTTCACAAAAAAGTGCCAAAAGGGTAAAAAAGACAAGAGACAGCCTGGGACAATTCCTTTTATTAAAAAAAAAAAAAATTCCCACAAATTAAGTTCACGCTGCCCGACGGACCGAAAAAAACAAAAAACGCAACCGATCCACCTCCATGGGAGGCTCCCACCAACTGCCGTGTCTTTGCTGTGACATCTCTTATATAAGTGAGGGCGGGGCCACCCGGTAACGTAACTGGGTGACCCCATCCTCTCTGATGCCACGGGGAAGGACCTGCCATGCTGTATTGTTATCACAAGGAAAGCTCACATTTTTTGCGACAGCAATAAATGGATTACTTTTTTTAAGAACAGTGTAAAAGTAATAAAATAAAAAAATAAAAATTAAAAAGCCCCCACTCCCCCGTGCTCACATGCAGTGGTGAACGCATATGTAGATCATACCCACATATGTAACCATTGATCGCGCCACACATGTAAGGTATCACCACGAACGTGTGCAATAATTCAAGCATTAGACCCCCTCTGTAAGGCTAAATTGTTGTCTCTGGAGATTTTTTAGGACCATAGTTTGGCGCCATTCCACAAACAATTTTAAAGCATGACATGTTAGGTATTTACTCGCTGTAACATCATCCTTCACATTTAACAAAAAAATGCATTGTGTACATTGTGTTTTTTAGTTAAATTAAAGTATACTTTTTTCCAAAAATTGCTTTTGAAAAACTTCTGCACAAAAACCGCGTAACATAAAAAAATTGTAATGACCACCATTTTATTCCCTACGGCCTCTGCAATAAAAAAATAAATAAATTAAAACATATATATATATATATATATATATATATATATATATATATATATATATATATATATACATATATATATATATATATATATATATATATATTTTTTTTTTACTGCATTTTTTTTACTGCAGAGGCCATAGGGAATAAAATGGTGTACATTACAATTTTTTTTTTGTTACGCGGTTTTTGTGCAGAAGTTTTTCAAAAGCAATTTTTGGAAAAAAGTATACTTTAATTTAACTAAAAAACACAATGTACACAATGCATTTTTTTGTAAAATGTGAAGGATGATGTTACAGCGAGTAATATATATATAGTTTTTCGGGGTCCTAAGTCATTTTCCAACATAAAATACAGATTTTTACTTGCAAACAAAACAAGAAAAGGTCGGGTCTTTCAGTAGAATCGGTCTGTAATATCATTTGAATAATTTTGCTGCCAGAGCAATTCTTTTTTGTACACACGTTTAAAATATTCAGGTCTGATTACTTAAAACCACTAAAACTGATTTACAAAAAGAAGAGACCCTGGAGAATAAAATGGTGGTAATTTCAATTTATTATACAACACATTATTAGCACAAACGGTTTATTAACCACAAAATTTCAGTAGAAAACACACTAAAGTTAATTTTAGGGCACAGAAATGCAATATGTTACCCGATTGTTGGTACAATCTAAAAGATGAGATTGTGCCGAGTAAATGGACACCCAATGGGGTTGATTTACTAAAACTGGAGAGTGCAAAAACTAGTGCAGCTCTACATGGCAGCCAATCAGCTTCTAACTGATCCATAATGTCAAGTCCTAAAACTGCAACACACCACAAACTTCCTTACTGTATATTTTCCATAGGCAATGCTTTATAATTCCCTCCAGGTCACCAGTTTAGAGTTCACCATTATTAATGATCTGATAATGATTGCTCTCTCCGGTGTGAGTGGTGATATGTAATGTGTAGAACATCACCGGCTTTTATAGAATGTCTCTTTCTATGGTGTAGACCTGGTGACCGGGTCACCTTACACCCATCACACATCTACATAACTCCAATGCAAAAACATGCAGTAGATCCAGCAGTGGCGGCCCATCCATTAGGGGCACAGGGGGCACCGCCCCCCTAATCCATGTGCCCGGCCCCTAATCTACATGCAGGGCACTGGATGGTGGTTTGTTTTCTGCCCCCTCCCTCCCCCAAAACAGAGCACCGGCCGCCACTGAGATCCAGTAATACAGGAAGGTGAAGTAATGGAAATCTTCCCCTTTCCTGCAGACCTGGGCTTGGCCTTCTACATGGGATGAGCTGAAATTCTCTTTATCTAGAGGTGGAATGATAATGTACTCCGGACTGCTGCACCAGATACTTGGGCAATGAAGGACAACCATCTACAGAGGTAAGTACTGGGGGTGGGGGATGGTGCATGCTTCTTTTTTTTTATAATTATATTTTTATATAAAAAAAAAAGTTAACCAAGATGTAGATACAAAGTCATATTAAAAGCAAAGATCACCACAAGTGAATCATCCCAATATACATAGAATGTGATGTTACAAATCACGTAAAGCAGTATCAGAATTCACAAGGGGAATATTAGCAATTAAAGGGTATAGAAAGTCCAGATATAAAAGGAGTGTAGAAATACAAGAAGCACTCCAGGGATGGATATTCTAGAAGAGCATTGAAATGGTTAATGTGAAAAAGAACAAGATGGCGAGGGCAGGGAACCTAAGAGGAAGACCATATTCAGACCGTTCCCAAACCTACCTTATTACATTACAAGAGAGTATCGCCTACACTGGCAGTAAGGTGTCCTTACCGGGTTCCCTGGAAGAGTTCAGTAAAGGTGGCAGCGGGAGGGGAGACCCCCTTCCCCTGCCTGTAGAAGTAATCCAGCGACTCTATAGCCACTTGGATTACTTTTATAATGTGCAAAATCGTTTGCTAGGAAAAATTATATTGCAGATGCAACAATGACCGAGATATCACCCTTCCCATCCAAGCATGTACAGGTATGTCCTATGGGCAGGGAAAAGTTTTTGTGGGGTGCAATTATGTGAGTATAGATATATACCTGTATATTTTCATAGAAAAATTCCTTTGGCTGGACAGTGAAAGAAGCAGCAGTGATAAGCTAATCTCTCCGTCACTCTACTCTCTCCTCCTGTCAGCACATTAGCAGATTGGCTTCTTCTGCAGGAGAATAATACCAGGTCAGATTAACCACTTCAGTGCCCTTAATGACCAGACCATTTTTTTATATATGGCACTGCATAGTTGTAACTGACAATGTTGTATACAAACAAAATTGATGTACCCTTTCCCCACAAATAGAGCTTTCTTTTGGTGGTATTTGATCACCTCTGGGTTTTTATTTTTTGTGCTATAAACAAACAAAGAGCGAAAAAACAAAAAAAACAAAGTTATTCATCAGTCTAGGCCGATATATATATTCTTCTACATATTGGTAAAAAAAAATTCACAGTAGGTGTATATTGATTAGTTTGCACAAAAGTTATCACGTTTACAAACTATGGGATAGATTTAGGGACTTTTATTTTTTTTTAATTGTTTTTACTAATAATGGCGGTGATCTGCGTGATTAGCAGGACTGCAACATTGCGGCCAACAAATCTGACCCCAAAGGACACTTTTTTGGGGACCAGTGACATTATTACATTGATCAGTGCTATAAAAATTCAGTGATCAATCTAAAAATGACACTGGCAGGGAAGGAGGCAATCAAGGGGTTAACTGTGTTCCCTGGGTGTGTTATAAATGTGTGGAGGATGGGCTGGCAGGGACATGACAGATCGCTGTTCCTGATGCCTGGGAACAGAAGATCTGTCATGTCATCTGTCAGAATGAGGATCCGTCTTGTTTACAAAGACAGATCCCCATTCTGCCTCTGTGCTAGGAGATTGCGGGTCGCCAGCAGACATCGAGTCTGCCAACCCGCGGGCACGTGCTGGCAGCTTGCAATGAGTGCCCTCCCGCTATCATGCCTGCATGCGCCGCCATACAGCCACACTGATTTGTGCAGGAGAGCCGACCTGCCGCCGTATAATGACAGTGACTGGTCAGCAAGAGGTTAAAATACTTCTTCCATATAAAATACATTTAATAATATAGTAATGATGACAGAGTTGTATTAATTTGCATCCTTTATCTCTGCATGGATTGGGAACAAGCAGTTTATCTGTCTCTGGAGTTTAGTTTTGGACATATTGTTATATTGTTATGCAGCAGGAAATGAATCCTCAGACATATTACATATGGGGGATCTGGACAACATGGTAACCATTAGTGACAATGTATCTCTGTGTCTAGGTGTTCCCTGACATGACTGCGATTCAGATGTAGAAGAACGAAGACCGAGCAAAGAGATGGAGGAGAGATTGTCAGAATCCTTCAGAAGATTGTTTAAGAAAAAGACAAGGAAAGAGAAAGAAAGGAGCCCCGGTAATCACTTTTTGTCTTTTTATTTCTCTGATCAGTTGTAATGAAATATGACAAATTATATGGAACATCAAATACTGAATACTTCTACTAATCCATTGAATGTGTTGATATTTGATGAAAGGTCATCTACAATTTTCTAATTGCTATGTATCGGCTTTTTCCAATCAGGGTGTATTCAGGTTTCAGGGGGTGCCTTGGCAAAATGCCAAAAATGATATACCATATTTGCCGGCGTATAAGACGACCTTTTACACTAAAAGAAAACGGCCAAAAATCGGGGGTCGTCTTATACGCTGGGTATAAAGCAGGGGTCATTTTCTATGCAAGCCGCCCGCTGGATGACAGCCTACTGGATGTTCGCAATAAATGTGCGGTAATACTGTATACAGTATACACCGCTGAGCCAATCCTGGCAAGTGACGTATTCTATTAGTGAATACAAAGCCTGCTCGGATTGGAGTAACCAACTCTGTCAATCCGAGCAGGCCATACGGTAGCCTGCTCCGATTGGCTTTGAGAGAGGCGTGGGCTGATGATGTAACAGCCCCTGCCAATCCGAGCAGGCTTTGTATTCATGAATAGAATACATCGCTCGCCGTGATTGGCTCAGTGAGGAATACTGTATGTATGCTGTGAGACAGTGTTAACTGTTACATCGAGCAGGCTGACAGACTGGTCGGAAGGGGGTCGACTTATACGGCAAGTATAGCACAAATCCAACATTTTAAATGGAAGATTAGGGGGTCGTCTTATATGCCCAGCCGCCTTATACGCCGGCAAATATGGTACAAGCCAACGGGTGTTTCAAGTCTAATGATCAGTGTTGCCGGCTATAGCCGGTGGCTCTAATCATGCAGGAAAAACCCAACAGGCTGATTGTACACGAGTCGATTGATAGACCAGCTCACCCATACATGGATCATTATTCAGACAGTCCCTGCTGAACAGCTCACATTGTGATCCATATATGGCCGGCTTAGCCATAAAATGTGACATTTACCATACAATTTAGGCAAATGTAATTACTGTATTTCCAATAAGAAAAGAAAAAGCACTCACATTGCCTCATCCATGAATATTGGAGAAATAATAAAAAAAGGGTTTTCAAAGAAAACCTGTGGTCGGACTTTAAAGGCACAAGAAACACCGGGAGTACAAGAATATTTAGCATTTATTGAAAAATAAATAAAAAAAAAAAAAAAGTATAAAGACCAAAGACATGAAAGAAATAATTAAAAAAATCTCATATACAGATAAGAATCAATACACGATGTGAGCCCTAATGAGTCTGTGCATTTTGTTGTACACTTCAGGACACATTCTTTACACTTTATGTATTTTTCAATAAATGCTAAATCTTTTTTTTGTACTCCGAGTGTTTGTTGTGCCTTTAAAGTCCGACCACAGGTTTTCTTTGAAACCCTTTTTTTATTATTTCTACTTTATTTCCAATTCCTACATATCTATTAAAATGTATTTATTACAGTCCTTGATACAAAAAATGCTTTATCTATTCTCTCTTCTCCCTCAGCCAGACTCCTCTTATGATTGATAAGACTTCTCCATCACATCTCCATGTTATATATACAGCTGATCAGACATAAACTTTGTTCCACTTCCGCTCTGCAAAATACATACCGTATTTATCGGCATATAATACACACTTTTCCCCCTGAAAATAGGGGGCAAATCACGGGTGCGTGTTATACGCCGACATCGTAACTTGGAACGGAAGGAGGGGGGCGAACAATGCCGAAATTCACAAGCCTCCATCTCCCGTTTACTCGGCTCTCACATCACACACACAGTCCCGCCTCCGCCACTGGCATTGGACCAGTGTTCTATCTATCACAGGAGCTGGTCCAATGCCGATGGCGGAGGTAGGAGATGGGCTGCAGATGGATGGGTATTGTTCAGGCTACATTGATGAGATGAGCTGCAGATGGATGGGCATTGATCAGGCTGCATTGATAAGATGGGCTGCAGAAGGATGGGCATTGTTCAGGATGCATTGATAAGATGGGCTGCAGATGGATGGGCATTGATCAGGCTGCATTGATGAGATGAGCTGCAGATGGATGGGCATTGATCAGGCTACATTGATGAGATGAGCTGCAGATGGATGGGCATTGATCAGGATGCATTGATAAGATGGGCTGTAGATGGATGGGCATTGATCAGGCTGCATTGATGAGATGGGCTGCAGATGGATGGGCATTGATCAGGATGCATTGATAAGATGGGCTGCAGATGGATGGGCATTGATCAGGATGCATTGATAAGATGGGCTGCAGATGGATGGGCATTGATCAGGGTGCATTGATGAGATGAGCTGTAGATGGATGGGCATTGTTGAGGGTGCATTGATGAGATTGGCTGCAGATGGATGGGCATTGATCAAGCTGCATTGATGAGATGGGCTGCAGATGGATGGGCATTGTTCAGGCTACATTGATGAGATGGGCTGCAGATGGATGGGCATTGATCAGGCTGCATTGATGAGATGGGCTGCAGATGGATGGGTATTGTTCAGGCTGCATTGATGAGATGGGCTGCAGATGGATGGGCATTGTTCAGGCTGCATTGATGAGATGGGCTGCAGATGGATGGGCATTGTTCAGGCTGCATTGATGAGATGAGCTGCAGATGGATGGGCATTGTTCAGGCTGCATTGATGAGATGGGCTGCAGATGGATGGGCATTGATCAGGCTGCATTGATGAGATGGGCTGCAGATGGATGGGCATTTATCAGGCTGCATTGATGAGATGAGCTGCAGATGGATGGGCATTGTTCAGGCTGCATTGATGGTGGATGAGGAGGCTACAGATGGGCCACTGACCCTTACTTTAATTCAACGTTATTTATTTAAAAAAAAAGTTTTTTTCTGAAACTTCCCTCTTAAAATTAGGATGCGTGTTACACACCAATATCTAATTGGCTTTTATCCATACAATTCCTGGTATACATACAGATGGAATGGTTTATCGAGCACAAACTGTCAGTAAAAAATGGACACTAAAGTTAACCGGTTTGGGACCGCCCATCGCATATATACTGCCGCAGGGCAGCCCAGCTGCACAAAAAGATGTACAGGTATGTGATTTTGGGCACGAGATCCAGGGGGCACGCACACGCCACTGGAGCATCACTCCCACTGTGACTGGACACAGCACAGATCATTCAGAAGAAAGGTGAACAGCGTAAACAAGGCAGTCCGCTGTTCTGTCAGGGTGTAAAAGAGATCATGTGTTTCAGCTTAGCTGAGACACGGATCTCTTTTCCTCAAGTGCATCTCCCCCCCCCACAGTTAGAAAGCATCCCCTAGGAGCACACTTAACCCCTGGAATTAACCCCTTCCTGCCAGTGTAATTTATACAGTGACAGTGCATTTTTTAGCACTGATCGCTGTATTGGTGGCACTGGTCACCAAAAAGCATCACTTATTGTCAGATTTGCAGTATAGTCAGTGTTTATCTGGCACTCCAGGTGGAGTAATTTTTAGGGGTATAGTCTGTGGCTGTAATAGCTTGATGGTGATGTATCCATAGAAAGGGGTATTAAGGGTTAAAAAAGAAGGCAGCCATCCTTCAGAGTGTGTCCAGAACTCTGCAAGACATGCAAGGAAAAAACAAGGAGTGGGAGGCGCCGACCTGAGTGTAGTGTTAAAATGATGACTTTAATAGGATACGATTAAAAACACTTACAAGATGATAGAAGATGCATGCTGGTCAAAGTAAAGCACAGTCCTGGCATTCCACATGGCTCTGTGTGTCCCGCCGTGGTTCCGGATAGCTGGAAAGGATTGAGCAGCTGCCTGGAATGGATCACAGTGTTTCTCCAGGAGCAAAGGAACCAATCAGCTCCACACAGACCGACATGGACCGTGGAACAGGAAGTGATGTCACCGGTGTCTGATTGGACCTAGGCAGGGCTGGAATCTTGTCAATCAGGGCTGCAGTGATGAAAGGCTGTGCGCTCGGAGCTGACTTCTCCTTCTATTGGCCATTACTAGTAACAATAAAAGAGAGTCCATAAATCCATCCCATAGTTTGTAGACACAAACCAATCAATATACACTTATTGGGATTCTTTCACCAAAAATATGTAGTAGAATACACATTGGTCCAAACCGATGAAAAAATTTGATTTTTAAATTTTTCAATACGTTTTTATTGAGTTTTTTTTCAGAAAAGAATATACAAAGTATTTACAGTAAATATAGTATAACACAAAGGAAGATAACAGATCACAATAATTCCTCCTTCTCCAAGCCTTTTGTAGGCACTTATCATTGGTATATGGTGATGGAATTCCTGTCCAAATCTTTGGAACAATGGTCACTATCTTTTTATTGTGTGAAGATGAATCTCCCCCCTTCCAACACCCCAACTGGGGTCACCCTGTGTCTTGGGAGGGGAAATTCTGTGTTCCTTATTATCTCAAAGTTGCTAAATACAGATACTCGTTATTGTAGAGGGGTTTATCTATCTTAGTGAGGAATGTAAGTTGTTTGGAACATGAAGGTGAAGAGTTTTGAGAACCTTTCAACGTGTTATAAACAAAGATTAAAAGATAAAGAAATTACCAACGTAAAAAATAAAATAAACACAATGTATAGTTACACAGTTCTTCCGTGTCATTTGAGTATATGATTGTGAATATTATACAAAGCTTTTTGTTTGATACAATTGTTTATGTTCTGATTGTAATTTGCCCTGTGATGATGTGAACATTATTTCGTATGAGGCAATGTGTGTTGGTTGTTGTTATTATTATTCTTTGATTGTGGGTATTTCTTGGTCTTTCCAACGTCTCATAATCGCTAGTCTAGTGCTTAGTAAAATGTGGGTTGTTATTACCCTGGCATCTTTTGGTATTGAATTAATGCCCAAGGATAGAATAGCCAAACCTGGGGTTTTGGAGATTTGTATTTCCAATATTTGTGCTATAAGATCCCAGTATGACTGGAGAAAACTAACAATGGTAGCGCCACCAACCCCACTTTTTACGTTTTCTATTTATATCTTAGGTCAGGGCTTAGGTTAACAATCCCGGTTGTTGCTTCCCCAAACCTAGAAGCTCCCCTAAAGGAGCTCCAGATATAAATAGAAAACCTAAAAAGTGGAGTTGGTGGCGCTACCATTAAACGTGGGCTAGTTTTCTCCAGTCATACTGGGATCTTTTTTGCATGCAAGAAACACCTACATATAGTATAAATAGGGGTGCCAACAAAATATATTTGCGTGTTTTTTGTCTTGTTTAAAGGATTCTAGACTTCTTGGTTGAGGTACTTTTTGGTCTAAATCACTGGTGGAATGACACATATTATATTATGTACATGGTTGCACTTATAAGATATTGGATATAGCACTGGTACACCTAGTATATACCAATCCATTTAAGTTTAATTGGTAAGAGGAGTATGGTATTGGAGGTTTAGGTGGGATCACTATATATATATATATATATATATATATCCCAGTATGACTGGAGAAAACTAACCCACGTTTAATGGTAGCGCCACCAACTCCACTTTTTATGTTTTCTATTTGTGTCTATGGTTGGGTCTGGTATGCTATTAACCACTTGAGACCCGCGCTATAGCCGAATGACGGTTACAGCGCGGATCTCCTCTGTCGGGACTACGTCTATTGACGTCATCCCATTCACGAGCGGCCTGCGCGCCCCCTGAGGGGCGCGCGCGGCGCGCTCTGTGATCGCCGAGTCTATGAGACTCGCCTGATCACTGATCCGAGCAAGGGGTTGATCCCGACCCCTTATCACGTGATCAGCTGTCAGCCAATGACAGCTGATCATGTGATACAATGGAGCCGGTAATCGGCTATTATTCCTCCTGGCGCTGACAGCGCAAGGAGAAAAAAAAAGAGCCGATCACCGGCTGTCCCGATCACCAGTCCCGATCATGGCCAGCCCTGCCAGTGCCCACCTGCCCCCTGCCAGTGCCACATCAATAAAAAATGTGCCCCCCCCTGACAGTGCCACCCAGCAGTGCCCACAATCTCCCTTAACAAAGGTGCTGCACCCCAGTGCCACATATCTGTGCCCATCAGTGTCATCTACCAGTGTCCATCAGTGCCCAGCAGTGCCGCCCATCAGTGCCCAGCAGTGCCACCTATCAGAGCCACCTATCAGTGCCCATCAGTCCCATCTATCAGTGGTACCTATCAGTGCCCCTTAGTGCCACCCATCTGTGCCACCCATCTGTGCCACCCATCCGTGCCATCTTATCTGTGCCCATCTTTGCCCATCAGTGCCGCCTTATCTGTGCCCATCGGTGCAGCCTTATTTGTGCCTATTAGTGCCGCCTTAACTATGCCTATCAGTGCCCACCAATGCAGCCTATCAGTGCCGCCTCATCAGCGCACTTCAATGATGGAGAAAAATGACCTGTTTGCAAAATGTTATAACAAACTATTAAACATGATTTTTTTTTTTTTTTTTTGCATCTTTTTTTGTTTGTTTAGCAAAAAATAAAACCCCCAGCTGTAATTAAATACCACCAAAAGAAAGATCTATTTGTGGGAAAAAAATGATAAAAATTTCATTTGGGTACAGTGTTGTATGCCCGTGCAATTGTCATTCAAAGTGCATCAGCGCTGAAAGCTGAAAATTGGTCTGGGCAGGAGGGGGGTTTAGGTGCCCAGTAAGCAAGTGGTTAAAGTCCCCACAGATCACCAGAATGCCTTTTCTGTGAGTATTATTATTTTTTCATAAGTTTGTGAAAAAAAGTGTATCTGGTGCGTATTTGGAGCATACAAACCCACTATGGTGTATGTTACCGAGTTGATGTCGCAAACCAAGATCAGGTAACGGCCTTGAGCATCTTTGAGTTCTGTATGCAGAACAAACGCTACAGTGTCTCGTATTGCAGTCATCACTCCTTTAACTTTAGAATCTGCATTGGTGGTAAAAGTGTATGGGAAACTCCTGTGTGTACATATCGGGGGAGCCATTTTGTAAAAGTGCATTTCCTGAGCACACAGGATATCACTTTTATTTGTCAGGGCTTCTTTCCACAAGGATTTGCTTTTTACAGGGTGATTCTAACCCTTGGCATTTATAGATCAAAAGAATGAATAGCCATTGTGATAGGAATGGAAGTTGTGGTAGAAGTAAACTATGTGTGAACATAGATATGACAAGAGCTCCCTCTTGTGGCTGTTGTGAAAAAGCATTGCAATTTGTGAATGAAGGTTACTCACTGTTGACCTTTTACCTGCATCTGGGCTTGTGAATTTTCCTCCAGATCATAGTTTCTTCTGGTTTTTGCATTTTGCAGAAACTGCAATAGAGTGTTTACGAAGCTTGACACTTATCTGTGTAACTCCAGAAATAAAAAAATAAAAAAAAATAAAAAGAGTCCAAAAACATAAAACACAGTAACTTAGATAACATTTCAACTTTATGTGAATCATAATGGTACCCTTATGGGGAAATGCCTCCAGTTGGGTCCAGTGGGTAATACTTGTGTGCAGCTAACTGCTGCTCAATTGCCTTAGGGGGTAGGTTCAAGCCTATCGGCTATTCCGGGTCTCCACATATGGACAGATAGTAACTCCTGTGTGATGATTGTGATTAGTTATGCAATTTGGCATTTTTTGTGCAACTGTTTTCCAGTCAGGAATTGAGGCACGCCTGTTATATTGGTGTCGTTGTCGTCATCGCTGGGATCCGGAAGGATTTTACAATCTTTCAGTAAGGAGATACCCTTTTCCAGAGAGTCCACAGTGTATGAGTGATCTTGTTTAGTGATGGTCATTTTGGTAGGGTAGCCCCATCTGTAGGGTATGTTTTTGATTCCTGAGCACTTTTGTAATTGTATTCAGATTTCTTCTTTTTTGTAGAGTGTCCTGGAACAGGTCTGCATAAAATTGCAAGTTTTGGTATCGGGATGGGATTGTGTCCTGTTTGCACATCATTTTCATTAATTGCTCTTTTACGTGAAAAAAGTGCAGGTGTAGAATCACATCTCTGGGAACCTTATCAGGGAGATTTGTTGGTTTAGGTAAGTGGTGTATTCTGTCTATGGTGATTTCCATATCAGAACGATCAGGCAAGAGGAATGAAAATAAATCAGTCGCATAAGATCGCAGGTCTGAAGGTTGTACAGATTCAGGGATCCCCCTTATTTTTAGGTTATTCCTTCTAGACCTGTCTTCAATATCCACTAATTTGTTTTTAATCCATGCTGATTCCCCCTCTTGGTCCTCATTACCATCCACTAGTTCATTTATGGTAGAAGCAAGCTCCCCCATCTTGCCTTCAATATGATCTACCCTGGTCTCCACTGCTCTCAATTCCCCGCTGAATCTGTGCATACAGTTCATCATGTCTAATTACAGAGTGCACCTTAATGAGGCAAGCATGTCTTTAAGGACAGTGTCCATCACAGGTTGATTCAAAGTGAGAAATGAGGTGATTGAATTGGGCAGTTCTCTGGTGTCATCCCCTGAGTCTGTTAACCACTTCAGTTCCGGACCAATAAACACCTTAAGGACCAGAGGTCTTTTTGCAATTTCGCACTGCGCTGCTTTAACTGGTAATTGCGCGGTCATGCAATATTGCACCCAAACGAAATTTGCGTCCTTTTCTTCCCACAAATAGAGCTTTCTTTTGATGGTATTTGATTGCCTCTGCGATTTTTTTTTTTGCGATATAAATGAAAAAAGAGCGAAAATTTTGAAAAAAAAAGATATTTTCTTCTTTTTGTTATAAGAAAAATCGAATAAACTAAATTTTAGTCATACATTGAGGGCAAAATTTATTCAGCCACATGTCTTTAGTAAAAAAAATGTCAATAAGCGTATATTTTTTGGTTTGCGCAAAAGTTATAGCGTCTACAAACTAGAGTACATTTTCTGGAATTTACACAGCTTTTAATTTATGACTGCCGATCTCATTTCTTGAGGTGCTAAAATGGCAGGGCAGTACAAATCCCCCCCAAATGACCCCATTTTGGAAAGTAGACACCCCAAGGAAATTGCTGATGGGTATGTTGAGCCCATTGAATATTTATTTTTTTTGTCCTAAGGGATTGAATAATGACAAAAAAAAAAATAAAACATTTTTTTTACAAAAAGTTGTCACTAAATGATATATTGCTCACACATGCCATGGTTATATGTGAAATGACACCCCAAAATACATTCTGCTGCTTCTCCCGAGTACGGGGATACCACATGTGTGGGACTTTTTGGGAGTCTAGTCGCGCACGACACCCCGAAAACCAATCACCACCTTCAGGATTTCTAAGGGTGCAAATTTTTGATTTAACTCCTCACTACCTATCACAGTTTCGAAGGCCATAAAATGCCAAAATAGCACAAAACCCCCCCAAATGACCCCATTTTGGAAAGTAGACACCCCAAGCTATTTACTGAGAGGCATGTTGAGTCCATGGAATATTTTATATTTTGCCAAAAGTTGCGGGAATATTACAAACTTTTTTTTTTTTTGCACAAAGTTGTCACTAAATGATATATTGCTCACACATGCTATGGGCAGAAGTCAAATTACACCCCAAAATAAATTCTGCTGCTTCTCCCGAGTACAGGGATACCACATATGGGGGACTTTTTGGGAGCCTAGTTAACTAGCTACCTAGCGACACTAGCGACACTGATGCAGCGTTCAGAAAAATTATCGCTTAGTGACACTGGCAAAAGGGGGTGAAAGGGTTAACTAGCGGAAATCAGGGGGTTAAAACCATTATTGGGTAGTATATCGGGGTACCTAGCGCTATAAAAACCTGGCGGTGAACCTAAAAACATAACTAGCTACCTAGCGACTGTAGCGACACTAATGCAGCGATCAGAAAAACGATCGCTTAGTGACACTGGCAAAAGGGGGTGAAAGGGTTAACTAGCGGCAATCAGGGGGTTAAAAACATTATTGGGTAGTATATCGGGGTACCTAGCGATATAAAAACCTGGCGGTGAACCTAAAAAAATAACTAGCTACCTAGCGACACATGCAGCGATCAGAAAAATGATCGCTTAGTGACACTGGCAAAAGGGGGTGAAAGGGTTAACTAGCGGCAATCAGGGGGTTAAAAACATTATTGGGTAGTATATCGGGGTACCTAGCGATATAAAAACCTGGCGGTGAACCTAAAAAAATAACTAGCTACCTAGCGACACTAGCGACACATGCAGCGATCAGAAAAATGATCGCTTAGTGACACTGGCAAAAGGGGGTGAAAGGGTTAACTCTAGGGGCAATCAGGGGGTTAAATCTTTATTGGGGGGTGATAGGGGGCTACCCTGGACCTAACACTAACTGTCCTGACAGTTTTTACTGTCACAACTGACACTGAATGCATTGATCAGTAAAGAAATGATCAATGCAATCAGTGACACTGTGACTGGGGGGGGAGGGGGGGCGGGGGGGGGGATCGGGGGGGGGATCGGGGGGGTTTGTGTGCCTGTGTGTACCTACATGTCAGTGTAGTGTTCGTGCAGACTTACTTTTACTCTTCTCCTCGTAGTCCGGTCAAAAAGACCGCCCGAGGAGAATGACATCACTTCCTCCTTCCTGTGTAAACAATACACAGGGGAGGAAGCTTCTCATTGGCCAGGAGCGATCCAGAGGGGGTGGCCGAAAACGAACGGCCATCCCCTCTTCACGGAGCGCTCCTGGACCGAATCGGACCGCCGTATCCAGCGGGAGGGGGTCCGATGGGACCCCCCACCCGCTGGAAGGCAATCACGTAGATGTACGTGATTCTGCCTGCCTGTGCCATTGTGCTGACGTACAATGGCAATACGGCGGTCCTGAAGTGGTTAATGGACTCATTGCTGGGCTGCATCCAGCACCATCCAGCCTTAATTTAGCTTTGGCTGGGCTCCCTGACGGTGAGGAGGAAGGGAGGGATTGGTGGCTGCTAGGAAAGTCAGTATATTGAGGCGATGTGGCCATAGCATGTGTCTTATGCTTATGTCTAGGGGCCGGGGTGGATGAGGGTCCGGCGCCATTTTGCCTACCTCCATGCTGACGCTGTATGAAAAAGTCCATCAGCCGTTGTGGCTTGGAAGCTCCTTTTCTTTTGTTGGCCATGTTCCCCAGAGGTGCCCGGAATGGATCGCAAGCTAGAATGGACAAAACAGATTCTGTTTAAGCCATTTTCGGCCGCTGTGTCCCCGATGTTACCAGAGCTCCGGAGTTACGCTGCCATCCGGCTTCACTGCAGGCCACGCCCCCCTTTAATTTTTTTCTTTTGAAATTTTTTTATAGCAGAAAGTAAAAAATAATGTTGTTTTTTTAAAAACTGTCGTTTTTTTTGTTTCTAGCACAAATAATAAAAACTGCAGAGGTGATCAAATGCCACCAAAAGAAAACTACTTGTGGTTAAAAAAAGGACGCAAATTTTATTTGGGTACAGCGTCGCATGACCGTGCAATTGTCAGTTAAAACAATGCAGTGCCGTATCATAAAAATAGCCTGGTTATGAATTGGGGTAAACCTTCCGGGTGCCGAAGTGGTTAATGTTGGGGCACACAAATCCCTGTCATCCTGATGAGATCCAGGGGAATGCTGAGTACTCGAATTCTCAGGAGGAGATGACTCCGCACAGTGCAGGATTGTCTTCTCAGGAGATTCAGGCATACCTTGGGATCTCACCAGACAGTGAAATCATCCTCACCTAGGTGATGTGGAAGTTAGCTAGGGATGAGGAAAAGATTTATAAAGTGTATGTAAGCACTAAGGGCACTTTCACACTGGGGCATTGGGGGTAAAGTGCCGCTATTTTTAACCCCCACTAGCAGCTGAAAAGGGGTGGTGCTGCCCATTGATTTCAATGGGCAGGGATGCTTTAGGAGTAGTGTATAAACTGCTCTTAAAGCAACTCAAAGATGCTGCTAGCAGGACTTTTTTTTTAGCGTCCTCCCAGGGCACCGCTCCAGCCTTCGGGCTTTCACACTGGAGTGACAGGAGAGGCGCTTTGTGAAAGTAGCCTAACAATGAATTTATCTTATTTGCACTCATTTCCTCTCTTAAATATACCATTGAAAGTTTGTTCAATTCGTGCAAAAAACGTGTTGATCCTGCCAGAAATCTTCCTGTGTACTTTAAGCCTTTGCTGCACTCTTATGTTATGGAGAAGAGGAGATGGGGAGGTGTTCTGTAAACTTAAAACATTTCCTGTCCTAGGGTGACAATGTTGCCTCTGCTGGGATCAGAAGGCCGGGGAGAGTCGTTTAGCACACATTGCAGAGTAACAAGGATAATGGTGCTGGAGGAGGGAGACATGAAGGAGACAAAGCTAAAGGGGGACTGAAGTGCCTCTTTAAAGTGGCAGTAAAGTCCACATTTTGCTTTATATTTATAGTTAAACTTATAATAAGACTTAAAGTGGTTGTAAACCCTTACAAACCACTTTGATCTACAAGTAAGCCTAGATTAAGGCTTATCTGTAGGTCCAAGAAATATCTCCTAAACCTACACGATAGGAGATATTTGCCGAAAGACATGCGCCATAGACAGCACTGAGTGCACCGCTGTCAACGGTGATATGCCATGAGTGGTGGCTCCCGTGCGCATGCGCGGGAGTGATGTCATCTCGGCTTCGTCGAATGACAGCGGCGGAGCAGCAAGACCCACCAAGAAGATGGACGCTCGGAAACTATAGGGGACAGCGGTAACTTCGCTGGCTCCTGTGTCAGGTAAGTGACACATAATGGACTACTATGCGATGCATAGTAGTCCATTGTGCTTTACCTTTGCAGGGAATCAAAGAGGAAGTAAACCCATCAGTAGGTACAGTACACTAAACATCTCCTAAATGTGCACCTTTTAGGAGATATTTACTTTAGTAGCAGATGGTGATGTCACCCGCGCATGCACACTGTGCTCTGAATGGATGGTGCCGTCCATTTAGTGCTCTGGACTGTGACTCCCATCTACATGTACAAGTCTCCACACTTGGCCAATCAAGCACCTGAATTCTGTGAACTGAAAAGGAAGACTGGATGAAAATGGAAGCCCTGGCAGTGGTGACAGCGCATGCTGGAGGGCTTTATTTTAAGGTAAGTCTGTCATAATTGTGAGGGGGTTAGCTCGGCAGCAGGTGTGTGTGACCCCCTGGCTGGGTTCACTACACAAAAATTACATACAGTAAACCGATAAGGTGAAAAAACAAAGGTGTGGTTTATTTACACTATTTACAATGGTCCAAAAAGAAACATGAAAATAAATCCTTGCTGACTTGGCCACTTACTACACACAGGTTTCCCTGGCTATCAGCTGGGTGCAGCCTTGTGCTGTCCCTGGCACCTATCTCCCTGCTAAAGAGGGAGAGGCCACACAGGCGTTGTCTCACCACAGACAGGTATCACACCCCCCAGTCTAAACAGGCACTAAACTGGTTCCAGAATGGAGCAACTCCCTTTGCATGCTGTGAGTTTTTGTAGAGGCCTTAATGAGCCAACTTAAAGCGGAGCTCTACCCTAAAGTGGAACTTCCACTCATCGGATTCCTCTCCCCCTCCGGTGTCACAATTGGCACCTTTCAGGGGGAGGGGGGACAGGATATCTGTCTTTGACAGGTATCCTTTCCCACTTCCGGGAGTCCGGCCGCGGCCGTGATGTCACCGCGGTGCTCCCTCCTCCCCAGGCCGCCAGGCAAATAGGAGAGAAGAGTGGGGCCTCACGCATGCGCAGTAGGGTTCCCAGCGTGAAGCTGAAAGGCTACACTGCCAGGTTCCCTCAGCTGCAATAGCAGCGGCAGCACCCGACAGCTGATGGATACATAAGCTGCGGTGCCGACATCGAGGGACTGCAGGACATGTAAATGTCAATTTATTAAAAGCCAGTAGCTGCAGTATGTGGCTTTTATTTTTTTTTCCTGAAACACCACTTTAAAGAGGAAATAAACCCTGATGGGTACCCGAGTACCATTCACAGTCCATCAGAGTACCCGAGCCTGGCAGAGGAGGACACTGATGTGCACAGTGTCAGTGCCTGACTGGAGAGTTGAAAGGAACACATTGACAGTAGGCAGACACTGACTGATGTGGAGACAGGTATGGTAATAAGAAGGGGGACAGCCGAAAACAGCCGAGAAGGGCTGAAGGTGGCCAAAAGCCACTGAGTGTCAGGGCTGGCTTAGCCCTTCCTCCTCTGGGCTGGCCGCTCAGCTGTCGGCTAATTGCCAGCTCTCTTCTCTTTCCACAGTTACCAGCTGTTCCTGATAATGCTCGTCTGACCTGCCTATTTAAAGCCTTCCTGCTCACTTTTTCATTTGCCTTCGCATTGGTCACATCACAAGGAACCCTCTCCTGCTGTTTATTTCAAGACTGGCTTGCTGACATCCCACCTGGCTTCTTATCCTGCTTGCGGTTGCTCTCCTTGGATCCCTGACTTCCGGCCTGGCTGATTACCCGATCTGGTTAATGAACTTTGGACTGGCTGACTACCCGATCTGGCTACTGGACTCTGTTTCATGGTTTCTGATGGTACGCGAAGGCCATGAATTTAGAAGATACAATCAATCCACTTGTTGGTAATATTATTTCCAGATTGGATGAGCAAGATCACCACATGGATCAGTTTGCCTTAGCGTTCCAAGCGCTCCTGAATCGCATGGCTCACTTGGAATCCCCCACAGTGGCTGCTCTGGTACAACCTGAGTCACAGGCCGTCCCTGCTGCTGCGCCAGTCTCTGTGCAGGCACCCGCCTCGAGTATTACCTCTATAAGAGGTATGTCTGGTTCTGCTCCGCTTCCCCAGCGATTTGGGGGCGATCCAGTTCAATGCAGAGGGTTTCTCAATCAGGTTGAGATATACTTCGAAATGCTGCCCCAGGTGTTTCCACGCACAGAAGCAAAGTAGGTTTTCGTGATATCTTTGCTTTCTGAGAGAGCCTTGGCCTGGGCTAACCCTCTATGGGAGACGCAAAAATCTGTTGTCTTGAGTTACCCTCAGTTTGTGGCCTCCTTTAGGCTGGGTTCACACCGCTGCGGGGGGAGAACCGGATGTGATTCGCACAGCAAATCACATCCGATCTCCGTAGCACTGCGAGTTCAGCCATACAGATAGTATGGCTGAACTCGCAGCTGTCCCGCAGCAAACTCGCACAGGACCCTTTTTTGGGTCCGCAACGGAATCGGATCGCATGGGGGTTCACACCATGCGATCCGATTCCTGTGCGAGTCGGCAGATCGCACTGCGATATGCGGACGGATCTGGGGGTGTCATTAACATAACATTGACACCCCCAGCCGTCCGCATAGGGCAGTGTGAACTGCCGGCGGGAGGTGAGCGATGCGGGAAAACGCCGCGGATTCGCGGCGTTCCCGCATCGCAATAGTGTGAACCTAGCCTTAAAAGGGTTTTTGATGTTCCCGCACGCTCCGCTTCTGTCCATCAAACAGAGTACGAGAACTGTTGCTGACTACGCCATTGAATTCCGTACTCTGGCAGCAGAGGTTGCTTGGAACAATGAGGCCCTCGTGGCTGCTTTTTCTCATGGTCTCTCAGATTCCATCAAGGATGAGATAGCAGCCCGAGATATACCCACTGAGCTGGAGAGCTTGATCTCGTTGACTCCATACTCAGAGAAAGACTTTCTCTTAAGGAGCGCTTGCGGAAGCCTCCTGTACGTTTGCCTCCAAGCTTTGTAGTCCCACCCATGCCTCTCTCACCTCCCATGCCTCCTGGTACCGAGTTGGTCAGTGAAGATGAACCCATGCACCTGGGCTTCACGTGTCTCTCTGCGGATGAGAGAGCCTTTAGGAGGAGGGAGAGATTGTGCCTTTATTGTGGCCAAACAGGTCACTTTTTGAAGTCTTGTCCTACCTGTCCAGGGAACGCCCGAACCTTGAGGTCCTGTCATGGACAGAGCTTAGGTGGCATTGTTTCGTCCCCAGTTATCCAGAAGGATAAGCCCCTGGTTTTGGTCACCCTTTCTTGGGCTGAGTCGTCCATCGAGATACAGGCTCTAATTGACTCTGGGGCTGCAGGCCTGTTCATTGATGCTGCATTTGTTTTGCAGTACTTGATTCCGCTGCAGCTGCGTGACACCCCACTTGCCATTGAGGCTCTTGACGGGAGACCTTTATAGCCTGTCCATCCGACTCATGAGACGGTTCCATTGTCCATGGCCGTAGGGGCTATTCTTCACCATGAGATAATCCAATTCCAAGTTATTTCCTCACCCAGATTTCCACTGGTTATTGGTTATCCTTGGTTACAGAGGCACAACCCCTCTTTTGATTGGCTCCGTGCTGAGGTTCTCTCCTGGTCACCACAATGCAGTGAGACATGCTTCCTGAAGGTATCCAAGGTCCTGTGCACCACTTCACTCCCCTCCTTGCCGGAGGAGTACCGTGATTTTGGCGATGTCTTTGATAAAGGTCAAGCTGGTAGTTTGCTCCCACACCGGCCTTATGATTGCACAATTGACCTTCAACCTGGTGCCATACCTCCTCGTGGCTGGGTTTACCATTTGTCAGTCTTGGAGGATAAGGCCATGGAAGAGTATGTTGCTGACACACTTTCTCGAGGTTTCATCCACAAGTCCTCGTCTCCTGCTGGTGCTGGTTTCTTCTTTGTGAAAAAGAAGAGCGGTGAACTGAGACTTTGTATAGATTATAGGGGTCTCAATCGTGTCACGATTAAGAATGCCTACCCGATTCCATTGATTACAGAGTTATTTGAACGCCTCAAGGGAGCAACGGTTTTCACAAAGCTTGACCTGAGAGTGGCATACAATCTAGTGCGCATTATGGAGGACGACGAGTGGAAAACTGCATTTAATACCAGAACAGGCCATTATGAATAACTGGTAATGCCTTTTGGCCTTTGTAATGCCCCGGCAGTTTTCCAGGAATTTATAAACGACGTCCTCCGAGATTTGTTGCAATTGTGTGTGGTGGTTTATCTCAATGATATCCTCATATTTTCCAAGTCCCTGGAGAGCCACCACACAGATGTCTGTCGTGTACTTCAGAAACTAAGAGAGAACAATCTCTATTGTAAACTGGAGAAGTGCGAGTTCCATCGTGAACAGGTTACATTCCTGGGCTATGTCATTTCCACTGCTGGTTTTTTGATGGACCCAGAGAAACTGTCGGCAGTCCTACAGTGGCCTCGACCCGTGGGTTTACGTCCTCTGCAGCATTTCCTGGGCTTTGCCAGCTACTATCAGAAGTTTATTCGTAACTTTTCGTCTCTGGTCAAGCCTCTGACTGATATGACCAGAAAGGACGGTAATCCACAGAGTTGGTCTTCGGAGTTCATTAAAGCCTTTGAGACTCTCAAGGCTGCCTTTGTTTCTGCTCCTGTGTTGGCACATCCTGATCCTACGTTGCCTTTTATCCTAGAAGTTGATGCTTCTGAGACGGGAGTTGGCGCCCTTCTGTCTCAATGTCCTAACTCTGAGAGCGATATGCATCCATGTGGCTACTTTTCCAATAAATTATCACCTGCTGAGTGCAATTATGAGGTTGGTGACAGAGAGCTGTTGGCGATCATTTTAGCCCTGAAAGAATGGAGACATCTCCTTGAAGCTACCACTGTGCCCGTTCTTGTTCTTACTGACCATAAGAATCTTACATTCTTGTCTGAGGCTAAGCGACTCTCTCCCAGAAGGGTGCGATGTGCTCTTTTCTTGTCGAACTTTAATTACATTGTCTCATTCTTACCCGGTACTAAGAATGTCACGACAATTTTCCTCCACTTCCAAGGCGGAGTCGGTTCCGGTTCCTATGATTCCTCCTGATCGTATCTTGACTACGGTTCGCACCAGTCTTACTTCTCCTTTGGGTGACAAAATTCTTGCTGCTCAGGTCCATGCTCCTCCTGATAAACCTTGTGACCGCTGCTTTGTCCCAGAGTGTCTCCATACTGCAGTGCTCCAGACTTACCATTCTCCCAAGGCAGCTGGCCATCCTGGGAAGAATCAACTCATTTGGGCCATCTACCAACAATTCTGGTGACCTAGTCTACGGGCTGATGTTACTGCCTTCGTAGCTGCCTGTCCCGTGTGTGCTCAGAGTAAGACTCCATGACATCTTCCAGTGGGCCTCCTACAACCCATACCTAATGGAGAGAGGCCCTGGACTCACCTGTCTATGGATTTCATTGTGGAATTGCCCAACTCCCAAGGCAATACTGCTATCCTTATGGTGGTTGACCGGTTCTCAAAGATGTGTCATTGTATTCCACTTAAGAAGTTGCCCACCTCTAAGGAACTGGCTTCCATTTTTGCTCGGGAGATCTTTCGCTTACATGGGCTACCCAAGGTGATTGTCTCGGATAGGGGCAGTCAGTTTGTCTCCCGGTTCTGGCGAGCCTTTTGTGCACAGTTGGGAATCCAGCTTGCGTTCTCTTCTGCGTATCACCCGCAGTCTAATGGGGCCGCAGAACGAGCCAATCAGTCCTTGGAGCAATTCCTACGTTGCTATATTTATGAGAATCATAACAACTGGTCTGACCTATTATCTTGGGCAGAGTTTGCTCACCACAGTGCCTTGAATTCTGGCTTCCGATTGTCTCCATTTATTGCGAATTATGGTTTCCAACCTTCCATGTTGCCTGACTCGTTTGTTCCGCAGAGTATTCTTGCGTTAGAGGAGCATCTCTTTGGTCTTCATTCCACTTGGGTACAAGTCCAGGAGGCTTTGCGTCATGCTAATGATGGGTACATAGGTACATCCAGGTGCCCCTGGATGATGCAATTTTTTGCAAAACGCGTAGGGGTGAGCGATGCGCTGACGTCGCCCCTTACAAAGGAATTGTACCCAGGAATGACGAGTTTGTCCGTTTGCGTCCGGCCAGCGCATTGGACTTAAGACTGATCTTTCCTTTGTGCTTTGTAAGTGCATTTTTGTTTTTATATTTGAGCTATATTAAAAGGTTTTACACTATTGGAGCTTCAATTTTGTTTTTGCATGGAATTGGCACATATGACCTAATATATGGGAGATAACTAAAGATACTTGTTTGACAACCTGGTCATGATATCGGTGGAGGGAGGAGAACAGCTGAGACCCTTCTGAAGTGGGAGATATCTATTGTTACATGCTGTTGGTGACCCTCTGTAGTGGGGGGTCATGAAATTCTGGTAAGGAGTAACTTTGGCTGTATGGTGGTGGATCAAGCACTTGCTACACAGTAGAAGATTTGATGATTTCATCTATATTGGACTCTGTTGGAATTTAAATGTCTATATAATTACACATTGGGTGTTCACTATTTTGTTTTATATTTTTTGTTTTTGTTTTTTTCTTTTTCCATTGGTCACTGTGATCAATTAGCCTATAACCCTTATTCTTTAGGACTGGGGGTAATAGGCCTAATTTTGCACATTATTATTGAAATTTTGTCTAATGTTTTTTACCTTCATTGAATTTTATGTGGGTTTATGATTTAGCGTAGCTTACTCAATTTTTCATGGTGTTTTTTTTCTGTAATTATGTAATTCAGTCAAGCCGCAGCTGATCAAAGTTCCATTGTGGACGATTAGTATAATATTTTTATCATAGCGCAGTTTTTTCCTTTTTTCTAATGATAGGTACAAACTCCATGCTGACCGCAGATGCCTGCCTGCGCCTTCCTACCAGGTTGGGGACAGTGTCTGGCTGTCATCTCACAACTTCCGGCTTTGTGTTCCCTCACTGAAGTTTGCACCTTGGTTTATTGGGCCTTTCCGAATCCTTTGCAGGATTAACCCAGTAACTTACGCGTTGGACCTTCCTCCTAGTATACACATCTCTAATATGTTTCATGTTTCCTTATTGGAACCGTTGGTCTGTAACCGATTTACCACCACGGTGCCACGTCCTCACCCTATTCTGGTTGAGAACCATGAGGAGGCATTCTCCTGGGACTTGATAACTATACTATCGCTTCATATACTATCGCTTCATATTTTTTATACAGACAGCCTCTTTGAGCATATTATTATGTGATGATTTTTGCGCCTTAACTTGTTGAGAACCATGAGGTGTATGGGGTACAATCCATTGTTGACTCCCGTAGGTTCCGTGGGTGCATACAGTACCTGGTGCATTGGAAGGGGTACGGTCCAGAGGAACACTCCTGGGTTTCATCCTCTGACATACATGCCCCTGTTCTCCTCTGCGAGTTCCATAGATGATTTCCCCTCAAGCCCGGTGGCCCTCTGAGGGAGAGGGGTCATTGGGGGGGTACTGTCAGGGCTGGCTTAGCTCTTCCTCCTCTGGGTTGGCCGCTCAGCTGTCGGCTAATTGCCAGCTCTCTTCTCTTTCCACAGTTACCAGCTGTTCCCGATGATGCTCATCAGACCTGCCTATTTAAAGCCTTCCTGCTCACTTTTTCATTTGCCTTTGCATTGGTCACATCACAGGGAACCATCTCCTGCTGTTTGCTTCAAGACTGGCTTGCTGACATCCCACCTGGCTTCTTATCCTGCTTGCGGTTGCTCTCCTTGGATCCCTGACTTCCGGCCTGGCTGATTACCCGATCTGGTTAATGAACTTTGGCCTGGCTGACTACCCGATCTGGCTACTGGACTCTGGCTATGCTCGACTAAGCTTTTTTCTATTTAACTTTTAGTTTTATTAATAAACAAGTGTGATTTTATTGTACTTCTGTCTCAGTCTGTTTCATGGTTTATGACACCGAGAGCCGCCGAGAACGGCCAAAGGTGGGCAAAAGCCGTCAAGAACAGCCGAAGGTGGCCTAAAGCCGCCGAGAAGGGCCGAAGGCAGCTTAAAGCCGCCCAGATGCTCCAAAATAGTGAAGGATCGCTGTTTAGCACGCACCCGCTATTTTCCCCTGATTTTAAGGGGAAAAAAGTGTGTGTTATACACAGATAAATATGGTAATAACTTCAAGTGTGACAGTCTTCTATACTGAGCGTGCCTCTACACCCACGTGGGGTGAATCTGAGGGCAGATATCCCCAGCAGGGTCACTATGAATGACTACAACTGAAGAGTGCAATATCTGGTGCAGCTGTGCAGAGAAACCAATCAGCTTTCATTGTCAAAGCTTAACTGAACAATCTGATGTTAGAAGCTAATTGGCTATCATGCACATCTGCACCAGATTCTGAGTGCTCCAGTTTTATTAAGACCCCTTTCACACTGGGGTGCTTTTCAGGCATTTTAGCGCTAAAAATAGCGCATGTAAAGCACCTGAAAAGTGCCTCTTAAGCCACCCCAGTGTGAAAGCCTGTTTGCTCTCACAGTAGGGCAGTGCCCTTACAGAATGGGAAAAAAAGTCCTCCAAGCAGCATCTTTAGTGCCCTGCCCATTGAAATGGGTGTCGCTTTGAAAGCGCTTTGGAAGCAGACTTAAACAGGCACTTTTAACCCTTTTTTAACCCATTCTGGGGGGGGGTTAAGAGTGCCCCGATAGTGGCACCAAAGTGCCGCTATAACAGGTAAATCGCTGCTAAAACTAGCAATGCTTTACCACCAATGCCCGTGTCACCCCAGTGTGAAAGGGGTCTAAATATCCCTCTAAAGGCTCAACTTATAAAAGCCAACACAGAAGGATAAAAAGACTTATTTTAAAAGGTTGCAGTTGTCATAAGTCCATAGCTATAACTGAGAGCCTTATCCTTGTGTTAGCACTTTGTGAATTGAGTTTAATGCATGATAAAATCCTGACAGAGGATATAACCCTCTCCCTCTATAAAAAATAGGGTTATATTTTAACTCTTGCTATGAGGCCTGCATGGAAAGTAATGTTAGAGATTAAATTATCATTGAAACTTTTACATGCCATATTTTTCAGCGATTAACACGCACCTTGATTTTAAGAGGGAAGTTTCAAGGAAAAAAAAAAAATTTTTTTAAATCAATGATTTTTTTATTGAAGTTTTAATTTTACAGAAAAAAGGGCATAAAGTAAAACAAATTGAGAGGAAAAATAGAAAAAAAATCGAGGCAAGGTGTAACTACATAAATGGTTACATTAGCACACACTGCTGCATCAATCAAGTTTCATCATGTAATAAAATACAATCTCATCTCGAACACTGAGACATTCGGAATTAAGCAGAGAACGGGGCATCAACAAAACGTAAAACCTCCAATATTTAGCACTCCAAATACTCCAGGTGGCATCAAATTGCTTGCATTTTAAAGTATTAATAGCTAATGCTCGCTCTAGGGTGTAGTGCTGGTGAACTACGTTGGTCAGGTCTGTGATGTTTATGGTCAAGGTAGTTTTCCAATGTTGCAAAACCAAGGATCTTGCCGCCAGAAGAATGTTGGAAACTACCACCCTCATATTGTAAGGAAATTTTTCGATACCTATATGTAGGATCGCTAAAGCAGGGTTAGGAAGAGTGATTATATCTGTGAGGGAAGTTATGAGTTGGAATACCTGGTTTCAAAAACTTATTAGGTTAGGGCATTCCCAAAACATATGAAGTAAGTGGCCCGATTGCCCGCAGTTCCTCCAACAAAGTGTAGAGGTGTGTGGAAAGATTCTCGACAATCTACAAGGTGTGTACTGCCATCTATTGATAATTCTAATAGACATTGCCCAGTAACTGATAGAGTGTGAGGCTTTTTGGATCTCGCGAAAAGCTGTCGTCCAGAAATGTATTTCCTAAGTCAGCTTACCAAGCATTGATCTGTTTCGTCTTCGTGAAGGACTTCTTATCCTGCAGAAGAGCATAAAAGATCGATATGCCTTTGTTCCTCGAGGGTTTGCAGGTAAGAGAGTGCCCCGCGGAGGGTGGTAGTTTAATTGTAGGGAGAGGATTTTTTTTCAGGAAATGTGAGACTCGGATACACGTGAAGAAATGATGGCTAGGGAGACCAAAATTTTCCATCATCTGATCACTATCAAGGGCCTTGTTGTCAACGTATAAGAATTGGATGGTGTGTACACCATATCTAGGAAACTGTTTTAAGGACAGCATCGGGATACGGGCTTCTAGGAGACTTAGGAGAAATTGGTAATTGATAGTGTGGAGGATGTGGTGGTCTTGATTTAGGAGGAACCTCCATGCTTGCAGAGAGGTTTGTATTGTGGGGGAGATTTGGCACAAATCCCAAGACTTCCAAATGTCTCCCATCAGAAGAGCGACTAGATCAGGAACCGGAGCCATGGCTTGTTCCAACTCAACCCATACAGGTGTATTAGTGGTTCTAAACCACTGTCGGAGTTGGTCTAATCTAGTGGACCACAGGTAGTCATAGACGTCTATTAGTCCTGCCCCTCCCGCGTGCCTGTGGGGAATTAGGCTACGAGGGGTGCACCTCGCCTTCCTCCCTTTCCACAAGAAACTCCACAAAAGCGTGGAGATTGCTTTAAGAAAGTGGTTAGGAATGTAGATTGGGATAGTCCTAAACATGTACAGTATATGAGGAAGCACCAACATCTTGCATGCAGCTAATTTGCCCATCCACGCGAGTTCAGTTTTAGCTATGTGTTTAAGGGTTTCTTCAATTTTGGCAAGCAAGGGTCTAAAATTTGAAGCAACCATGGTGCGAATGGCGGTAGTTATTGTAATACCCAAGTACGGTATACCATCATCCTGCCATTTGTACGGGAGGTCCCGTTTAAGTTGGTCTCTTATACGCCTGTCCATGCCCAAGTCTAATATCAGTGATTTAGCAAAGTTGACTTTGTAATAGGAGATATCTCCAAAATTCAACAGAATTTGATGGACTAACGGTAGAGATCGGGATGGGTTCGTTAGCATCAGAATGACGTCATCCGCAAACAAATTAACAACATGGTTGCGAGAACCTATTTTGAAGCCAGATATGTCAACTGTTGAACTGATGGTCTCCGCCAGGGGTTTAATCATGAGGTTAAAAATAGTAGCGGATAGTGGGCACCCCTGGCGGGTACCATTCGAGATAAAGAAAGTATTGGATAGCATACCAGCAGTCAACACTTGAGCAGAAGGACAGGAATACAAGGCCAACATTGCATTAAATATAGTACCACGAAAGCCGAACTTACAGAGCACCTCTCTCATATAACTCCAGTCCACTCTATCAAACGCCTTCTCTGCGTCAATGGAGAGCAGCAGAGAAGGTGTCTTAGATAGAGTAGCGTAATGAACAATATTTATAATACGTCTCGTTGCATCAGAAGTTTGTCTCCCCCATATAAAACCCATCTGGTCGCTTTTGATTAAGGACGGCGTAAATTTTGATGTCAGAGTTTAGTAAAGATATAGGTCTAAAATTACTTGGGGTGGTGAGGTCTTTTCCTGGTTTGGGAATTGTGGTTATGTATGCTTTCAGCATCTCTTGGGGAAATGACGCATGTTCCGCTGCTTGTGTGAAGACCTTTTGTAAGTATGGGGAAAGAAGGTTGGGGAAGGTTTTTAAATATTCGTTGGAAAACCCATCGGGGCCAGGGGACTTCCCATTTGGAAGTGTAGCAATAATAGATTCTATTTCAGAGGTAGTAAATGGGGAATTCATGGAAGCTAATTGTATATCTGGGAGAAGTGGGAGGTTCAAATCTTTTAAGAAGTGTTGTATGTTGGGTAGGGTGGGCTGTACAGTATGCCGATCAGTGTTGAGATTGTATAATTCACCGTAGTATTGGGCAAATTGGTTAGCAATATCCTGAGGGTTAAGAATTTTGTGGTGGGATATGGGGTGAATTAAGTGGGAGATTTTGGTTCTGGAACGTATTGTCCTAATCCTGTTGGCGAGGTATTTACCTGCTCTATTCGCGTTGGTATAAGAGGTCATCTGTAGACGACGAAAGTACATGTCATATTTTTGGGTGAGGTGCTCCCTTAGCTTCTCTCTAAGTACAGAAAGCTGATCAGTTATTGATTTTGAGGGTGACGCTATGTTCAACGATTCTAACCTGTGGATGTCAGACGTAATAGAGTCCAGGGTCGCTGTGTATCGCTTCTTGGCTCTAGCACCTAGTTGAATTAGAAGACCTCTTACAGATGCCTTATGGGCATTCCATAACGTAAAGGGGCTCTCTACAGAGTGTTCATTATTCTGGAAGTAGTCATGTATGTGTTGAGAGATCAATTGCTTGGTGCAAGGGTCCTGTAGTAGTCTAACATTACTGCGCCAGATAGGTGGAGAGGGGGAGACACCCTTCTCATGGAGGGATAATGAAATAACAGCGTGGTCCGACCACGGGATGTCATGGATACATGTGGAGGAGACATTCTGCAAAGTCCACTTATCAGTTAAAAACATGTCGATTCTTGAATAAGAAAGATGTCTATGAGAAAAAAAGGTATAAGTTCTTTCGCTACCATGAGTACATCTCCGCACGTCGTATAGGTCCATAGCGTGGAGGATTCTGTTCAGGTAGGTTTTGCCATTTTGGACGGTGGTAGAGGTGTCCAATTTGGGATCAACAATTAGGTTGAAGTCTCCGCCCACATTGGACTGATTTCACTTTGCGGAGTAGTCTGCTGAGCAATCTGACCTGGTGGGTATTAGGGGAATATACTGATACAATGGTGTAGGGTTTAGAATTAATGTCACCTTGGACGATGATATATCGACCATTGTCGGCTGTCCAGGAGTTGCGGAGGCTAAAGGAGACTGTGTCACGAATTGCCAGGAGGACTCCACCTTTTTTCTTTTCCGGGTTTGGTGCCAGAAATATATGTGGGTAGTTTCTGTGTATGCATGAAGGGTGGTTGTTGAGTTGAAAATGAGTTTCCTGCACACACAGGATATCAGATTTCCACCTTAGGGCTTCTGACCACAGAGAGTGCCGATTGGCAGGGTGGTTAAGGCCTCTGGCGTTAATGGACACACATGTAATGGTCATTTAACATGAGTATGGTACGCTGTGAAGGATCATACTCACTGTGTCTTCCGATGAGTGGTGGGAGCAAGGCAGGTTCAGGATGAGTGTCCAACATATCTTAGGATGCACGAGGCTTGAAGGCAACTGGTGAGGGTATGCAGAATCAGTGCTAATTAGAAAGAAACTGAAAACGTAACGGTAAACAACAAAAACAAAGAAAACATTAAGAAGAGAATCTGGAAAAGATTCATGTGCAGACATAACTGCATAAGTAGGATGATCCGGGGGAAATAACAAGGGATGCAAGAAAGTGTACAACCCTCGTGTCCCAGGAGAGAACCGGATATACTGTGATAAGGTTTAAGTAGTACCATCGGTCACTTTTTTAGGAGCCCGTTTGCGGGAGACCACTTGCCACTCGTCAGGAGCGGCGCCCAGTGGTGATACTTGTGGTTCAAGTAGGCCTTGTGGGGGTATTATGCCCCATTGCCGCAAGAGTGCAATCCCTTCCGCCAGGGTAGAGATGATATGGGTAGCCCCTTCATGGGAAATGGACAGTTTCGCCGGGTACCGCCATTTGTGGGGGACATTGTGATTCCTCAGGGCCTTTGTTATGGTGGCTAAGTTGTGACGTTGTTGGAGGGTGTGCCGTGACAGGTCAGGAAGGAGAATTAATTCTGCATACTGTGGATGTTTATTTTCGGATTTGCGTGATGCTGCCAAGATTTGTTCTTTGACATGGTAGTAGTGCATCTTTAGTAGCACATCTTTAGGAGAGCTGTCAGGTAGGAATGCAGGCTTGGGGATTCTGTGAATCCTATCAATTGTTAAGTCTTGAGGGGATAACGTAGGAATGATGATGGAGAACAGTGTATGCACATACTGTAATAATTGGGTGGGAGGTATGACCTCGGGGATACCTCTATTTTTATGTTTGACCTTCTGGAGCGGTCCTCGAGGTCAGCTACCTTGTTTTTCAGCCAGGCTATTTCTTCTCCGTGCGATTTGTGGGCTTCCACTAACCCATTGAAGGAATTGGTGTATTTCTCCATTGAATTTTCCACCTGATCCACTCTGTTGCCCAGAGCTAAAACTTCCCTATGACAGTAAGTGAGTTCAGCAGTGATATCTGCTTGTATGGAAGCTTTGAGGGATAACAGCATCTCCTTCAATACTGTGTCAGATACCGGCCGGTCTGAGGTGGGATAGGCCGCAATGGGGTCAGCGATGTGTGACTGTGGAGTGAGGCCTATAGCAGGGGGCCCGCTTACCTCCATGTCGCGGCCTTCCGGTGAGGAGATCCTCAGCTTCTGCTTAACCGGGCTCCTCATGGATGGGCTAGCAGTCCCAGAGGAGGTGTCGCTGAGAGAGGCAGCTCTGGTGTGCATTTGATTCAGCGGGGCCTGATCATATGTCGCAGTCTGGAGAGCGGAACGATCCTCTCGTGCTCCGGCGCCATTTTGTGGAGGTCCGCGCGTTCCGAAGAAGCTCTGGAGTTTTCGCGGAGTCTGTGGATGTTTGTTTTTTATTTTTCGGCATGACCGGCGGAAGATTCGGTGTCAGTGCTAGTTGGCGAGTGAGACTGCTCTGTTGGAAGTCACCGATGGGTGTGCGGGTGATCGGTTCTCTCCGGCGGCCGAGCGGAGCTCTCAGATCACACGTCCATTTTGGAGCTTGGACGCCACGCCCCCCAAAAAAATAATTTTAAATAAAGAACTTCAAAGAAAAATAGGCGTCAGTGCCCATCCATGCAACCTTATCAGTGCTCATCTACAGCCTCACCATTGCCCATTAATGCAGCCTGATCAGTGCCTATTAACTACTTGCCAACCAGCCGTTTGTTGTTATATGGCAGGGATATTCAATTAGCGGACATCCAGCTTTTGCTAAACTACAAGTCCCATCATGCCTCTGCCCCTGGGTGTCATGCTTGTGGCTGTCAGAATCTTGCTATGCCTCATGGGACTTGTAGTTCTGCAACAGCTGGAGGTCCGCTAATTGCATATCAATGTTATACGGCGACAGGCTGGCTCCCTTGTGTGAATTGCCATAGCTGTATGGTCGGCACTTTGAGGATTATAGGGGCTGCACATGCCCACCATGTAATGTTGGAGCCAATGTGCGTGGCCAGCGGCCACGATGTCTGGCTAGTGACCTGAGAGAGACGGAACAGGGATCTGTCAATGTTAATAGACAGATCCTCGTTCTTTCAGGAAAGTAGTGAGAGATCTGCTGTTTGTAGTAATCAGCAGCAGCGATCTCTCTCCTCCTCCAGTCACTACGCTCCCCCCACAGTTAGAAACACCTCCCAGGGAACACTTAACCCCTTCCCTGCCAGTGACATATATACAGTAATCAGTGGTTATTTTTAGCTCTGATCGCTGTATAAATGTCAGTAGTCCCAAAAAAGTGTTAGTAAAAAAAAGTGTTAAAAGTGTCCAATCTGTCCACCGCAATGTCGCAGTCCCAACCGCCATTACTAGAACAAAAAAATAATAATAAAAAAAATGCCATAAATCTATTCCCTACTTTGTAGATGCTATAACTTTTGCACAAACCAATCAATATCCACTTATTGCAATATTTTTTTTACCAAAAAATATGTAGAAGAATACATATTGGCCTAAAGTGGTGAAGACATGTTTTTACATTTTTTTGGATATATATTATAGCAATTTATTTTTTTTTTGTTCAAAATTGTTGGTTTTTTTTGTTTATAGCACAAAGAATAAAAACTGCAGAGGTGATAAAATACCACCAAAATAAAGCTCTATTTGTGGGAAAAAAGGAGGCCAATTTTGTGTTGGTACAGCGTCGCACGACTGCGCAATTGTCAGTTAAAGCGACACAGTGCTGTAGCACAAAAAACGGCCTGGTCATAAAGGGGGCAAATCTTTTGGTCCTTAAAGTGGTGTTGCACAGAAAAAAAGCTCTGCCCCTCCCTCCTGTCATTCATCTGGGACACGTGACAGGTCCCAGATGACTGCGTGGCCAATCACGGCGCGTGGTACCGCTCGCGCATGCGCAGTGGGTGCCCGGTGTGAAGCCACAGCTGGGTGCCCATAGTTAGAATGCCGGCGCAGCTGAGTGGAGGGGGGAAAGAGCGGGGCTTCATTCCCCCACATCTCTGGACCCTGGGACAGGTAAGTGTCTGATTCAGCAGACACTGATTCAGCATGTCATGAAGTCAGCAGCTGCAGTATTTGTAGCTGCTGACTTTTAATTTTTTTTTTTAAGGGGAACTCCTCTTTAAGTGGTTAATGCATCCCCCCAATGCCCATCAATGCAGCCTGATCAGCACCCATCCTCAGCCTCTCCATTGTAGCCTGATCAGTGCCCATCAATGCAGCCTGATCAGCACCCATCCTCAGCCTCTCCATTGTAGCCTGATCAGTGCCCATCTGCAGCCTCTCCATTGCAGCCTGGTCATTGGCCATCTTCAGTCTCACATCAGATTACACAGAGCGAGATCTCCCATTTATTCAACGGCCTCTGTAATACGAAGTCCCGCCTTCTGGACCGGCTCCTATAATAGACAGAACACTGGCCTAATGCCGAGATGTCTATCATAGAAGCCAGTCCAGGAGGCGGGACTTCATATTACAGAGGCCGCCGAGTAATCAGGAAATCCCCACTCTGTGTAATCTGGCGCTCGTACCCCCTTCCCTTCCATGGCAGCCAAAAGAAGATATTGGCACACATTATTTGCACCCGATTTTCAGGGGGAAAAAGTGTGTGTTATACGCCGATAAATACAGTATTTCTATAATTTCAGACATGTTCAATGGTATATGAATGTGCAACTTTTTATAAAATAATCCCTGGTGATCATGTCATGACAGTCCTTGTTGAGGCATTTCCTCTTATAAGGTGACACCACCCTGTTCCTGTCTCTTCATTGTCATCCTGTGTTGTCACAGATTTATAAACGATGAAAACACAATTTTATGAAAATAAAATGGTGGTTGTTTATGACACACATTGCTTAGAAAACTAAACTCAATCCAATAATATATTAGATCTATCCAAAATTCTATTTACTAAATTGGAGACCAGAATGAGGAATCATTGACCCTTTTTTCATAAGATATTAAATGGAGCATCATAACACAGTACAGCAAATCATCATATACTTTAAAATAGAATACACAGCTAATAGAATATATCTTTATATTCATCTGAGAAATAAACCTTAAAACCCAATTCCAGCACTCCCAATTCCCCTTCACCCCCTTTGGATATCATTTTTTCATTGTAAAAATCATTATACATCCCTTTATTCCCGGGCTCTATGTTCTGGTCCTCTTCTGTCCTCAGCAGTGGGCCGGTACTGAATGATGCAGAATACTCCCTTCAGTATTCTCCTGTAAGTCCAGAGGGGTCTGAGGTCACTTCCAAGGGGGCTTTGATACCCTGAGCTCATAGAAAATGGGATGAATGACACTGGGCATCATTCTACCTGGGAGAGGAGCACCATCTTGTGGTAAAAAGGAAATACTGCAGGGGAGTATTTGAAATAAATTATTATTATTATACAGGATTTATATAGCGCCAATAGTTTGCACAGTGCTTTACAACATGAGGGCAGACAGTACAGTTACAATACAATTCAATACAGGAGGAGTCAGAGGGCCCTGCTTGTTAGAGCTTACAATCTATAAATATTTATATATGTGTATATATATATATATATATATATATATATATATATATATATATATATATATATAATTTTTTAATTTTACTTTTTTATTGATCTGTAGTTAGGCTTTAAATGGTTAAAGTTTAAAGTTCTCAGTGAAGATGTATAGCTCGTTAGCTTGGATGTGCACAAATAATTCCCCAATTGCAGAGCAATCAATGTATTGATCCTTAGCCCTTGTACACACGATCAGAGATTCCGACAACCAAATCCGTCGGAGTTATTCAGACAGATTAATTCCGGACGAGGTCCGGAAGTGATGTTGCATACACACGGTCGGAGCAAGTTGTCGGATTTTCCGGTTGCCAAGAATGCAGTGACGTAAGCCGCGCACGACAGGACTAGAAAAGGGAAGCTCAGCACCACGTCCGGCACCCTTTGGGCTCCTGCTGATCTCGTGTGTATCGCGTGTTAGTAGAAGTTTGGTGAGAGACGATTCACGCTTTTCAGATTAGTGATTCAGATCGCTACTGCTCTTCAGTTTCTGCTTGTCTTTGCGGATCTAATAATCAGTGCGTGTAGTCAGTAAGTATTTGTTTCTCATTGTGGACTATATCTTGGTATAGGACACTTTGATTTGCATTGCTTATTGTCTGCTTGATTCTGCTATTCAGTTCGTTCTTTCAGGTATTGCTGTTTATAGGTGCTTTCTGTTGTCTGTTCTGACCAGCCGACCGTTTTCAAACCATGTTTCATCTACGTTCTCGTCGTAGAGTTTGTGCTGTGCAGGGGCTTCGTGTTGGGGTTCTTACTTTGTGGCGTTTGTGGACCAAGAATTGGTTGCGCCAGCGTGACCAGTTCTCACACATGCCTTTGCTCTGTGAGATCCGCGAGAATAATCCTCATGATTTCAGGAATTATCTCCGGATGACGGACCCCGTTTTTCACCATCTGCTGGCTTTGCTGACCCCTTATATCAGCATAAGCAAAAAAGAAAACACTGCCCTACTATAATACAACAAGCAGGTAACACTCAAACAAACAAAATTACAAAGAATGTGGAACAAAAAAGTGTAGCGCTGAAAGAGTGAATGTAAAAACACTAGGTACAATTTATGAACAAATGTGAGCAGCCTGTGTTGAACCACAGAGGAGTCACACACTTGTTGTGAAATCAGTGTAGACAACACTATTTGCACTATATAGTCACCAATGGAGTATACATACAATTTTTATGTGAAAAAAAGTAGTAGCAATAAAATAACCCGATATAAATCCCAAAAAAATGGGTAGTAATCAATATATCAGTCTATACAGGAGTCCTCATGTACTATTTACGCAAAGTCAACGGATTTTCTCTTGGATACCTTGAATTAAGATGGCAGAAAAATCAACGACAACGATCTGCTTGTCTATGGTGATATCTGAAGACACCGCACTCAATAGAAATAAGGTGGACACCCTTACTAGAAATGTTGGACCCACCTGCCATATGACAGTGGGTCTAAAATGCGTATCGTCCCAAAGGGACTATGCTCCAACTCCTCATGGAAGGGTTCCCAGCATCCAGTTCTCTTATAGACGTCCTCAGTCTCAAGTAGAGGTGGATGCTCCAAGCTGTCGCCAACCGATGTTTTCCAAACGTATGCCCCTGTTGATGACCGCTTGTGTCAAAACGCGTCGGGCAGCATTACTTGCACAACACATTGCTTTTTTATATTCGATTTCGTTTTTTGTGATCACTTTTTATATTTGTTAAATACGTATAATTTTAATAAAACCAACTGGTTTATTTTGACCTACACTATCCGGAGCCCCCCTTCTTTTTCTTTTTTTCGTTTTTTATGCCATTTGTTTGAGTTCCTATTTGAAACTAAAGCTTGGATACATCTGGCCCTGGAAGTATTACCGCCCTCGATTGTGGAAAACATCAGTTGGCGACAGCTTGGATTATCCACCTCTACTTGAGACCGAGGACGTCTATGGGAGAACTGGATGCTCACATTTGTTCATAAAATTGTACACTTTTTTGTTCCACATCCCTTATATTAGCAGGCAGGATACCTGCATGCGGCAAGCCATCACTCTGGAGCAGAGGCTCATCGCCACGTTGCGCTACTTGACGACTGGGAGAAGCCTTCAGGACCTCAAGTTCTCTACAGGCATCTCCCCCCAGGCTCTGGGATCATTATTCCAGAGACCTGTTCTGCCATCATTCAGGTCCTGCAGAAGGGCAATATGAAGGTAAGTTTTATCCTTTAACATCACATTCTATGTATTTCAGGATTGCTAATGTCTTGCATTTCTTTCCTCATTCCCTAATTACCATCATTGCAATATGCTCTAATTCATATACTCTGCCCCTTTGTCCTCATGCATATTTGCCTCACTAACTTCCCCACAATGTTCTTCTTGGCCCATAAAACTATAGTCTAGTCACTTACCAATGTCTTTTGTCAGCTTCATAGTATTTCTTTCCCCTAAACACCCCCTAAAATGTCTACAAATGTTATGTGTGTGTTTCAATTCATGCAGAGTGACTTTTTTTTTTGGTTGTGTCAAACTCATTAGGAACCCCCTTCCCCCCCAACTGCTAGCTCAGCTGATAGCGATCCTCTATCTGCTGACTTTACCAAACCCAATACCTACCTTTTTGATGGTCACATTTATGGATGAATTCACCAAAGCATGTAGTGCAAGGGCCTGCCTCAATACTTTCAAATGCTATCATTTTAAAAAAAAAATTCCCCTATTATTATCTTGATATGTAATAGCAGAATGTCAAAATGTGCTTCCATTTTGTTTTATTTTTGGTATTATGACACTTCTTACCTGTCCGTTGGGCTGCCAATAGTGTAAGTAAGGAGGGGCTTCCCAAAGTATCACACATTATTTAGGCATTCAGCTCTCAATCAAGTGGAGAGGGTTACCTGTCCAAAACATCCCCCCCTCATTTTTTAGCAAGGGCCCATCAGATGGGGGGGGGGGGGGTGGGGGAGGGATGGGGGGGTGATGACTCTGATAAGGGGACCTTATACTTTAGGCTTTAAATACTCAGTTCCCAAAATGTTATACTGATCTTGGCCAAAAATGTTGGTGTCTAATCTGCTTGCAATGTTGTTTTTTCAAATTAGTAATTTTTGGTCTTGTTTTGCTCCACAGTGTCCTTTAACGCCACAGGAATGGTAGACTGTGGCCTCCCACTTTGCCAGTCGTTGAGACTTTCCCAATTGTGGAGGTGTGATGGGAAGCACATCCGCATCGTCCCACCACCCAACTCGGGGTCGTACTAATTTTAACTACAAGGGGTTTCATAGTATCGTGATGTTGGCGGTGGTGTCTGCGACATATGAGTTTTTGTATGTGGATGTGGGGCAAAATGGACGGATGTCGGATGGTGGAGTGTTCTCCCGGAAGGGAGTTCTACTGGCGTCTCCAGAGTGGCAGTCTGGGCTTTCCACCCCCAGGGAAGAATCAGGAAGGACTCCCATTCGTCTTCGTCGCGTTTTCCCTGGTGAACCATCTGAGGACCCTCACCCCGGACCAGAGTATTTTTAATTTCTGCCTGTCCAGAGCCCGAAGAGTGGTGGAGAACACCTTTGGAATACTGGCCAGCCGGTTCCGCCTTTTTTTAACTCCTATCCACATGGCGGAATACAAACCAAATCACATAGTGCTGGCGTGCTGTGTTCTGCACAATTTCCTAAAAAGACATTCTGCAAAATATGCGGTCTCAGTTGCCCAAGAAGCAGACTTGCTGGAAAATGAGAACCTCACAGGCCTTGAAGCTACTCTTCCTGGCTTGGCCCCCCAAAGCGCCTGTGAGGTTAGAACCCAATACATGGACTACTTTATGGGTAGGGGGGTCATTGATATGCCAGACAATGTCTGAGTGGCATTTTATGAATACATTTTTCTTTTAAACTCCAAGATTTGTTTTCATTTACTGCTTGGCTTGGTTTTAGGTGTCTCCTAGGTAATTTTATGTTTTTTCTTGTTGTGCCTTTTTCACCAACAGTGCAAACCCAAGTTCTGAGCGAGATGAGGGGACCGTCTCTTCTTCAGATAAGTTTATTATGTTGTGGGTCTGCTACACAGACACCTTGTTTTTGGTAACTAATGTATGTAGTGCATTGCTGACCAAAATCGTGCTCATTTTCAGCACCATGGCAGGAAAATGGCATGATTGTGAAAATTAACACATCACTGTGTGTGTTTTTTACTAAAAGCACTTCCACTATGCACTACAAGTGCACTGCAAAAGTACACGTGAAACTGCACTTGGAGTGCAAAGTGGAGTTACCTTTAGTAAATAACACCCATTCTCACCGAAAACAACTATTTTACTCCAAATACATCTTTTGCACAATGAAAAGGGAAGCCACACATTGTTGATAATTTAACTTTGTAATCCAAGCACATTCACATGTGCATTTAGAAAAGGGTTTTACAACAAACCAACAAATTGGGTGTATCAAAAACAGTCTTTCAGGTAATTTTTTTTCACTTTGTGTTTTTGTGTAAACAGGCATGTATCAAAGCGTAACATACATAACACAGGAACTTACAAAGTTCAACTTTGAAAAGTGAAGACAATATCAGACATAAGTATGTACAAACTGGGCTGATATTGCCTTCATCACATGGAGTGTCATCCCCCATGATGAGAGAGCGCATGTTGACACACTTTGTGCATCTTCCAAATTTGGATTTTCTAAAAATACAAAAGTTGTGGTTTAAAATCCAAAAAATAAAACCCTAGCTAGTTTGGGCTGTTTCACATTCTCCCCAAAACATCAATGATGTTCTTCATTTTATTTTTAACATCATTGATGTTTTGCTGTATATTGTCTAAATCCCGATTGCACCCCATTATCTCCCCAATCAGGACCTGGGCACTTTCACTGGTAAAATGGGATTCTTCTTCCACATCACCTACAAAACAAAGCAAAAAAACACACCATGTATTATAAATATGGTGACATACATTGATGAGCTTACCGGAAGCTGTGTTCTCCGACACTCACCTGTTGTGACAATTTGTCCAACTTCAACGATCTCTCCTTCCTCCTCCTCCTGCTCCTCTGCTTCTGGTTTTGGAATTTTGCCTTCTTTGGGAGGTGTGGGGTCCCTGGTGTCCTCATACTTGCCCAGTCTTCTCTCCCCTATGAGAATGTAAAAAAAGAATAATTAGCACACAAAGGGCAGAATTAGGAATATGAAACATTGCTTGGAAGTGTTGTACAATTTTTTTTTTTGGCCGAGCTCCAAGGTGAGAACATTATTGTGGACACTTTGTTAAGCTGGAATACTTACCTGCAGAACGATGTTTATTACGAACGAATGAAACTATGAACTTGAAAGTGGCCATTCTAAAATGCACAACATGAAATCAAAGCACATGGAGCAGTATGCAAGCAAGAATAATAATATGAACACATGACAACTACTTACTTTTTTGAAGAACATGCTTGATCCTTATGTACTGCTCGTGCTCCCACAGTTTCAGGTCTGACTAGCGTTTTCTCAGTTGATCCATGGATCGGTGTACCCCAAAATTCTTATGAAGATGCTTCACAATTTTATTCATGATCTTGGCCTTTCTGATATTTGGGTTTGGGTAAGGTCCATACTTCCCATCATAGTCGGTCCTGTTCAATATGTCCACCATCTCCAACATCTCTCCAAAAGACATATTTAAGGCCTTAAATCTTCTCTTCCTGTATCGGGACGTTTCAGGCTCCGGGCTTTCCTCACCCTCCTCCTCGTTAGTGGAACTCTGATTGCGCACCTGTGTTCTCTCCGCCATGTGCTTTCCCCGAAAGCGAAGGGGCGGGTAATAGTCTAGAAAGAACGTCAGGGGCGGGCGGAGTTTCACGCATGCGCACTGTATATAAAACGCAACACGCGTGTGTCGTCCGTACGATCTGTGAACAGAGGGAGAGTCGGCGAACGTGCAAACGAAGGTAACATTTTGAACTTGGTACATCACTAGGCTATACTGCTTCAAGATTGAGGCCTGCATTAGTGGAGTTTAGCCTGACATTAGGGTTTGTCTTGTGTTGTGTCTTGCAGACATTATGGATGGGTTCATTGATCATAGCTTCCTCCCTCTGTTACAGAGAGATGCCCTGCCTGTGGCAAGCGACACACCCTCAGTACAGTAACAAACTAAAGAGGCAGGCAGCAATGGACAAACTGCTTGAGTTTGTGAAGCCAGTGGTCCCCAGGGCAGACGTCGACTATTTAAAAAAGAAAATCGGTGGCCTGAGGAGTACATATCTGAAGGAGAGGAAGAAGGTGCTGGACTCCATGCAATCTGGAGCTTCAGCAGATGACGTTTATGTCCCCAGGCTGTGGTATTATAGCAGGATGCAGTTTCTGTCAGACCAGGCTGAGGTCAGAGAATCCCTCTCTACCCTTCCTTCCACGCATCCTCCTATGCTACATTCCACCCCTGCTGAGTCTTCCGACCCCCAACCTGGGCCTTCCACTCAGGAAGAACTGGGGGAGCCCAGCTTGAGCCAGGTACAGTATTGTTGTACATATTTTGGGAGTATAAATGAATGATGTTAAAGAGGAAGTAAACCCTGATGAGTTTACCTCCTCTTTCATTCCCTGCAAAGGCAAAGCATAATGGACTACTATGCATCGCATAGTAGCCCATTATGTGTCACTTACCTGACACAGGAGCCAGCGAAGTCGCCGCTGTCCCCTGTAGTCCGCCGCATCCATCTTGTTGGTGGGGTCTCGCAGCTCCGCCGCTGTCATTCGGCGATGCCGTGATGACTTCACTCCCGCGCATGCGCACAGGAGCCGACACGCGCGGCAGCTCCGTAGCTGAGAATGCCGCGCTCAGTGAGCCTGTGCGCCGCTGTCTACGGAGCATGCGCCGTAGACAGCGGTGCCCGTTTTCGGGCAGATATCTCCTAAACCATATAGATTAAGGCTTACCTGTAGGTCAAAGTGGTTTGTAAGGGTTTACAACCACTTTAACTTGATTTTTGCTCACTAATTGCTGATTTTAGAAAGTGTTTCACATATCAATAGACATTAGTGGCCAAAACCTTTGGGACAAGAAAGAAAAATGCTGGGCACAGAATGATAGTCTTTTCTATTGGTTAACAATTTGCAACAGTCTTGATGTGAAAATTGTGTGTGTTTGATGAACCAAAAACTAAAACTATGTCCCTTTTTCATACACAGGAAGACATCAGCCAGGAGGAGGGTGTAGAATGCAGCAGCCAGGAGGTGGCTGTGGAAAGTGGCAGCCAGGAGGAGGCGGGGTAAGCGGCAGCCAGGCGGTGGGTGGGCAAAGGAGCCTCACAGAATTCCAGGTCCCTCCCCTCCACTTTCCATGCAAAAGGGCGAGAAAGGGGGTAATGTGGAGGAGTCGGCCCTGAGGCTGATTGGGGAGGCATCAGCGGCCCTCCAAGCCAAACCCACCTATCAAGAGGCCTTTGCCGCCTTGGCTGCATGCAAGCTTGAGAAAATGGAGGAGGGGCAACAGCTCTTGTGTGAGGAGGTAATTATATACACCCTCAACAAGGGTCTGTTGGGCCAAATGACTCAAACAACACACTTGTGTGATTTGGACCATGCCCCTCCTCCTCCTCCTCCTTCTGCCACACCTCCAGCACCACAGCCACAGCCTGGAAGGAAGTGTGGAAGGAAGACCAGAGAGTGATGACCTGGGTTCAGTCTTGTCTGACAGAAGATGCAGCCTCTTGTAGGACCACAGCCTGGGAACAGATGTCATCTGCTGCTGTTCCGGGTTTCTTGGACTTCAGGACCAGACTTCTCTCCCTCAGACATGTGCTCCTCAGGCTACCAATTTTTGCGTTTAAATAGTTGATGTGTGCCCTGGGGGCCAAAGGCTTCACTAATCTCCCCAGTTTGTCCATTGCTGCCTCCCTCTTTATTTGTTACTGACACCTAAATAAAGGTTTTTTTTTGTTTGAAGAAATACTTGCGTATGTGTTTTACTTCAAAAAGGCCAGTTTATTTGTGAGCAGGCAGGTACATTTCAAAAATACAAAGTGACATGAATAACAAGGGGCACCAACACTAAACAACCTCCTGTCGATTAAAAAAGAAAATATAAAAATATAATAATGTTGTTGTGGTAAATTTACACACAAAACACACCCCAAAAAATGGAAAGATGAGCAAAATGACAAAAAAGGAGATGTTTATGAAAAAAACTAAAAAATTCACACAAAAAAATAAACAAAAATAAAATTGTGTAGATGTGACGAATTCAAAAATTGTATTGCTGAAATGAGTAAAAGAGTCAGGAAATCCGTTTGAGAGAAGTGTGTGTGACTATGAGCATCAAAAGAAGTTCCTTCTTGCAGCATTGTAAAGAACAAGAGAATGCACTTCATGAAAGAATTTTTAACATTGCAGCGTGACGATTGTGCTATATCGATTACGAGCAGTAGTTTTACCTGAGCGAGCACTTCCGTGTCGGAATTTGATTGTGAGCATGCGTGGCACCTTGTCCGTCAGAGTAGGCTACACATGATTGGAGTATGTCCGATCGGAGCATTTTGTCGGAAAATATTTCCGGCAAGTTGGAAAAGTTGGTCCGTCGGAATGAAACAGTCTGATGCAGACCACACACACAGTCGAAATATCCAACAAAACGCTCCGATCGGACACATTCTGACGGAAACTCCGATCGTGTGTACAAGGGCTTATAGTGATTCTCACCTCCAGTGCTCCTTTTCTCAATTGCAGAGATCTCCAGTGAGATAAAATCCATGCTGGATATTAATTTGCATCATTTATAAATCAGAAAATGTATTTCTGTGTTTTCTAGAGGACATCAGGGGGTTCTACCATCAGCTGTCATTATATGATGATCCATCACTGAGGAGGATATATGAATATTATAGAGATGATCTGATCAGCATCCTGGAGAACATAGATCCTCATACTGTCCTGGTAGAACTAAAATCTCGGAATGTCTTAAACACAGAGGTAAGAAAAATATATTTATAAATTACCTACAGCAATATATGTAGAAGTAAAGGGGAACTCTGATTCATACAGTAGTTGCAAACATAGAGTCCTTTATATTTGTACACCATATCACTCCATACTGATCATAAACAGTTGAACATATAAGTCCTCCCAATAAACATGACCATATCAAAACTTCATTACATCCCGCAAAAAAATATTGAAACCATTTACACAACTGCTCCCACCAGAATAAAGGGGGCTTTCTCCCACCAGAATGTAATAATGCACTAAGAGGTTGATTTACTAAAGGCAGATAGACTGTACACTTTGGAAGTACAGCTGCACTCATTTCCCCAGAGCTTAGCAAATGTGGTGAAGCTTCATTTTGCAAAGAATACCCAATCAGATGCAAGGAAAATAAACATTATGCCGCATACACACGAGCGGACTGTATGGCATACTTAGTCCGCCGAAACACATTTCAGCGGACAGTCCGCTCGTGTGTGGGCTTTAGCGGACTTTTTCAGTGTGCAGTCCGGCGTACTAAGAATTTAGTTTTTTTTCGAAATTCTGTCCGTCGTACTCGCATTTCGGCGGACAATCCGGCCGCGTGTATGCCAGTCCGCCGTACTTTTGAAATGAGCGGACTTTTCCCGCCCGAAGAAAAGTCCGCTCATTTCGAGCGGGTATCCAGGTAGGCGGGGCCCGCGAAGGAGACGTCGCTGGCCCCGCCGCCTGGTATGGACTTAAAGGAGAACCCCAACGCCGAAAAAAATCGGCGTGGGGGTCCCCCCCAAGTCCACAACAGACCCTTGTCCGAGTACGCTACCCGGCTGGCCAGGAAAGGGGCGAGCGAGCGAGTGCCCCCCCCTCCTGAGCCGTACCAGGCCGCGCGGCCCCCCTACCCCAAAGCACCTTGTCCCCATGTTGATGAGGACAAGGGCCTCTTCCCGACAACCCTGGCCGTTGGTTGTCGGGGTCTGCGGGCGGGGGGCTTATCGGAATCCGGGAGCCCCCCTTAATAAGGGGGCCCCCGGATACCGGCCCCCCACCCTATGTGAATGAGTATGGGGTACAATGTACCCCTACCCATTCACCGGTAAAATAAAAATACAAAAAAAAACAGAACACACGAGATAAAATACTTTATTGCACAGCTCCGGGGGTCTTCCGTCTTCGGGGGTCTTCTCGCCGGACTCCTCCGCTATCTTCTTGTAGCTCTTTTGCTAGCGGAGGAGTCCGGCTTTCTTCCTCGCCGCCGGCCTCTTCTCCCGACTTCGGGGGTCTTGTCCCCCTCTTCGGTTCTTCTGACGGGCCACCGCGCCTTCTTATAGCTCTTTTACAGGCGGTGGCCCGGTCTTCTGTCGCTGCCGCCGCCTTCCGTTCTTCTTCTTCTTTTTCTTCTTCTCCTTCTCCAGGGAGATGTTGACTCGACGATCTCTGTGGCCACAATGCCAGGGCCACGCTGCGCGGCCACTTATATAGGGACAAGGGGCGGTGTCACATGGCTTTATGTCACATGGGTTGATGTCACATGGGGACTATGACATCGTAAGGGGGCGGGGTCACCATGTGACACCAACCCATGTGACACCGCCCCTTGTCCCTATATAAGTGGCCGCGCAGCGTGGCCCTGGGAAGAAGGAGAAGGAGACGGACGGAAGGCGACGGCGGCGACAGAAGACTGGGCCACGCCTGTAAAAGAGCTATAAGAAGGCGCAGTGGCCCGGCAGAAGAACCGAAGAGGGGGACAAGACCCCCGAAGTCGGGAGAAGAGGCCGGCGGCGAGGAAGAAAGCCGGACTCCTCCGCTAGCAAAAGAGCTACAAGAAGATAGCGGAGGAGTCCGGCGAGAAGACCCCCGAAGACGGAAGACCCCCGGAGCTGTGCAATAAAGTATTTTATCTCGTGTGTTGTGGTTTTTTTGTACTTTTATTTTACAGGTGAATGGGTAGGGGTAAATTGTACCCCATACTCATTCACATAGGGCGGGTGGCCGGTATCCGGGGGCCCCCTTATTAAAGGGAGCTCCCGGATTCCGATAAGTCCCCCGCCCGCAGACCCCGACAACCAACGGCCAGGGTTGTCAGGAAGAGGCCCTTGTCCTCATCAACATGGGGACAAGGTGCTTTGGGGTGGGGGGGCCGCACGGCCCCCCCTTCCCCAAGGCTCCCCCCCATGTTGAGGGCACACGGCCTGGTACGGCTCAGGAGGGGGGGGGGCGCTCGCTCGCCCCCCTTTCCTGGCCGGCCGGGTAGCGTGCTCGGACAAGGGTCTGTTGTGGACTTGGGGGGACCCTCACACCGATTTTTTTCGGCATTGGGGTTCCCCTTTAAGTCTATACCAGGCGGCGGGGCCAGCGACGTCTCTTTCGCGGGCCCCGCCTACCTGAATACCCGCTTGAAATGAGCGGACTTTCCTCCGCGTGTGTGGGCGAGTCCGTTCATTTCGAAAGTAGGGCGGATAGTACGGCGGACTTAGTACGCCGTATTAGTCCGCTCAAAAAGTGCTGTGTGTGGGCAAGTAGCCCGTTCGGAAAGTCAGACGGACAGTCTGGCGTACTTTTCTGCCAGACTAAGTACGTCATACAGTCTGCTCATGTGTACGCGGCATTATTCTTACACATGATAGGATGATGTAAATCAGCAGAACTACACCACATTCACTAAGCTCTGGGGAAAATACGTTCTTCTGTATTTTCAAAGTGCACAATCTATTTGCCTTTAGTAAATCCACCCCAATTTCCTTTAAATTTGCTTCTATCAATGCATCTAATGTATCTAATTGTATCTAATTGTATCTACAGTATATTATAATCATCTTCTTTTATATCCTTTCATTGCTAAAAATACTCTTCACATCACAGTAGCACATTAATGTTCTCATAAAACAAATCAGAGATTTCTTACTCCTAGTAAAGTGTGCTGTTCCTTGAATGACTTTGAATTTAGACAGTGTGTTGTATGTAAGTGTATGTGTGCTATGAGATGGCTTACTGTGTTGTATATAGTGTTATAATAAGGCTTCAGAAACATGAATGAGGGGTGAGTGTGTAATCATTATGACTTCACCATAGTTTTCTATGATATAGCACCATATAGTCTTCACAATCATGGAATATATTTACATTTTACACAAATATTTAAATGTCCAGTTGGACTACAATATACTGTATGAGGTCCAGTAATATAGTTACATAGTAGGTGAGGTTGAAAAAAGACACAAGTCCATCAAGTCCAACCTATGTGTGTGATTATATGTCAGTATTACATTGTATATGTATGTAGGTTGCGGCCGTTCTAGTGCTTATCTAATAGTTTCTTGAAACTATCGATGCTCCCTGCTGAGATCACCACCTGTGGAAGGGAATTCCACATCCTTGCTGCTCTTACAGTAAAGAACCCTCTACATAGTTTAAAGTTAAACCTCTTTTCTTCTTTAATGAGTGGCCACGAGTCTTGTTAAACTCCCTTTTTCAAAAAAGTTTTAATAATGTTCTGGGGTTACCAGTCCGGTATTTGTATATTGAAATCATATCCCCTCTCAAGCGTCTCTTCTCCAGAGAGAATAAGTTCAGAGCTCACAACCTTTCCTCATAACTAATATCCTCCAGACCCTTTATTAGTTTTATTGCCCTTCTTTGTAGTCGCTCCATTTCCAGTACATCCTTCCTGAGGACTGGAGCCCAGAACTGGACAGTATACTCCAGGTGCGGCTGGACCAGAGTCTTGTAGAGCGGGAGAATTATTGTTTTATCTCTGGAGTTGATCCCTTTTTTAATGCCAATATTCTGTTTGATTTGTTAGCAGCAGCTTGGCATTGCCTGCCATTACTGAGCCTATCATCTACTAGGACCCCAGGTCCTTTTCCATCCTAGATTCCCCCAGAGGTTCTCCCCCCAGTCTATAGATTGCATTCATATTTTTGCCACCCAAATGCATTATTTTACATTTTTCTACATTGAACCGCATTTGCCATGTAGTTGCCCACCCCATTAATTTGTTCAGATCTTTTTGCAAGGTTTCCACATCCTGCGGAGAAGTGATTGCCCTACTTGGCTTAGTATCATCCGCAAATCCAGCGATTGAACTGTTTACCTCATAACCAATTATGAACAAATTAAATAGGATTGGTCCCAGCACAGAACCCTGGGGGACCCCACTACCCACCCCTGACCATTCTGAGTACTCCCCATTTATCACCACCCTCTGAACTCACCCTTGTAGCCAATTTTCCAGTTTTCAGTCCATGTACTCACATTACGGTCCATGCCAACGGATCTTATTTTGTACAGTAAACGTTTATGGGGAACTGTGTCAAATGCTTTTGCAAAATACAGATACACCATGTCTACGGGCCTTCCTTTACCTAGATGGCAACTCACCTCCTCATAGAAGGTAGATTAGTTTGGCCAGAACGATTCTTCATGAATCCGTGCTGATTACTGCTAATGATACTGTTCTCATTACTAAAATCTTGCATATAGTCCCTTATCATCCCCTCAAAGAGTTTACATACTATTGATGTTAGGCTAACTGGTCTGCAATTCCCAGGGATGTATTTTGGACCCTTTTTAAATATTGGTGTTACATTGGCTTTTCTCCAATCAGCTGGTACCATTCCAGTCAGTAGACTGTCAGTAAAAATTAGAAACAATGGTCTGGCAATTACTTGACCGAGTTCCCTTAGTACCCTCGGGTGCAAGCCATCTGGTCCTGGTGATTTATTAATGTTAAGTTTCCCAAGTCTAATTTTAATTCTGTCCTCTGATAACCATGGAGGGGCTTCCTGAGATGTGTCATGAGGATAAACACTACAGTTTTGGTTACTGAAGCCCCTCGAGTCCCCCCTGAAGACTGAGAAGAATAAATTCAATACCTTTGCCATCTCCCCATCCTTTGTAACCAGATGTCCTTCCTCATTGTTTATTGGGCCCATATGGTCTGTCCTCACTTTTTTACTGTTTACATACTTAAAGAATTTCTTGGGATTTGTTTTGCTCTCCTCCTCTGTGTCTTTCATGTTCTATCTTAGCCATCCTTAATGCACCCTTACATTTCTTGTTGCATTCTTTATAAAGTCTGAATGCTGATGATGATCCCTCAACCTTGTATTTTTTGAAGGCTTTCTCCTTTGCTTTTATATGCATTTTTACAATGGAGTTAAGCCATCCAGGACTTTTGTTCGCTCTTTTAAATGTATTACCCAATGGGATGCATTATCTAATGCCCTTATTTAATATGCTCTTAAAGCAAACCCATCTCTCCTCCACGTTCTTTGTGCCTAAGATTTTATCCCAATTTATGCCTTCTAGTAAGATTCATAGTTTAGGGAAGTTTGCTCTTTTGAAATTCATTGTCTTTGTATTCCCCTTATGTTTCCTATTTGTGTGATTTATACTGAAGCCAATTGGCCTGTGATTGCTGTTCCCTAAGTTGCCTCGTATTTCCACATCCATAATCAGGTCTGTATTGTTGGTACTGGAAATAAATAAGCTGCACTAAACCAAAAATGTGCGATAGGGCTTAAACCTCCCGTGCATATATTTAACATAAACAGTGAAAATATCACATAGGCTTTAACCTTACCCTTACCATATGGGTAATGTAAAAAATAGGTAAAATCAAAAAATAATCGTGAGTTACAATCCAAAATACAACAGTGTAATGAACACCTAATGTGCTATTAACCACTTAACGACCAGCGCACGCCGATGTACGTCCTATTTTTGAAGAGGGATATCTTGGTAACGGCAGCAGCTGCTGCCACAACCGAGATATAAATCTCTTCAGGCGCCGGTCGTCTGTACGATAACGGTGGTCTCCGTGGCAGATTCGCCACGAGATCACCGCTATCGGCGGTGGGAGAGGTGCCACCCCCCCTCCCGCCACCCTCCCGCACCTTCTGCCGCTTACCGGAGCCATCGGTAGCGGCGGAGGCGATCGGGTCCTTTTCCTAGCTGGGTATGGTGACGAGTGAGGCTAAGATGGCCCCCACTCATCTCTATACCATAGGAGGGCTGAAGCGACATCAAAACATCACTTTCGCCCATACCTCTTAGGCCGCGTACACACGGGCGGACTGTCTGCCCAACTTAGTCCGCTGAAACACATTTCAGTGGACAGTCCGCTCGTGTGTGGGCTTCAGCGGACTTTTTCAGCGGACAGTCTGGCGGACTAAGGCCGCATACACACGAGAGGACTTATGTCCGACAGACCTCCAAAGGAGTTCCGCCGGAGTTCCGACGGAGTTCTGGCGGACTTTTCGACCGAACGGACTTGGACACACACCATCACACCAAACTCCGACGGAGTCGAACGTGATGACGTACGACTGGATTCGAATAAGGAAGTTCATAGCCAGTAGCCAATAGCTGCCCTAGCGTCGGTTTTAGTCCGTCGGAGTAGCATACACACGAGCGGATTTTTCGAAGGGGACCGGGTCCGGCGGAGTTCCGTCGGGAAAATTTGAAGCATGCTTCATTTCTAAAGTCCGTCAGACTTTAGCGAAGCTAAAGTCCGTTGCAGCCCACACACGATCGAATAGTCTGACGGACTCAGTCCGTCGGACTTTGGATGTCGAAAAGTCCGCTCGTGTGTACGGGGCTTAAGTCTTTCGGAATGTTGGAAAGACTGTCCGCTGGACTCGCCCGTGTGTGTGCCAGTCCGCCCAACTTTTGAAATGAGCGGACTTTTCCCGCCCGGAGAAAAGTCCGCTCATTTCGAGCGGGTATCCAGGTAGGCGGGGCCCGCGACGGAGACGTCGCTGGCCCCGCCGCCTGGTATGGACTTAAAGGGGAACCCCAACACCGAAAAAAATCGGCGTGGGGTCCCCCCTAAGTCCACAACAGACCCTCGTCCGAGCACGCTACCCGGCTGGCCAGGAAAGGGGGGCGAGCGAGCGCCCCCCCCCTCCTGAGCCGTACCAGGCCGCGTGCCCTCAACGTGGGGGGGTGCCTTGGGGAAGGGGGGGCCGCACGGCCCCCCCACCCCAAAGCACCATGTCCCCATGTTGATGAGGACAAGGGCCTCTTACCGACAACCCTGGCCGTTGGTTGTCGGGGTCTGCGGGCGGGGGGCTTATCGGAATCCGGGAGCCCCCTTTAATAAGGGGGCCCCCGGATACCGGCCCCCCACCCTATGTGAATGAGTATGGGGTACAATGTACCCCTACCCATTCACCTGTAAAATAAAAGTACCAAAAAAAAAACACAACACACGAGATAAAATACTTTATTGCACAGCTCCGGGGGTCTTCCGTCTTCGGGGGTCTTCTCGCCGTACTCCTCCGCTATCTTCTTGTAGCTCTTTTGCTAGCGGAGGAGTCCGGCTTTCTTCCTCCCCGCCGCCAGCCTCTTCTCCCGACTTCGGGGGTCTTGTCCCCCTCTTCGGTTCTTCTGCCGGGCCACCGCGCCTTCTTATAGCTCTTTTACAGGCGGTGGCCCGGTCTTCTGTCGCCGCTGTCGCCGCCGCCTTCCGTTCTTCTTCTTCTTCTTCTTCTCCAGGAGATGTTGCCTCGACGATCTCTCCGGCCGGAATGCCAGACCCCCCATGTTGAGGGCACGCAGCCTGGTATGGCTCAGGAGGGGGGGGGGGGCGCTCGCTCGCCCCCCTTTCCTGGCCGGCTGGGTAGCGTGCTCGGACAAGGGTCTGTTGTGGACTTGGGGGGCACCCCGACGCCGATTTTTTTTTCGGCATTGGGGTTCCCCTTTAAGTCCATTCCAGGCGGCGGGGCCAGCGACGTCTTCTTCGCGGGCCCCGGCCACCTGGAGACGCGCTCGAAATGAGCGGACTTTCTTCCGCGTGTGTGGGCGAGTCCGTTCATTTCAAAAGTAGAGCGGATTGTATGGCGGACTTATTCCGCCGTATTAGTCCGCTCAAAAAGTGCCGTGTGTGGGCAAGTCCGTTCATTCAAAAGTTTGGACGGACTGTCTGTCGGATTGTCTGACGAACTTAGTTGGGCAGACAATCCGCCCGTGTGTACGCGGCCTTAAAGGTATAATTTTTTTAAATGTAATTTTTTTTTTTTTCTAGGATGTTAGAAAAAAAACAATATAAAATGTTTGGGGGTTCTAAGTAATTTTCTAGCAAAAAAAACTGTTTTAAACATGTAAACACCAAATCTGAAAAGAGGCCTGGTCCTTAAAGCCGGGTTCCACCCTAAAGTGGAACTTCCGCTGATTGGAACCCTCCCCCCCCTCCGGTGTCACAATTGGCACCTTTCAGGGGGGAGGGGGGTGGAGATACCTGTCAAAGACAGGCATTTACACCCACTTCCAGGCATAGACTCCCGTGGGAGTCTACGCCATTTTCTGTCCTGCCGCGCTGTCTGCTGGGACACACACAGGTCTCAGAAACAGCGCGGACAATTCCTATTGCGCTGCGCGACTCGCGCATGCACAGTAGGGAACGGGGAAGTAAAGCCGATTCACTTCCTGATTCCCTCACCTAGAATGGTGGCGGCAGCAGCCGAGAGCCAAGCGATCGTTCGGCCTCGGCTGCCGGCATCGCTGGAGCCTGGGACAGGTGAGTGTCCATTTATTAAAAGTCAGCAGCTGCAGTATTTATAGCTGCTGGCTTTTAATATTTTTTTTGTAGGTGGAATCCCTCTTTAAGTGGTTAATGAGCAGTATAAAAATAGAGGTGAAAAGAAAGTCTTTCAAATCAACTTGAATGTAAATGAAGAAATGTGAATAGTGCCCAATCCGCCACCAAGGTGTATAGATCTACTTCTTATCAGAAGTTCATGACCCCCCACTACAGAGGGTCACAAAATGCATGTAGATATAAGAATATCCCCCATTCCAAAATGGATCTTTGTTGCTCTCCTCAAACCACCTCTTCTGTTAGATGGATTAATGGGTACACTTCCTCAATACATCTCCCATAAAGTTTAAAACTCGAGGATACACATCATTTGCATGGAAGAGAAATAAAGCTCCAATAGTATAAAACCTTTTTATTATCTGAATCCAATAAAAAATAAGTTGCACTTACAGTGTACAGGAAAAACATCAGCCCTAAGTCCGTTGCGCCGGCCGGATGCACGCGGACAAACCCGTCCTTCCTGGATACAAACTACTCCACACGAGGTGACGTCAGCGCGTCGCTCCGCCCTACGTGTTTCGTAACAAAATTACATCATCCAAGGGCACGGACGGCGCACTCCGTCACCTCTCTTTATAATGCCACTACCCATCCAAGCCTCGCTCTGGGCCAACGGCGAGTTCTGCTCCAACCAAGCCTCGCTCCCATTAGTAAATGGGTTGTATGCTCTCCCAATGTGCTGAAACCATTGCGAGATCATTAGTCATCCAAACCTCGTTCGGAATAACCAATGGCGAGCGGGGAATTCCGCTCTCACTCACGGCAAGTTCCGCTCTAACCAGGCCTCGCTTTCATTAGTACACATACTGTGTACTCCCCCCATTGTGCTTGAACCACCGCGAGATTCCAAATAACCCATGGGTTCCGCTCCCACCAGACCAATTCGCAAATGTAAACACAAACCGTCTCTACTAAGTACCCTACCCTAGCCACAAGACTTAGAACAGTATAGGACAGTGAGTTCTAACGCTATTACCACAATTCTGAATTGCCATAATATGCGCCTTGCAGAAAAAATATTTATATGATCATCATGTCACTATATTTGAAACAGTCATCATTCAAATTATACCAGAGACGGGATGTGTTGTATGTGGAAAAATTAACCCCAACAGCCCATCTCCCTCGTCTGGCAAAACATAAAACATTTTTTACTATTAACTACTACTACTATTTAATATTATAGCGAACTAACATAGTCCAACTGACTAACAAAAAATGGCCAACTTTAACCCCCCTCCCCCTTCCCCCTTGTCACAGCTCCACCAAGGCTTCTGTGGTATCCCCCTTATATCTGGTTATATAATATAAGGCATTACATTTAGTCGCAACATGTATGCATTAGCAATGGAACAGCAACTGCTACTATCTCAATTTCTAAGGTACTGACTTCCAAGGTAAGTGGTTGTTTTAGATCCTGAGTGAGCCCATCTCCAGGAATGGAGCAAATCATACCATTTCTATATTTAGGTATTATATCCACTAATTTAGCCTACTGTGTCAGTAGAGTTATACCATGCCTGCCACACTTTAGGAAACTTCTTCCCACATCCCCTGGTTATACAGGTATATTATAATAAGGCATCATGAAATTCACCAAGGCCTTCCAGAATACCATGTCAGGAGCCCTCGCTTCTTCCAATTTAGAAGCATGACCTTCCTCCCATAGAAAAATATTATATTCAGTAGAGTTCTAAGAGTCCTAGAGGGTGCTACCTCATCCACTAGGCCCAATAGACAGACCCTCACAATCATAGGTATTGGTATTACCAAAAGATCCGATATACAGGATGTGACCTTGGACCAAAACTGCTGGATTTGTGGACACTTCCAGAAAATATGATCTGCATTGGCAGGTGAAAAATCTTGGCCAACCTAGCTGGGGTAAAGTAGCTCTCATGAGCGTCTGCAGGTAGGGGCAAGGGGGGTCCTGGAATCAGGGATTGGATCAGCACCTTCAGCACAGTGGTGTCACTATGGGGGTGCAAGCAACCAGCGGAGTGACACCATCAAGGTGTTGTCAAGCCCCCCATCAGTGTAGCATGACTGCAGGCTCTTTTCCTTGCTCAGTCTAACTTCGCAGCACTGTGTCAGGAGAAAGGTGAGCTGCTGGCTGTCAGGTTTCCCCCACTCGCCCCCCCCCCCCCCTTTCTCCTGTCAGGGAGAAGAGACTGTGGCTCTCAGGTTCCCCACCCAGCTTCCTTCCTGCTCCGTTCCTTCCCCATTGGTCATAACTGAGGGCCAATCAAAGGAGACTAGGAGAGGAGAGTATCATGGGACATGTAGTCTCAAATATTGGCGGCTCCACATGAAGGTGGTTACAGCTTGATCGAGAGAGATTGAAACACTGCAGCCTGGAAAAAAGCTGAGGGAGTGAGTGCTACAGGACAAAGAAAGAGGCGTGTGCTGGGCAGAAGCCAGAGAGAGAACACCACACTGCCCAGCGCCACCAGAGAGATCCATGCTACCCAGCACCACCAGAGAGAGCCACGCTACCCAGCGCCACCAGAGAGCCACGCTACCCAGCGCCACCAGAGAGAGCCACGCTACCCAGCGCCACCAGAGAGATCCATGCTACCCAGCACCACCAGAGAGAGCCACGCTACCCAGCGCCACCAGAGAGATCCATGCTACCCAGCACCACCAGAGAGAGCCACGCTACCCAGCGCCACCAGAGAGAGCCATGCTATCCAGTGCCACCAGAGAGAGCCACACTACCCAGTGCCACCAGAGAGAGCCATGCTACCCAGCGCCACCAGAGAGAGCCACGCTACCCAGCACCACCAGAGAGAGCCACGCTGCCCAGCACCACCAGAGAGAGAGAGACTGAGACACTGCCAGGGTACAGACATGCTACACTACTGACCAGAATTGCCCTGGGTAACCCAGAGTGAGCGATGGTCCGGCACGAGGGACCACTGCTGTAGTTTCACTGTGTCTGGTAAGAGGGCCTGTCGGCCATTATCCATTACTTATCCTGGGGACTGTACTACACGTGCTTTCTCTGACCAGGACAATGTGATAATGACATTGTCAAAAAGGGGTGGTGCATGGGTGACCCTAAAATGATGCCCCCCTGATAAAAGATCTGTGGACACCCATGGACACCCAACTTGAATTGAAACAATTTATCCCTGGCCGATACAAAGTGTTTAAAGTGTTGTGTCCACATGTCATTCCAGTCCTCTCCCTGTATGCTTCCCACTTTCCTGGCACCTGATTAAGGCCTGTGGTGTCTTTTTAAAGAATTCCTTATATGATTCCTTACAGATGGGGGTTTGGTAAGCTCCTCATCTAGTAATAAACTCTCCAAGTCAGAGGGCAGGGATTCCACTTTTACACCTCTAAACTGCACTTGAAAGGTATGACATAATTAAAAAAAAAATGTTAGGTAGGTCATGCCTTGCTTTTATTTGTGCAAAATTCAACAGATCCCCATAACAGGTTATATCCTTAAGCCCTTGTACACACGGTCGGACATTACGACAACAAAATCCGTCGGATTTTGTCCAAAACTTGTGTTGCATATACACGGTTGGACAAAGTTGTCGGAAAATCCGATCATTTAGAACGTGGTGATGTTCGTTCTTAACCACTACAATACAGGGCACTTTCGCCCCCTTCCTTCCCAGCCCAATTTTCAGATTTCAACACTCTCGCAATTTCAATGACAATTGCGCGGTCATGCTACACTGTACCCAAATTAAATTGTTATCATTTTGTTTGTACAAATAGAGCTTTATTTTGGTGTTATTTATTAACGACTCCGATTTTTATTTTTGCGATATAAGCGGAAAAAAGCGGAAATTTTGAAAAAAAACAATATTTTCTTCTTTTTATTTGGTAATAAAAATTTGCTTAAGTATATAATAATTGGTTGGTGTGATCACGGACATATGTACGCAAATGATCATGTACATATGTGTGCAGATAATCATTGGAACATGTTATTTTAGTGGGACTTATGTGGGGGACATGTGTTTTTATTATTTGGGGACATGTGTGTTATGGGGACATTGTGTTTACACTGTGTGGGGACATTGTGTTTTCACTAGACTGGTGATCAGTGAGTAAAAAGCTGTAAAAAACAGCCCATACTCACTGATCATCAGCCGGCTGCAGCGATCTGCTCTCCTCTCCTCAGCGATGACTTGCGTGTGAGGAGAGGAGGAGCCGATTGCCTAGCAACCGGCTGTTTGTTTACATCACATGAGGGCCATGATTGGACACGGCCATCATGTGATCAGGAGGGCCAATCACAGAGCCCTCCTGCAGATCCAAGATGCGCCGTGTCCGGGTGACACGAGCGAATTGGGATCACGCCGCTGCACGGGCACGTGCGCGCACAATCCCCCTACTTCTGATGGACATTCAGGAACGTCCACTCAGAAGTAGAGAGCTCCCACCTGCTAGCTTTGGTCTAGGAATTTGATCTGAGCATGCGTGGCACTTTTTCCGATTGGAATTCTCTACAAACGATCAGACAAAGTCCGATCGGATCATGTTGTCGGAAGATTTTATAGCCCAGCTCTAAAACGCTAGACTTTGTCGGTCGGATATTCTGACGGAAACAGTCTGATGGAGCCGACACACTGTCGGATTATCCGACAACACGGTCCGATCGGACGGTCCGTGTGTACAAGGGCTAAGTGTTTTTATTCCCTTGATCGCCCAGACCATAAGGTCTGGTATGTTATAGAAATGAGAAAGTGTAGGGTTCATCCACAATGGGGCAGAGGAGGAGACTCCCTGGTAACTTGGGCACGTGAGTTTAACCACAGATTCCCAGGCTTTAATAGTGTCCCTCATTGTTAAAGTGAGCGGGAGGTCCAATTTAATTCCTCTATAAAGAGCCATTCTCAGGCTTTCATAAGACCCCAGCTGGGCTGCTTCTAGAGCAGTGGCTGAGTCCCCATCATCTGCTAGCAGCCATCGATGGGCAAAAACCATCTGGCCAGCCAGATAGTATTTCTGCCAGTCAGGCAAGACCAAACCAAACCTGATCCCCCAATTCTGATAGCACTTTTATGCCTATTCTAGGGGGTTTAGCACCCATAGGAAGGAACTGACTATGCCATCAATCTTTTTAACCACTTAACAACCGGCCCATAGCCGAATGACGGCTACAGGGCGGTTGCTTAACTCTGGGAGGTCGTACATTGACGTCCTCCCAGAATTCCGCTCTTGCGCGCCCCCTGGGGCATGCACTCGAGAGCATTCATGTATCTGCAATACCCAGCAATGCCCTACCAATACTCTGCAATACCCAGAAATGCCCTGCCAATACGCTGCAGTACCCAGCAATAATCTGCAATACCCAGCAATACTCTGGAATACACTTCCAATACTCGGCCATAAACTGCCATACCCAGCAATACCCAGTGATACCCTGCAATACCCAGCCATACTCTGCAATACCCAGCCATACTTGGCCATGCTCAGCCATACTCGGTGATACCCTGCAATACTCAGTGATACCCTGCAATACCCAGCCATACTCAGTGATACCCAGCCATGCTAGGCCATACTCAGCCATACTCAGCCATACTCGGCTGTACTCGGCCTCTGTATGTGGCCAGGCTGTGGAAGTCTCACACATGGTATCGCCATACTCGGGAAGAGTAGGAGAATCTATTTTGGGGTATAATTTTTGGTATGTACATGCTATGTGTTAGAAATATTGTATAAATTGACAACTTTGTGTTAAAAAAAAACATTTTAGCCACTTCACGCCCACCGGCCGTTATATGACTTCCTTGACTTTGTGCAGGGATATCTGAATGATGGGTGCAGCTACAGGCATCATTCAGATATCAGCTTTTCCAGCCGGCAATTCCCTACACCATAAGAACAATCATAGCAGCTGTTCCACTGCTTGATCATTCTTACAGGAGGAGAGAGGGGACCACCCCCCCCCCCCCCCGTCGCCCTCCGGTGCTTCTACCGACTGGCCAATACGATCAAAGCCAAAATCGTTTTTTCTTTCTTTTTTTTTTATTTCAGGCTTCCCAGTCTAGAGGTGAAATGTGGAGTCTTATTGACCCCATATATCACTGTAAAGAGGACCTGTCATGTCATAATCCTATTGCAAGGGATGTTTACATTCCTTGTAATAGGAAAAAAAGTGATCAAAAAATGTATTTTTGGGGGAAAATGTGTCAACGTAAAATAAATAAAAAAAAGAGCAATAAAATAAATAAATAATTAAAGTGCCCCTGTCCCCGTATGCTCGCACACAGAAGCAAATGCATACGTAAGTCCCGACCACATATGAAAACGGTGTTCAAACCACACATGTGAGGTATCGCTGCGAACGTTGGAGTGAAAGCAATAATTTTGGCCCTAAACCTCCTCTATAGCTCGAAACGTGTAACCAGTAAAAAAATTTAAAGCATCGCCTTATTACTCGGCGGAACTTCATCTTTCACATTATGCAAAAACATTGGGCTAACTTTACTGTTTTTTTTTTTTTTTAAAGCACAAAACTTTTTTTCGAAAAAAGCGTTCGAAAAATTGCTCAGTAAATACTGTGCGAGATAAAAAGTTGCAAAAACCACCATTGTATTCTCTAGGTTCTTTGCTAAAAAAAAAAAAAAAAAAAACATATATAATGTTTTGGGGTTCATGTCATTTTCTAGCAAATAAATGATGATTTTTACATGTATGAGAGAAATGTCAGAATTGGCCTGGGTGCTCCAGAACGCCTGACTGTGCTCCCTGCATGTTGGGCCTCTGTATGTGGCCAGGCTGTGTAAAAGTCTCACACATGTGGTATTGCCATACTCGGGAGTAATAGCAGAATGTGTTTTGTGAAAAAAAAGGAAAAATAAAAATCTTGATTTTGCAAAGAATTGTGGGAAAAAATTGCAACTTCAAAAAACTCACCATGCCTCTTACTAAATACAGTGCCCTGCGAAAGTATTCGGCCCCCTTGAACTTTTCAACCTTTTGCCACATTTCAGGCTTCAAACATAAAGATATAACATTTTAATTTTTTGTGAAGAATCACCAACAAGTGGGACACAATTGTGAAGTGGAACAAAATCTATTGGATTTTTGAAACTTTTTTAACTAATAAAAAATGAAAAGTGGGGCGTGCAAAATGATTCGGCCCCCTTGCGTTAATACTTTGTAGAGCCACCTTTTGCTGCGATTACAGCTGCAAGTCGCTTGGGGTATGTCTCTATCAGTTTTGCACATCGAGAGACTGAAATTCTTGCCCATTCTTCCTTGCAAAACAGCTGGAGCTCAGTGAGGTTGGATGGAGAGCGTTTGTGAACAGCAGTTTTCAGCTCTTTCCACAGATTCTCGATTGGATTCAGGTCTGGACTTTGACTTGGCCATTCCAACACCTGGATACGTTTATTTGTGAACCATTCCTTTGTAGATTTTGCTGTATGTTTGGGATCATTGTCTTGTTGGAAGATAAATCTCCGTCCCAGTTTCAGGTCCTTTGCAGACTCCAACAGGTTTTCATCCAGAATGGTCCTGTATTTGGCTGCATCCATCTTCCCCTCAATTTTAACCATCTTCCCTGTCCCTGCTGAAGAAAAGCAGGCCCAAACCATGATGCTGCCACCACCATGTTTGTCAGTGGGGATGGTGTGTTGAGGGTGATGAGCTGTGTTGCTTTTACACCAAACATATCGTTTTGCATTGTGGGCAAAAAGTTCGATTTTGGTTTCACCTGACCAGAGCACCTTCTTCCACATGTTTGGTGTGTCTCCCAGGTGGCTTGTGGCAAACTTTAGACGAGACTTTTTATGGATATCTTTGAGAAATGGCTTTCTTCTTGCCACTCTTCCATAAAGGCCAGATTTGTGCAGTGTACGACTGATTGTTGTCCTATGGACAGACTCTCCCACCTCAGCTGTAGTTCTCTGCAGTTCATCCAGAGTGATCATGGGCCTCTTGGCTGCATCTCTGATCAGTCTTCTTCTTGTCTGAGCTGAAAGTTTAGAGGGATGGCCAGGTCTTGGTAGATTTGCAGTGGTCTGATACTCCTTCCATTTCAAAATGATGGCTTGCACAGTGCTCCTTGGGATGTTTAAAGCTTGGGAAATCTTTTTGTATCTAAATCCAGCTTTAAATTTCTCCACAACAGTATTACGGACCTGCCTGGTGTGTTCCTTGGTCTTCATGATGCTCTCTGCGCTTTCAACAGAACCCTGAGACTATCACAGAGCAGGTGCATTTATACAGAGACTTGATTACACACAGGTGGATTCTATTTATCACCATCAGTCATTTAGGACAACATTGGATCATTCAGAGATCCTCGCTGAACTTCTGGAGTGAGTTTGCTGCACTGAAAGTAAAGGGGTCGAATAATTTTGCACGCACCACTTTTCAGTTTTTTATTTGCTAAAAAAGTTTAAAATATCCAATAGATTTCGTTCCACTTCACAATTGTGTCCCACTTGTTGGTGATTCTTCACAAAAAATTTAAATTTTATATCTTTATGTTTGAAGCCTGAAATGTGGCAAAAGGTTGAAAACTTCAAGGGGGCCGAATACTTTCGCAAGGCACTGTACCTTTCTGGGTACTCTGATGGGCTGCAGATAGGTACTCTGGTACTCTGATGGCCTGGTGACAGGTACTCGGGTACCCTGATGGCCTGGTGATAGGTTCTCTGATGGCCTGGTGATAGGTTCTCTGATGGCCTGGTGACTGGTATTTGGGTACTCTGAAGGGCGCTGATAGGTACTCAGGTACTCATATGAACTGTGACAGTTACTCAGATGAACTGTGACAGCTACTTGGGTACTTTGATGGGCCGTGACAGGTACTCGGGCACTCCAATGGACTGTGAGTGACAGGTACTATGAAGGGTGGTGACAGGTCCTCTTTATTGGGGGGCAATCAGTGTAATTGGTGTACACTGTAGGCGGTAACAATATGTTACCGCAATCTCCTTCTCACACACGATCGGTGTGTGAGGAGGAGAACCCGGTAACATCTCGTTATCGCGGTTTGTTTACATTTTAGTGATCGGCTGTGAAAGGATCACAGCCAATCATGTGGGTAAACAGCTGGCCAATGGCTGTTTACCAGCGTCGGTGACGAGCAGTGTTCCCGGGGAACACGCTGCCACCATAGCGTGCATGTGCCTTGCACAGTGGGGGTGTGACCATCTGCAATTGGCCGTGACTTCATCACGGCCAATCACGTGGTAAACAGTCATAACCAATGGCTGTTCACCCCCTTCGGTGGCGAGCGGTGTCTCCGTGACACACCGCCACCAAAGAAACAAGGATGTGCACGCACGATCGCACGCATTCACTGTTTAAACAGGAGGCCATCATATGACGGCCTCCCACCACAATAGGCCTGGCCGTCATTTGACAGCCGGTGGTCAGGAAGTAGTTAACCACTTCAATATCGGGCATTTTCACCCCCTTCCTGCCCAGGCCAATTTTCAGCTTTCAGCGCTGTCACACTTTGAGTGACAATTACACTGTCATTCAACACTAACCATATGACATTTTTTATCTTTTTCCCACACATAGAGCTTTCTTATGGTGGTATTTAATCACCAGTCGCTACAAATAAAAAAAATACCCCAAATTTTGAAAAAATATATGTTTTTCTTTGTTTTTGTTATAAAATTTTGTAAATAAGTTCAACTCCTTCACTGATGTGCACTGATGAGGCAGCACTGATGAGTCGGCACAGATGAGGTAGCACTGATGAGGAGGCACTAATATGCAGCACTGATGGGCATGAATAGGCATGAATAGGCAGCACTGATATGTAGCACTGATGGGTACTGATAGGTGGCACTGATATGCTGCACTGATGGGCTCTGACAGGTGACAGTTATGGGCAATGATGGACAGCAATGATGGGCACTGATGAGCAGCAATGATGGGCACTGATGGGGGCACTGTTTAGCAGCACTGATAGATGGCACTGATGGGCAGCACTGATGAGGAGGCACTGACTGGCATTACTAATGGGAACTGATTGACATCTGTTATGGGCATTGATTGGCATTACTGGCAGGCACTGGTGGGCATCACTGATTGGTCTGCACTGATAATCAATGCACTGTTATCATTGCAGACCCCCCTTTCAGGAGAGCCGCTGATCGGTTCTCCTCTGCTCTCACCTGTCAGCGCAAATAGAAAAAAGCAGATAAACAGCACTTCCTGGTTACCATGTCATCGGCTGTGAACTGATCATGTGTTAAAAAGCTTACCTCATGGGCTCTTTACCTAGATTGGAGAAGCGTTGTGTCGAACCAACACATCGCACCACCGATTGCTGTGCTGTGTGCCCCCCGAGGGGGCACTTGAGCAGCTAGTCCTACTGGACATCATATGACTACAGTCAGGACAGCTGATCCCCGCTGTGGCCATCATTTTGATATTGGTCGGGCAATGTAGTTAAATATATGTTTTTAATCCCATTATCACCCCCTGTAGTGAATAGTATCAATCTGATCTGTTGTCTCTCTTGCCTGTGTTTTCAGTCGGATATGGCGACCCGTCAGATTTAGTAACAGGAGTAACGTTATGTCGCTGCCATCTTGGTACACCCCGCACTCGTCCACTGTAAGGATACAGTGAGAAATCGGCAAGCGGACATCTTGTTACACCCACCGGAGTCTTACATTTTACACTTATTTTTACAAGTAAACTCAGCTTATATAGTTAAATTGAGTATTTTGAAATCCGTCAGACTGTTTTTATGTTGATTTTTCTAATCAGTGGTGTTCTATCATATTAACAAACATGTGAGATCACCAGGCTCGCCGCTGATTTTTATTTTTTTTCAATATGTAAACATTCCGATGGATTTCAAAATACTTAATTTGACTATATAAGCTGAGTTAACTGTTAAAAATAAGTGTGTAATGCAAGACTCCGGTGGGTGTATAAAGATGTCCTATTTCCGCCTTCTCACTGTATTTTTTTTTTTTTTTTTTCACAATCAAAGGTTTTATTGAAATTAAGATCATGTTTACAGTCAACGTTTGAATACATGTATTATTTCAGGCAGTCTGTAAACAACAAAACATATAAATACATCTCTATGGTGTTCTAATTTAGTCAGTGACTAAGTTGGGGAGAGTGCACGATTGAATACAGTGAGTAGCGTACACTATTTGGGGATATGTGGTGTGGAGGACATGGGGTGAGGGGGAGGAGGGGGGAAGGTGTAGGGGGTAAAAAGGGGGGGGGGTGTGATCAGCCCTTTGCTATTGTATCTAACTCCGTTTTGTTATAGATGCTCTATGTCAGACCAAACCTTGCCCCCACCGTGTTAAGGATCAAGAGGTGCCGACGAGATTAATCCTTGAGTGCACGAAATTCAGGGGAGAGTGTGAAGGCCAGCCATGGTTGCCATGTTTTGTTAAAATTTGTGCTATTCTCGTGTTTGGTAGCCACGATCTCCTCCATCATGTAGATATACTGTACTCTATCTAGCCAGTCCTTGATGGCCGGGGCTTTGGTTGTTTTCCAGTGGATTGGTATTAGTGTTTTAGCGGCCGTGAGTAGGTGTCTGGACAGCGATTTTTTGTAGCGGCATATATTGATGGGTACCAGATTGATCAAGCATGCGGCCGCATTCAATTCCAGGCGAGTTTCTGTTATATGCTTAACCCAGTATCTGATTGTTTCCCAATAGGTTTGTATTAGTGGGCATTCCCACCATATGTGCATAAAGGTACCTGTGTCTGTTTTACATCTCCAGCATGTGTCTGAGGCGGAGGGAGACCATCTCCTGTTTTTTTGTGGCGTAATATACCATTGAGCTAGAATTTTATAGGATATTTCCTGATATTTAGAGCTTAAGGAACACTTGTGTGTCAAAACGCATGCCTTATTCCATTGCTCCTCAGATATGCTGGTCTTGAGATCACGTTCCCACTTTGTTTTGAATTTATTTTTGTCAGCCTGCGATGCTTGAGTTAGCATCGAGTATGCAAGAGAAGTGGTGTTCGTTATTGGTGATCTTTGTAGACATATATGCTCGATCTGAGTTAATGGGAGGCAAAATTGATTTTTGTGTTTGTTGTTGACCAGGAAGTCCTTTAGCTGGATATAGAACCAACATCCAGGAAACAGCTCCCCCACCTCTGCGGCCAGTGTTTCAAATGTCTTAACTCGTGTACCTGACATGCAGGTGTGTACTAAAAAATTTTGTGGCATGTTATGGTGTAGGCCTGGAATGAATTCGGGATTATTCGGGGTCAGGGGACCTTGGTTTGTTGCGATTTTTTGCGACTTTACCAGCGTCTGCCAAATCTGTATTGTAGTTTTGATTAATGGGTGGCCTATAAGTTTGGGCCTTCTGGAGTGAAGCGACCATGGGAAGTAGAGGGTGCTGCGTTGTGCCAGATTGCTTTCTAGCTGGACCCAATCTTTATTTAGTCTATGGCAATGCCAGTCTATCACTTTCGTGATATGGGTAGCCTGGTGGTACTTTTTGAAGTCCGGCAGTCCTATGCCCCCATCTCGCTTAGCCAATGTTAAACATCTGAGTTGGATTCTAGGTTTCTTATCTGCCCATAGAAATTGTCTTTGAATTTGGCTTAATGTTTTAAAGAAGAGTTCTGGTATTTTTATTGGTAGAGCGTTAAATACGTACAGAAGTTTGGGGAGCACTGTCATCTTTAATATCGAGACCCTACCAAACCAAGAGAACATTTTTGATTTCCACTTGAGAAGGTCTGTTTTGATCGTGGCAATTAGGGGTTTATAGTTTGCATCATATAGTTTTTCAAGTTCACTAGATAAATTTATGCCCAAATACTTAAGGGCGCCTCGTTCCCATTTGTAGGGGTGATTGTTTTGTAGATTTTCAAGGATATTTTGCGGTAGGGTGAGGTTCATGGCTTCTGATTTTGACTGGTTGATTTTAAAGTTAGATATGTACCCGAAGGTTTGAAATACTTTGTGTAGGTTAGGTAGCGAGATGTGGGGATTGGTGAGAAAAAACAGGAGGTCATCGGCATAGGCAGCAACTTTGTATTCTCTATCCTTTACCGTAAAGCCCTGGATGTCAGCGTTTAGATTAATTGTTCTAATTAGAGGCTCTAGGGTTAGGATAAAGAGGAGGGGTGACAGGGGGCAGCCTTGGCGGGTACCGTTATGGATGGATATAGGGTCTGAGAAAATATTATTAATTTTGATTTTGGCTTGGGGATTCCGATAGAGAGCCGAGATCCATGACAACATGTTTCCTCCAAGGCCAATATGTGTGCACGTAGCTATCATTTAATCCCAGGAAACCCTATCGAAAGCCTTCTCGGCATCGGTAGAGAGCAACATGCCCTCGGTGGTAGATTTGCATGCAAAATGTATTAAGTTCAAGGTCTTAATGGTGTTGTCACGGGCCTCCCTCCCCGGCATGAATCCCACTTGTTCAGGGCCGATTATTTTCGCTAGAAGGGGTTTTAGTCTATTCGCTAGGATTTTGGCTAAGAGTTTGAGGTCTATGTTTAAAAGTGAAATAGGTCGAAAGTTTGCGCAATCCGTGTGTTCCTTGTTGGGCTTGGGAATTACCGCTATATGCGCCATGAGAAAGGATGGAGAGTCATGTTGGTTCTTTGCTAAGAAATTAAAGGCTGAGCGGAGGGGTTTTATAAGAGCGGTAGTGTAAGTTTTGTAGTATTGCAAAGTGAAGCCGTCAGGTCCAGGGCTCTTCCCTGCTTTCAAGTCGGCAATCGCGTTCGCAATCTCAGTGGTAGTTATGGGATCCTCAAGTGCATTTGTATCTTCTGCTGTTAGGGAGGGAAGTCCGCTATCCTGTAGAAAATCCTGTATATTATCCTGTTTTGTGTTAGGTGAGGTGGTTTGTGTTGGGCCGGAAGTTTATACAGTTTAGAATAGTAGGCATGGAACATATCAGCTATTTCTTCCGAGTTGTGTTTTAAAATACCATCCTTGCCTTTTAGAGCGTGGATACGGTTCGATAGCGTAGCATCCTTTAGGGCCTTTGCCAATTGTTTGCCACTCTTGTCTCCAAATTCATAAAAAATGCTTTTCTTAAAAAATAGGGAGCGTTTAATTTTCATGTCTAACAGAAGCCTTAGTGCGGTCCTATGTTGCGTTAATTGATGTTCTACTTGAAGTGAATGGGATTGTTTGTGCTGCAGTTCAAGATTTGCTATTTGTTGGGAGAGCTTATGGATTTCATTTTCCCTTTCCTTCTTTTTCCGGGCTCCCCATTTAATAAGTTCGCCTCTAATCACGGATTTGTGTGCCTCCCAATTATTCAGTGGGGTCGTGTCAGAGTCAATGTTATGAGCAAAATAAGTGTTGATGGCTTGTAGGATGTCATCTTTTACAATTGGGTCGGTGAGGAGGTAGGAATTCAGTCTCCAGTTAAATACGGACTTGTGTGGTGTTTTTAGATGTAATGTGACCGATGTAGGTGCATGGTCAGAGAGGGCCATAATGCCTATCTCCGCTGAGAGTAGGTTGCCAAGGTCCCTTTGCGATATGAATATCATGTCTATTCTTGAGTATTTTTTGTGTGGTGCGGAGAAAAAGGAGTAGTCCCTGTCTGTGGGGTGCATGGATCTCCAGGTATCTACCAATGTCAGTGACTGCAGTAGCGCTTTTATTCTCTTGAGCGTTCTATACGGAACTTGGGTATGTCCTGTCGAAGTGTCTTTGAGGGGTGCGAGGGGAACATTAAAGTCTCCACCAAGAAGGATACATCCTTCGGAAAACCATTTGAGGTCCTCTACAATTTTGTTGCAAAAAGATACATGGGAGACATTCGGGAAGTATACATTGGCAAAAGTTACAGGTGACCCTTCCCATGAGCCTTTAAGGAATATGAATCGTCCCTCAGGGTCTGCCAGTTGTTGCTTCAGCACAAAGGGCGCATCCTTGTGAAGGAGGATGGACACTCCTTTAGTTTTGGCTAGGGGGTTGGTGGAGTGTTACACTGTGTTAAAGGTGTTGTCAGTGAGTCTAGGGGTATTACCGCTCTTAAAGTGAGTTTCTTGTAAAAACACAACTGAGGGTCGGGCTTTTTTAAGTTCCCTCAACAGTTTAGACCTCTTTTCGGGTATATTTAGACCATTCACATTATGGGAGAGGATGGTAGGTGTTTTCCCTAGGAAAGCGTATGCCATGGCGAAGGCGGGGCTTTGCCAGGGGGGTGTACAGAGATACGGAGTAGTCTAACAATGATCTGGACCTGTCGTGATCGTGGGGTGTAGGTGGGCAGGAATAGTGTAGGAGTCAGAAAGTGGTTGTGCGGGTAGGGAGTAAAGGTGGGTAGGGGGAGGGGGGAGGTGAGACGTGAAGGGTGATTGAAAGGGGTAAATCACTCTGCCCCTCCTGGGGGAGGAGTCAGCCTGGTGTCTGACTTGTTCCAAGGTACGGTGACCCTTCCCCTGTGGGGGATAGTGGGAGGTGCAGTAGCAAGGTAGTGTTACGTGTTGCACTATTTAGTAGCGCGATGTGTTTCTACTAGTAGGTTACCCTGAAAGAAAGTCCGATGGGACCTGGGGACCCAAGACTTCAGGCCGGGGGGAGTTCCCCCCAAGAGGGTAGGATGTCTGGGATCAGGCATAAAGCTAATCTTGTATAGAGGTTTAGCAGTGTGAGACGTCGCCTGGAATGACGGTGCTGCGTTTGGGCTATGCCAGAATTACTAATTAGTGTCTTAAACTCTATCAACAGTGTATAACAGTGAAGAACTTACAAAATTGTCAAAGAGATTGCAGATCATATAGAGATAAAACATATCAAACTGCTAGCTAGAAGTGGGAGTGTAATACTCCATAACCCGGCATGTGAAAGTAAACATTAAATAATTCTACAGTTTAAACGAGCCCAATGAACCTGATAGCAAGGAATAAAGGCCTAAGGTATCTACTTAAGTCCGCTCAGCTACAGTCCCGTGCGTGTATCAAAGCTCTCCGCAATGGTAGGATTAAAGTGTCCTTTATAGAGATCTGGATATCGCAGGTGGTACCCGTCGAGGCGTTTTGCCTCAGTCAGGTGCGTACTGTACCAGGCTGTTCCCGGAAGCCAACAGATAGTATGATTATTGGTTCTCACAGTTCAGATGGAGGCAGAGGTGCAAGCTTGATCGCAGGTTGCTCTGACCGGGGGTAAACTTTGCGTTGGTCTGTAAGTGGGGCTGGAAAAAAGAAAAAAAAAAAAAAAGGGGGGGGGGAGGTAGGGGAGTAGCTGAGCCACCCTGAGGCAGGTGCAGAGATGGGTTAAGCAAACGTTGGAGGCCAGCTTAGGATGCTTGGCGGTCACAATTAGCAGTCGGGTGTAGCGCTCGCATTAACAGTGCGCATATTAACCTTAGGCGATCACACGCTCGTATTGTTCAAAGGGTGGCGGGGGTTCACAGTTTGTAGGTTCAGAACTTGTGTGCTGCTTCATCAAGTCAGTAGTCCCTCGCGTCCCTCCCTCTCGGGCTTCTGGCATTTCTGGAGGGATATGGAGGCTCAAAACTGTTCCTGTCTGGGTTCCTGCGGTGTTTACCGGATTGGTAAGGTGACTGCGCATGAGACGGTCCCGGTGAGAATTGTGGGTTGTTTATTTCTGGAGGCGGACGGAATTCCGCATACCATTCTGGGAGGTCCACGGTATCAATCTGAAGGTCGTTACAGAATTTGTTGAGGTCCTCTGTTACTTTAAGCACATATTGTTTTCCCAAGAAATTTGCTTGGAGCGCGAAGGGGAACTTCCATCTGTAGCTTATACCTTTGTGCTGTAGCACCTCCAGCAATGGCTTCAGGGCCCTCCTGTTTTTGAGTGTAATGGGCGACAAGTCCTGGAAGAGTTGAATTACAGCTTCTTCATGCACAATCCGTTCTCTGGTCCTGGCCTTCTGAAGAATGTCTTCCTTCAAGCAATAGTTGGGTAGGCAACAAATGATGTCCCTCGGGGGATTTCCGTCTTGTGCTCTTGGCCTGAGGGCCCTATGCGCCCTGTCAAAATCAATAGGGGATTGTTCTGGCCTTTCTATGAGGGTATTAAATATGGCTGTGAGGGTCGGCCTAATTTGTTCCTGGGGCACAGTCTCAGGCACTCCTCTAATTCTGATATTGTTCCTGCGTCCTCGGTTGTCTAAATCCTTGATTTGCCGGTTCATATCAATTAGGTGTTGGGAATGCGTGGTAGCAATGTCATCCAGTCTTATCAGAGCCCTGTCTCTTCTTTTCCCTGCCCGGTCCGTTATTGCCAGTTGTTCCGTTAGGCGCAGAATTTCCGTTTTAATGTCAGTAATTGCTGCTGTAAAGGAGCTTTTAATGTCAGCTGCAATGTCAGTCATGGCTGCGTAGGTGAGTAGGTGGTCAGTCTTATTGGCGCCAGCAGCAGAATCTTCAGAGGCCGGTAGGGAGACCTCATCATCCTCCATGTCTTCTATAATGCTGTTGCTCAGCGGGGGCGCTTTTTTGGTATTTTTACCGCTGCCTGAGTATTGAAATTTACTTAGGTTTGCAGATGATGTTTTGCTCTGTGGGGTCCCCAGAGAGCGCAGGGTATGGTTATGTGTACTTCTCCGTGAGTGCGTTGACATAGTCAAAATGATCCGTTTTCACTACTCAGGTCCCCAGGTCATCAGGGTTCTCCTACATCAACAACATATAGGCCATGCACCAGGCCACTGCCCCTACTGAGAGTGTATGGCAGTCTAGGGACTGAGTGGGGTGTACTTGAAGCACAGTCTTCATTGGGATCTTTTTGTGGTCCGAACGGCTGACTCAAGCAAATTCAGTTAGGTGTAGAAGTGGGATAAGCAAGCAGGGTGTAGCAAGATGGCCGCTGGTGTCTTATCTGTGGGCCTGCTGGCTCTTGTTGTCCCACAGTCAGTTTCAGCTCCCTGAATGTCCCAGTGCATGCAAGGTGGGGCGGCAGGGGGTACTTTCCAATGGGGAAGCCTCTGGCAGGGACCAGTTGCCAGGCAGTGTCAGCTATTGGGGGGGGGGGGGGTGGCGTGGGCTCTGTGGTACTCACTGTGTGCCCAGGGAGTAGGCCCAAGTTGCGGTTTATGCTCCTGCGGGTCCTGTCCACAGTGAGGGGCTCACCAACAGCGGCCTGGATCTGTCCTGTGTGAGGGGCTGCCTGGAGGCCTTGCGTCTGGCGGCGGTGCGGAGCGGCCTGGCCGTAGGCCCCAAGATGGCGCCCATCTTATTACAAGGCCTCACTGCGGCCTGCTTCACCAGCGCTTTCCCGGGTGCATAGAGGGAGTCCTCGGCGGCGGTTTACTACCGCTCGGGGCCCGCTCACAAGCCGCGGCCCACGGCCCTGTGAGGATGAGCTCTGGTGAGCCGCGAGGCCGGCGAAGATGTGCGGCGCGCGGTGGCCTGTCTGTAGGCCCCAAGATGGCGCTCGTCCGGCCTTGTCAGATCGCGGCGGCCCGCAGCACCGGCACCTCTCCCAGAGCTCAAATGACCCTGCGAGGTGTTGCCCAGTGGTCACAGCAGCAGCCCCCTGAAGGATGGGTGTTCGGCTGTGCTCTTATTGCTCTGGATGGCGGTGGATGGCAGTCTCTGTCCTGGAGCTCTGAGGTCAGACGTCTCCTTACTGTATTTTTACTGTGGAGAAGTGGTGGGTGTAGCAAGATGGCCACGACAAAACGTCACTTCCTTTTACTAAATCTGATGGGTCGCCATATCTGACAGAACACCTGCAGCTCTGGTAGTGTCCTATTACATCCAACTGTGATGGGAGAAATGCAAAAGCACACAAAGGCCAGGAATAGTTCAGGCATGCGTCAGTGGTACCCAGTATAACTTCCTTGTAACAAGATGTTCTTTTCTGAATTAAGTGTTCAAAGCACCCAGAATCATTTTATGTATTTATCAAAAAAAATAAAGTTACATTTTAACAGCAGATATAAAACAATAATAAGTTATATTTTCCAGAAATACCAGCCAATGGAAAAAGATCGGTCTTCCTTCTCTCGCACCTTGTTACAAGATATTCGGAATCGGGGAAGAGAAGCTGTGATTGGACTCTGGAAATGTCTCTATGAACTACGGAAATATCATCATCCTAATTTATTGTCGGTTTTGGATGAGATCACAGAGACAGGTAACAGGACTTTGTGTTTTCAGACAACAATGTGATGAAATAATGATTGACGCCAATTATCCCAAAATAAGGATTGACACTAATTATCCCAAAATAATGATTGACACCAATTATCCCAAGTGTCCCTCCATTGTCAGTGATAAACACAGTACACATACACCGCACTCCTCACCACTACCTTTCTTTTCTCCTTTTCTCTTTGGCAGATTTTCTCTTGTTCCCATTTCCAAACAAATCCTCACCGTCAGATCAGAATTTGTATTTTTTTAACAGTATAGATAGGATTTCTAATAATGTGTTTTTTATGGACTGTAAACCATGTGACCACATTACTCCTCCCCCTTTCTCTGGAACGCCATGTCCCGTCTCCTAACTACTAAAATATTTCTATCTGAAAACAGATATTAGATTACATGGAAACAACCTTGTTTTAGAAAATCATTTTTTACTGCACATTGGAATGGAGGTTATAAAAATGGAAAGTGAATGTAAACCCTAAAAATATCAAATGTTTATTAGGAAGTGATTTGTTATATCTGTTTAATTTGTACAAAAATATTGTGTAGCTGTTTCCTTTGCAGGGGTGTGCACAATGTTAACCACCTCCCGCCTGCCCTATAGCCGAATGACGGCCGTAGAGCGGGCGCTTTCGTCCGGGTGGCTGTCCCTGGATGTCCTTGTGTTTACTTCCGCAATGCGCGCCGCCACGGGCACGCATCGCGGAAGTTTTGTGCTTGCCGTGTCTCCCAGGGACAGGCAAACACAGATCGCTGTGAACGGCCAATCAAAGCGGCCGTTCACAGCGCGATCGCAGCTGCCAATGGGAGATGATCTCAAATGTAAACATATGAGATCATCTCCCATTGCCGTGTCTCTCCCTCCTCACACAGAGACAGCGTGTGAGGAGAGAGAGGATCTGTGAGTGAAATTTATTACTGTGAATAAAATCTGTCAGCCCCAGTGCCATCTGCCAGTAGTGCTAGTGCCGCCAGTGCCACCTGCCAGCGCCAGTGCCATCTGTCAGCCCCAGTGCCGTCAGCCCCAGTGCCACCTGCCAGCACCAGTGCCATCTGCCAGCCCCATTTGCCAGAGCAATTAGCTAGAGCAAATAGCCAGCGCCCTCTGCCAGTGCCATCTGCCAGTGCCATCTGCCAGCCCCAGTGCCATCTGCCAGCAACATCTGTCAGCGACATCTGTCAGCGACATCTGTCAGCGCCATCTGTCAGCCCCATCTGTCAGCCCCATCTGCTTCCAGTGCCACGTGTTGTCAGTGCCACATGTTGTCAGTGCCACGTGTCGTCAGTGCCACCTGCCACGTCAGTGTCACCTGTGATCAGTGCTGTCAGTGTCACCTGCCAAATCAGCGTCACCTGTCAGTGCCATTTGTGATCAATAAAAATGTCACAAAGATTATATTCAGCTGAGGAGGCATATGATATTCTTGCAGCCGACGAAAGCAACGGGGAGGTTTCCGCTTCGGATTCCTCCTCATATTCAGATTGTGAGTCTGACGTGGACTACAAGCCTGTCCTCAGCAGCGGTACCATGACAGCCTCAGAGGAGGAAGATGATAGTCCGCCCGTCAGACGAAGGCGTACTGGTGAGGAGGGGGTACCATCCACCAGCACCGCAGAGCCATCCACCAGCAACCCAGTGCCATCCACCGGCACCACAGTACCTCAGCAAAGGCCAAGTACCAGTGTGTCAACTCGGCCCCAAAGGGTAGGTCCCATGCCAGCCTTCCCTATTCCCTCCAGAACCCCTTGTGGCTTCCTTCTTACTCAGGAGAAGCTAACGTTCCCCCTTTCACTGCCAACCCAGGAGTCCAGGTGGACACACACAATTTTTCCCTGATGGACTTTTTCCACTTAATTTTTACAGAGGACATGCTTGAATCCATTGTGGTCCAGTCCAACCTATATGCACAACAATTTATTGAAAGCAACCCAACGTCCTCTTATGCCCGTCCCTACGAGTGGAGAGCCCTAACAGTGGAGGAGTTTAAAAAAATTTTGGGCCTCACATTTTGTATGGGACTAAACAATAAAAATGAAATACGTACATATTGGTCATCCCGCCCCATCTATCACATGCCCATCTTTTCCTCAATAATGTCCCGGACCAGATATCTCATGATAATGAGATTCCTACACTTTAACGACAATACCCAGTGCCTTCCCCGGAATGACCCAAATTTTGATAAACTTTACAAAATTCGGCCGCTAATAAATAATTTTTCTGAGATCTTCCCCCAGTTGTTTACCCCAGACCAACACATATGTGTGGATGAGTCCCTGATCAAATTTTCTGACAGGCTGGGCCTAAAGCAATTTATTCCCTCCAAAAGGGCCTGCTATGGGGTGAAGATGTATAAATTGTGTGATCGAGCCACAGGGTATACATATTCCTTCATGGTATACGAAGGGAAGGACACCCAGCTACATCCCCCTAATTGCCCCAAATACAGATCGAGTGGGAAAGTTGTTTGGGAACTCATAAACCCACTCCTGGAGAAAGGCTACCATCTTTATGTGGATAATTTTTATACAAGTTTACCCCTGTTCCGCAACCTCCATAGAAAGCAAACTCCAGCATGTGGCACCGTAAGGACGAACCGGAAGGGCTTTCCTCAAAGCCTCCTCAACAAAAGGTTAAAGAGGAAGTAAACCCTGATGGGTTTACTTCCTCTTTTTTTCCCTGCAAAGGTAAAGCATAATGGACTACTATGCATCGCATAGTAGCTCATTATGTGTCACTTACCTGACACAGGAGCCAGCGAAGTCGCCGCTGATCCCTGTAGTCCGCCGCATTCATCTTGCTGGTGGCGTCTCGCAGCTCCGACCAATGACAGCGGCGAAGCCGCGATGACGTCACTCCCGCGCATGCGCACGGGAGTCGCGTCTCGCAGCTCCGCCTCTGCCATTCGGCGAAGCCGCGATGACGTCACTCCCGCGCATGCGCACGGGAGTCGACAAATTAGGCAAATCCATTCTTGGATTTGCCGCATTTAGTGCGCCTGCGCGCCGCTGTCTACGGCGCATGCGCCGTAGACAGCGGTGCCCATTTTCGGGCAAATATCTCCTAAACCATATAGGTTTAGGAGATATTGCTTGGACCTACAGGTAAGCCTTAATCTAGGCTTACCTGTAGGTCAAAGTGGTTTAAAGGGGTTTACTTCCTCTTTAAGAAAAGGCGAAGCGGCGAGTTTACGGAACGAGGAAATTTTGGCTGTGAAGTGGAGGGACAGAAGGGATGTGTACATGCTTTCTTCGATCCACAACAACACTTTTGTTGAGATCACCAGGAGGGATGGCCCAATACAAAAACCCACTTGTATCCATGAGTACAACATGTTCATGGGGTCGACTTGAACGACCAGATGCTCGAACCCTACCTTGCCACGAGAAGAACATACAAGTGGTATAAAAAAATTTCAATTTATTTCTTTAATTTGGCCATATACAACACATATGTAATCTATCGTAAATCCACAGAAAGACCCATACCCTTCCTTGGCTACCAGGAGGAAATCGTCACTGCCCTTCTATACCCCAACGGCCCACCACAAAACATTCGATCCGATGTAATTAGCAGACTCTCTGAACGCCACTTTCCTGATAAAATCCCTCCCAGACCAACAGGCCGAAGACATCAGAAAAAATGTCGCGTGTGCAGCAAACGAGGATTGAGAAGAGACACCACTTATTATTGTGCACAATGCCCTTCCCAACCAGGCCTCTGCATAGGTGACTGTTTCCACCGTTACCATACTTCAGTGAATTATTAGTGAAGTATGGTAACCATAACCCTCACTTCCTGCCATTTACCTTCACACCCCTTATGCCTCTGCTTGCACTGTAACTGACCCTGGCTTGTTATTCGACCACGCTTCTGCCTACTGATTCTGTTTATGCCTCTGCCTGATCTGGAACTGACCCTGGACTGTTATTCGACCACGCTTCTGCCTACTGATTTTGTACATACCTCTGCCTGATCTGGAACTGACCCTGGACTGTTTGACCATGCCTTTTGCCTGATTCTTGGACTGATCTTGTACCCTCTCAGTGGACTAGTGGGATTCATAACAGGGGTCTCACATATGTGAGGGGCTCCAGAATAGTTTTTTTGGATGAAGAAGACAATTTCCTTTGTTTTCTCATTCCTAAATTAGGGTCTGGAGACTCGGAGGCTTCAAAGAGATTTGGGTGGGAGAAGCCTCTACCCCTATCCCCATTCTGTCCTGAACAAGACCCTACTTCTGCTTGCTGCCTGTAGGACCTATACCATCATGCCTCTGCCTGTCGCATGAACTGACCACACCACATGGATGGACCATGTTCCTGCCTACTACCAGGACCAATATTTTGGCAATGCTGACGATCTCTGCCTGCACTGACCTTGGACTTTATATGGACAGTATCCCTGCCTGCTGCCTATATTGACTATGGACAGTATACCTGCCTGTTGCCTGGAAAATTGTGTTCACTTTTGCTGACCAAGTCCCTACCTGCTGCCTGGACCAGTGCTATCATCCTGCGGACAACTGCGCTGCTAAAACCACAGGTAATCTTTTGTTTACTCTTTTCTCAGCAGAATGTATTTTGGGGTGTAATTCTTGGTATGTGCATGCTATGTGTCTCTGGAATACCTGATGGTGTTCCTTGCATGTTGGGCCTCTGTATGTGGCCAAACTGTGTAAAAGTCTCACACATTTGGTATTGCCATACTCAGAAGGAGTAGCAGAACGTATTTTGGGTGTCATTTTTGCTATGTACATGCTATGTGTTGGAAATATCTTATAAATGGACAACTTTGCGTAAAAAAAAATATTTTAATTTTTTTTCCACATTTTCCCGAAACTTCTGGAAAAAAATAAACCATTCAAAAGACTCCATATACCTCATGGATTATACATTGGGGTGTTAGCTTTACAAAATGGGGTCACTTTGTGGGCATTTCCATTGTCCTGGTGCTCCAGGGCCTTCAAAAATGTAATAGGTGGTTGAGAAATGAGATGTGTAATTTATGCTCCTAGAACGCCTGATGGTGCTATTTCAATATTGGGCCTCTGTATGTGGCCAGGCTGTGTAAAAGTCTCACACATTTGGTAACGTAATACTCAGAAGGAGTAGCAGAACGTATTTTGGGGTGTCATTTGAGGTATACACATGCCATGTAAGAGAAATAACCTATTACATTGAAAATTTTGGGAGAAAAAAAATCTTCATTTTGCAAAGAATTGTGGGAAAAAGATGACAACATCAAAAACCTCACCATGCATCTTAGTAAATACCTTGGAATGTCTACTTTCAAAAAAGGGGTCATTTGGGGGGTATTTGTACTTTCCTCGCTTGTTCTGGTCGCAAGAAATGAGATAGACCACCAGTACATCAGGTGTGATCAAATTTTTATGATTCGCACCATAGCTTGTGGACTTTCTAACTTTCACAAAGACCAAATAATATCCACTAATTTGGGTTATTTTTACCAAAGATATGTAGCAGTATAAATTGTGGCCAAAATCTATGAAAAAAAATATATAATTTGCAAAATCTTATCACAGAAACAAAGAAATATGCGTTTTTTTTTCAAAATTTTCGGTCTTTTTTCATTTATAGCGCAAAAAATAAAAACCCCAGAGGTGATCAAATACCACCAAAAGAAAAGCTCTATTTGTGGGGAAATAAGGACACAAAATTCATTTTGGTACAGTGCTGCATGACTGAGTAATTGTCATTCAAATTGTGAGAGCATCAAAAGCTGAAAATTGGTCTGGGCAGGAAGGGTTTTTAAGTGCCCAGTAAGCAAGTGGTTAAAGACCAAGTTCACCTTTTCCAGAAAATAGTCTATGCAGTCATCATGGGGTCTCAGTAGTTATTAACAGCTTGCCGACCAGCTGCTGCAGTTGTACGGGGGCAGGTTGGTTTGGCTGCGTGAATCGCCATCATTGTATATTGGGTGCGTACATGACAATCTGTGCCAATTCACTAGCAGGGGGAGCCAGCCAGCGGGTCCACCTGTGATCACTCCAGAGAGAGGCAGAACAGGGATCTGCCAGTGTAAACAAACAGATCCCCGTTCTTTCAGGGAAGTAGAGTGAGATTGTCTGTTCCTCGTGATTAGAAACAGCGATCTCTCTCCTCCAGTCAGCCCAGCCCCCATACAGTTAGAAACACCTCTCAGGGAACACATTTAACCCCTTGATCACCACTAGTGTTAACCCCTTCCCTGCCAGTGTTATTTATACAGTAATCAGTGAATTTTATAGGGTCCCAAAAAAGTGTCAAAACTGTCCAATTTGTCCGCTACAATGTCGCAGTCCCACTAAAATTGGCAGATCACTGCTATTACTAGTAAAAAAATAATAATACAAATGCCATAAATATATCCCCTATTTTGTAGGCGCAATAACTTTTGCGCAAACCAATCAATATATGCTAATTTGGATTTATTTATTTTTTACCAAAAATATGTAGCAGAATACATATTAGTCTAAACTAAGGAAGAAATTTTTTATTTACTTTTTTTGGGGATATTTATTATAGCAAAAAGTAAAAAATATTGTTGTTTTTTTTTTTTCAAAATTGTTGCTCTATTTTTGTTTATAGCACACAAAATATAAAAACCGCGGAGGTGATCAAATACCATCAAAAGAAAGATCTATTTGTGGGAAAAAAGGACATACATTTTGTTTGGGTACAACGTCGCCCGACCACACAAGTGCCGTATCACAAAAAATGGCCTGGTGAGGAAGGGGGTAAATTCTTCCGGGGATGAAGTGGTTAAAGACGGCCCTGGTAAAGGTCCCCATATTCTGACCATATATAAATATATAGAGGTGATCTGATTAAAGAGGAAGTAAACCCTGATGAGTTTACTTCCTCTTTTTTTCCCTGCAAAGGTAAAGCATAATGGACTACTATGCATCGCATAGTAGCCCATTATGTGTCACTTACCTGACACAGTCGCCGCTGTCCCCTGTAGTCCGCCGCATCCATCTTGCTGGTGGCGTCTCACAGCTCCGCCGCTGTCATTCGGCGAAGCCGCGATGACGTCACTCCCGTGCATGCGCACGGGAATCGACACATGTGGCAGCTCCATTCTTGGAAGTGCCGCGCTCAGTGCGCCTGCGTGCCGCTGTCTACGGCGCATGCGCCGTAGACAGCGGTGCCCGTTTTTGGGCAAATATCTCCTAAACCATATAGGTTTAGGAGATATTGCTTGGACCTACAGGTAAGCCTTAATCTAGGCTTACCTGTAGGTCAAAGTGGTTTGTAAGGGTTTACAACCACTTTAATATTGTGTTCTGACTGATTGTATGCAACATATATCAATAATATACCAGCCATGTTAGATCTTGGGGTATTAACTCTTTCACTTCCAGGGCTGTTTTTGCATATTTTTATTTTTCATACATGTTAAATACGAAAGCCAGTATTGTGGTCTGAATTTATGAGAGGAGCCCGGGGGGTATTTAAGCAGATCACTCGCCCATGCTCCTTGTCAGTTCCAGTGCATGATACCCTCCCCCCCCATTCCCCCCCCCCCCCCTTTTCAGGGCACTTCTCAGCACATTCCTCTCCACAATCATTCATTACTTACAGTGCCTTGCAAAAGTATTCGACCCCCTTGAACTTTTCAACCTTTTGCCACATATCAGGCTTCAAACATAAAGATATATAATGTTTATTTTTTGTGAAGAATCACCAACAAGTGGGACACAATTGTGAAGTGGAACGAAATCTATTGGATTTTTGAAACTTTTTTTAACTAATAAAAAAATGAAAAGTGGGGCGTGCAAAATATGTTGTTAATACGTTGTAGAGCCACCTTTTGCTGCGATTACAGCTGCAAGTCGCTTGGGGTATGTCTCTATCAGTTTTTCACATCGAGAGACTGAAATTCTTGCCCATTCTTCCTTGCAAAACAGCTCGAGCTCAGTGAGGTTGGATGGAGAGCGTTTGTGAACAGCAGTTTTCAGCTCTTTCCACAGATTCTCGATTGGATTCAGGCCTGGACTTTGACTTGGCCATTCTAACGCCTGGATACATTTATTTGTGAACCATTCCTTTGTAGATTTTGCTGTATGTTTGGGATCATTGTCTTGTTGGAAGATAAATCTCCGTCCCAGTTTCAGGTCTTTTGCAGACTCCAACAGGTTTTCATCCAGAATGGTCCTGTATTTGGCTGCATCCATCTTCCCCTCAATTTTAACCATCTTCCCTGTCCCTGCTGAAGAAAAGCAGGCCCAAACCATGATGCTGCCACCACCATGTTTGACAGTGGGGATGGTGTGTTGAGGGTGATGAGCTGTGTTGCTTTTACGCCAAACATATCGTTTTGCATTGTGGGCAAAAAGTTTGATTTTGGTTTCATCTGACCAGAGCACCTTCTTCCACATGTTTGGTGTGTCTCCCAGGTGGCTTGTGGCAAACTTTAGACGAGACTTTTTATGGATATCTTTGAGAAATGGCTTTCTTCTTGCCACTCTTCCATAAAGGCCAGATTTGTGCAGTGTACGACTGATTGTTGTCCTATGGACAGACTCTCCCACCTCAGCTGTAGTTCCCTGAAGTTCACCCAGAGTGATCATGGGCCTCTTGGCTGCATCTCTGATCAGTCTTCTCCTTGTCTAAGCTGAAAGTTTAGAGTGACGGCCGGGTCTTGGTAGATTTGCAGTGGTCTGATACTCCTTCCGTTTCAAAATGATCTCTTGCACAGTGCTCCTTGTCAAGTTTAAAGCTTGGGAAATCTTTTTGTATCCAAATCCGGCTTTAAACTTCTCCACAACAGTATTACGGACCTGCCTGGTGTGTTCCTTGGTCTTCATGATGCTCTCTGCGCTTTCAACAGAACCCTGAGACTATCACAGAGCAGGTGCATTTATACAGAGACTTGATTACACACAGGTGGATTCTATTTATCACCATCAGTCATTTAGGACAACATTGGATCATTCAGAGATCCTCGCTGAACTTCTGGAGTGAGTTTGCTGCACTGAAAGTAAAGGGGCCAAATAATTTTGCACGTGCCACTTTTCAGTTTTTTATTTGCTAAAAAAGTTTAAAATATCCAATAGATTTCGTTCCACTTCACAATTGTGTCCCACTTGTTGGTGATTCTTCACAAAAAAATTTAAATGTTATATCTTTATGTTTGAAGCCTGAAATGTGGCAAAAGGTTGAAAAGTTCAAGGGGGCCGAATACTTTCGCAAGGCACTGTATCTTGGGTATGCCACTTTTATTGGCATACCGGCCGGATGACCAAGGCACACCTCAGGTCTATTTTATATTTTAATTCTTGTCGCATGTTTATGTGATCCACAGTTGTCTCGATCATAGAGCCACAACCATTGGTAAATTTTTGGCCTAAATATTAGTTAAAATCCCCACACATTATATATATTCTGAAGGCAACAGTTTATCAAACATATTTTCAGTTAAAAAAAAATTTAGTGCACAAAAACAAAAATGTATTGCTCATTTTTTAACCACTTCAATACAGGGCACTTAAACACCTTCCTGCCCAGACCAATTTTGAGCTTTCAGCGCTGTCGCACTTTGAATGACAATTGCGCGGTCATGCTACACTGTACCCAAATGAAATTTTTATCATTTTTTTCCCACAAATAGAGCTTTCTTTTGGTGGTATTTGATCACCTCTATGGTTTTTATTTTTTGCGCTACAAATAAAAAAATACCGAAAATTTTGAAAAAAAAAATGTTTTTTTTTGTTTCAGTTTCAAAACATTGTAAATAAGTACGTTTTCGCCTTCACTGATGGGCACTGATGGGCTACACTGATGGGCACTGATAAGGCGGCACTGATGGGCACCATTGAAGTGGCACTGATGAGGTGGCATTGATGGACACTGATAGGCGGCACTGATAGGCGGCACGGATGGGCGACACGGATGGGCGACACGGATGGACACTGCTAGGTGGCACAAATTGGCACTGATAGCTGGCACGGATTGGCATGGATAGGCGACACAGATGGGCATGGATAGGCGGCACAGATGGGCATGGGTGGGCACTGATAGGCGGCACAGGTGGGCACTGATAGGCGGCACAGGTGGGCACTCATAGGCGGCACAGGTGGGCACTCATAGGCGGCACGGGTGGGCACTCATAGGCGGCACGGGTGGGCACTCATAGGCGGCATTGGTTTTATACTGTACTAATGGATGCCAATCAGTGCCAAACAATAATGCATGCCAATCAGTGATGCCCATTGTGGGCACTGATTGGCATCCATTATGGGCACTGATTGGCATCCATTGTGCTGACCATGGGAATCCCTGGTGGTCTAGGGAGGATTACCTTTTCCCTGGTGGTGTCCCTGGTGGTCCAGTGTGGGCATCCTCGGGGGGGCTGTGCTGATAATCGATCAGCACAGACCCCCCCTTTCAGAGGAGCAGCCGATCGGCTCTCCTCTACTCGCGTCTGACAGACGCGAGTGAGGAAAAGCCAATTACCGGCTCTTCCCATTTACGCTGGGATCAGCCGTGATTGGACACGGCTGATCACGTGGTAAAGAGTCTCCGTCGGAGACTCTTTACCGAGATCGTAGTTGCCGGGTGTCAGACTGACACCCCGCAACAACGATCGCCGCGATGCGCGCCCCCGGGGGCGCGCAGTGGCTCATAATCCTGAGGACGTCATATGACGTCCGGTCAGGATTATCAAACCACTTTGCCGCCATCTATTTGTAATAGGGCGGGCGGCAAGTGGTTAAATAAAATATAAATGTTATGGTATAGATACTCAAAGGGCCAAACCTTAAAACGAATCTCCAGCTTTATGTTAATTAATTAGTTTGTTCCATGCTGGCCCAAGTGCTCTGTATAAACTCTACACAGCGCTTTGTTCTGGCTACATCATGACATCATCCACCCACCTCAGCCAATCAGAGGAAGCTTTGTATTTATTCATGCAGTTCATACAGTGTGCACATGTTAGTGTAGGAAAGCATTTCACAACCTTCTTCTAGTCAAGGCACCCTTGAAAAGTATTTTCAGTCTCACACCACCCCAATCTAAGGCTTGGTTCACATTGCTGCATGCCACAGAACACTCACAAAATGCACATGTTCCTGACAAACAAACAAACACACTGCTCATTACCAGATGTGCAGTGGTGACTGTGACGGACCCCCGTACTCAAGAGGAGTATGTCCACGGTATAAGCTTCCCTTTCCCGGTACCAGCATGATCCAAGATTCCTTAGCCCACCCAGTTACTTGTCGAGACATCAGTGTAGGGTGGTGGAAAACACAAGACTGTTTATTCAAACACAGGTACAGAGAGATATACACTCCGGGGGACAATCCCCCCTTCTTTGCATAATGACACATGGTGGGGGTAAACTATATTCCATAACAAGAGATAGACAGCCTTTAGGAAGGGCTGCAGGAGAAATTCCCCCTCCCCTCTCAAAGCTAATCCACATACACATATACATCCCATAATACTTTTCTCCCAAGGTAGACACATAATAGAACAATGGGATACAGCCACTTATAGAAAGAAAGAAAAGAAAGAGAAATCGCAGCCTGCTAACATAATTTGTAATAAAACATCTTTGCCAATCTGAAGCTTCCCTCCAACCATTTTGCATATTATTTTATATATATTGTGATTCTGTACTTACCAAATATGCTGCAGAAATCTTCCTCCACTAAGTCTGGCTGCAGCCATTTTACCTGTGGGCAGCTGAAGCTGCTGCCTGCCCACTGCCTGTCCACACAGACCCACAGAGGCACACCTCAAGCTCTGCAGCCCTGCAGCTCTCATTGGCCCTCTTATGACTCCTCCCCCTCCCTTCCTGGCAAACTCTCCTTATAGTGAGAGAGAGAGAGCTGTGCATGATGTCATTAGCCTAGGCGTTTTTGCCACACTTGATCTGCTTGTTGCAAATATTGCAAATTGCAACAGTTCGATCGGCTGCACATGTGCTAAAAAAGGCCCAAACAGCTGATCTGTGGGAATTGAGCTGAGAGATCACAGCTTAACAATCAGATGGAATAGGGTGACTGCTCTCTACTCTTCCATGATAGCTGCCTTGTTGGGGTTGTGCCTCCCCCTCAATTTCCTCCTCTGCTCTATCCGGCACCCAAGTTGTATCAGTGACCTCATCAACATCACCCCCTCCATCCTCACCATCACTGGAGCCAACTTGGCAATACGCTGTGGCTTGGTGCACATATCTGCCAATTTGTTGTTAACCAGTGTTCTCCCCTCTCTGTAGGCTCATGTTCCTACCTTCCTCAATCTCAGAACCAACATCTGAATCAAGTAATGGCTGTGCATCATCAAGGAGCAAGTGGCTGATGCTGTGTTCAAATAACTCAGCTGACTCCTCCATGCCTGATGCTGGGGCTATGGCAGCAGTGGCTGTGGACAAGGAGGCAGATTTACCCACTCTGACAGCTGCGGTGGACTGCACACCACTCTCTGCTTGGGTGACAGATGAGGAGGATTAGAATGGTTTAGTAAGCCAGTCCACCACCTCCTGTACATCCTGTGACTGGATAGCAGGGCAACATCACTAAACAGAGCAAATGGTGCCCTGCCTGAGGACGGACCATGTCCACCTTTGCCCATGGACACAGACGCTGCTTGCCGCCTGAGCCCCTCACAGTGCCACCCAATATGCCTTTAAATGTTATATGTATTATTCTGTCCCTGGTTCCTCCCCTTCCTGTATCTCAGCTTATTCTGTATAGTTAGCCCCACCCTTTTCTCAGTAATGCCTTTCTGCACACATGTGGACTGGATCACATTATGATCTTTTGACCTATCCGATGTTCATTGTTATAAAATTATCACAGTTTATGGATTAAACTTTACAAGATCAACAAGGTGTCGTCTGGATCGAGTCACTGTCAGTTTATCCAAAAAAGATTGGGGTTATCGACATCTCAACACAACTGTAAATTATGGAGATCACACTTTCAATGCTTAGATTGGAGAGGTAGAACAGTCAAAAGATTGTTAGAAAGATCAGTCAATACATCCTCATGCCGCGTACACACGATCGGACTATCCGCAGACTTAGTCCAGTGGACAAACCTCCGGACTTTGAAGCAGACTAGGTGCGGCAGACAAACCGCCGGACTATGGCCGGACTTTTGAAATGAACGGACTTGCTCACACACGGAGGAAAGTCCATTCATTTTGAGCGCGGCTCCAGGTAGACGGAACTAGTGAAGGAAGTCAGTGTTGCCACCTTCGGTGGCGAGATTGACACCTCGCCTACCCTGTCACCTGATATGGAATTAAAAGGGAGGCTCTACGCCGAAAAAACGCCCCCCTCCTGAGCCGTACCGGGCCGTGTGTCCTCAACATGGGGGGTGCTTTGGGAAAGGGGGGCCCTGCAGCCACCCTCCCCAAAGCACCTTGTCCCCATGTTGATGAGGACAAGGGCCTCTTCCCAACAACCCTGGCTGTTGGTTGTCGGGGTCTGTGGGGGGGTTAACAGAATCCGGGAGCCCCCAGATACCAGCCCCTTACCCTATGTGAATGAGTATGGGGTACAATGTACCCCTACCCATTCACCTGGGGAAAAAATGTAAAAAAAACACAACACAAGGTTTTAAAATAATTTATTGCACAGATCCGGGGGTCTTCTTCCATCTTGGGGGGTCTTTAGCTCTTTTACTAGCGGTGTCACCGCCGGGGGTCTTTTTCTGACTTTGGGGGTCTTGTCCCCCTCTTCGATTCTTCTTGCCGGGCCACCGCTTCCTTCTTCCAGCTCTTTTACTAGCGGTGGCCTGGTCTTCTGTCATTGCTGCCGCCTTCTCTTCTCTTCTTCTTCTCTTCTTCCTTGAGATGTTGACTTGACGCTCTCTCTGGTCGCAATGACAGGGACACGTTGCGTGGCGACTTATATAGGGACAATGGGCGGGGTCATCGGGTGATGTCACATGGTGACCCCGCCCCTTATGATGACACAGTCCCAGCATCACCCGGTGACCCTGCCCACTGTCCCTATATAAGTCGCAGGACAAGGCGCCCCTGTCATTGTGGCCAGAGAGAGCGTTGAGTCAACATCTGAAGGAAGAAGAGAAGGCGGCGGCGATGACAGAAGACCGGGCCGCCGGTAGTAAAAGAGCTGGGAGAAGAAAGTGGAGGAGTCCAGCAAGAAGACCCCCAAGACGGAAGAAGACCCCCGGGGATGTGCAATCAATTATTTTAAAACCTTGTGTTGTGTTTTATTTACATTTTTTCAACCAGGTGAATGGGTAGGGGTACAGTGTACCCCATACTCATAAACATAGGGTGGGGGCCGGTATCTGGGGACCCCCTTATTAAAGGGGGCTCCCGGATTCCGACAAGCCCCCCGCCCACAAACCCCGACAACCAACGACCAGGGTTGTCGGGAAGAGGCCCTTGTCTTATCAACATGGGGACAAGGTGCTTTGGGGTGGGGGGCCACAGGGCCCCCTTGCCCAAAGCACCCCCCCATCTTGAGAGCACATGGCCTGGTACGGCTCAGGAGGGGGGCGCTCGCTCATCCCGCCCCCTTTCCTGACCGGCCGGGCTGCGTGATTGGATAAGGGTCAGTTTTTTCAGCGTAGGGCTTCCCATTTAAGTCCATACCAGGTGACGGGGCCGGCAAGGTGTCAATCTCGCCACTGAAGGTGGCGACATTGACTTCTTTTGCTAGTCCCGTCTACCTGCAGCCGCGTTCAAAATGAACAGACTTTCCTCCGTGTGAGCAAGTCCGTTCATTTCAAAAGTCCGGCGGACTAGTCTAGATGGCCAGATTGTCCACTGGACTGCCGAGTCCGGCGGACAATTTTATGTCAAACCTTCTTTCTAAGTCCGCCAGACTTTTGGGAGAAAAAAGTCGGCCGGAGCCCACACACGGCCGGATTGTCCGGTGGGTTCTGGTCCGCCGGACCAAGTCCGCCAGATAGTGTGATCATGTGTACACGGCCCTAAAAAGCTTAATCAAAAGATCTGATCTTTGCTAGCTCTGGAACCACTGTGAGATGTTATATGGACACTGGAAATAGTAGCTATCAGACAGTGCAGCCATTAATACACAAGTCTGTATGTGTGTCTGCAAGCAAGTCTTGGCATAGCACTCATCAGCTACAGGACAATATTACTTCTGTGAATGTTCATACAAACAGCTTATACACTGCCTCTGTATGCATCAGCACAAGGCTTTTTGTCTGTGTAATCTTTTATAAGAAAGGCAGAGTAAACCTTTCATAAACTGCAGCCTTAGGCCCCAAGCACACGAGACGCTGTTAAACGGATGCTCAGAGGCAGACTTTTTTCAACTGCCCCTGAACTCATTCAATGTTATCCTATCTGTCCATGTACACAGTCTCGTTTTTTGCCGTTTTTATGCAGTTGCGTTTAACCTCGTTTTTCCAGAAACAAAAAAATGGGTTCAGACACAAAAGTTTTCCACGTTTCAGATGCAAAGTGTTTTAGTTTATAAGCGTTTTTAAAGGTGACCTTTTTAACATAAAAAATCTCAAAAATGATGGCAAATGAAGAAAAAACATTAAAAAAATATTTTAAGCAATTGCAAGTGGACAATCCACAACTTGTGGCAAGTGACATGGCAGGTGGAAAGTGACGTGGCAAGTGGACAATCCACAGCTTGTGGCAAGTGACATGGCAGGTGGCAAGTGGCGTGGCATGTGGACAATCCACAACTTGTGGCAGGTGACATGGCAAGTGACATGGCAAGTGGACAATCCACAACTTGTGGCAGGTGATGTCGTGGCAAGTGGACAATCCACAACTTGTGGCAGGTGAAGTGGCAAGTGGACAATCCACAACTTGTGGCAAGTGACTTGGCAGGTGACGTGGCAAGTGGACAATCCACAACTTGTGGCAGGTGACATGGCACTTGACATAGCAGGTGACATGGGAAGTGATGTGACAAGTGGACAATCCACAACTTGTGGCAGGTGATGTGGCAAGTGGACAATCCACAACTTGTGGCAAGTGACGTGGCAGGTGACGTGGCAAGTGGACAATCCACAACTTGTGGCAGGTGACGTGGCAAGTGATGTGGCCAGTGTACAATCCACAACTTGTGGCAGGTGACGTGGCAAGTGGACAATCCACAACTTGTGGCAGGTGACATGGCAGGTGACCTGGCAAGTGACATGGCAAGTGGACAATCCACAACTTGTGGCAGGTGATGTCGTGGCAAGTGGACAATCCACAACTTGTGGCAGGTGAAGTGGCAAGTGGACAATCCACAACTTGTGGCAAGTGACTTGGCAGGTGACGTGGCAAGTGGACAATCCACAACTTGTGGCAGGTGACATGGCACTTGACATAGCAGGTGACCTGGCAGGTGACATGGGAAGTGATGTGACAAGTGGACAATCCACAACTTGTGGCAGGTGATGTGGCAAGTGGACAATCCACAACTTGTGGCAAGTGACGTGGCAGGTGACGTGGCAAGTGGACAATCCACAACTTGTGGCAGGTGACGTGGCAAGTGATGTGGCCAGTGTACAATCCACAACTTGTGGCAGGTGACGTGGCAAGTGGACAATCCACAACTTGTGGCAGGTGACATGGCAGGTGACCTGGCAAGTGACGTGGCAAGTGTACAATCCACAACTTGTGGCAGGTAATGTGGCAGATGACGTGGCAAGTAGACAATCCACAACTTGACGTGGCAGGTAACATGACAAGTGACATGGCAAGTATTAATAGAGGACTGGTGTTAGGGACTTTAAATGAAGGTATGACCTGGTAAGGTAAATTCTTCTATCCCTTGGGACTTTAAATGAAATTGTGGCCCGGTAAGGTCACATATTTCCATCCCTATACAAATCAAAAAAGAAGAACAAAGGGGTGGGACTTTGAATGAAGCATGTGGTTACAATAAAGTAGTTTGGTGATCATAATAGGAATTTATTGATTTCCAAAATATACAAACAGGGTATAAGATGTAAAAATACATTAAAATAATGCATGGGTAAAACAATACATCTTGGTTATAACTTGAATACACAAACAATGGCAAAACAATCATTTTCCAAAGTGCACCAAGAACACATTTTAGGTAAAACCATAATACAAGATCTTAAAGGTTAGCTAGCGAAGCTATCTGAGTATGGATAAATGCAGCGGCTCCCGGTAGGGGATACTGTTAGATGGCTAGCGTTGCTTGGCACCACACCACCACCGCACGAACTCGAGTACATCAAGTGCTGGCTCCTGACAAGTGGCCTTCTAGCCACGAAATGCATAGAGCTGCCATACAATTTGAGATTTATCCATACTCGGATAGCTTCTCTAGCTGACCTTTAATATCCCATATAAGGATCCAAGAGGCCCGAGGCTTTGCAAACCAACATGTCAATGAACTTTAAGCCAGTTCCAGCATTGAATGCCTTTGCACCAACATATGTTCCCAAGTCACTTAATGTCAATGCACCAGCCATCACAACTAACTCTGTTGCACCTGCAGTCATGCATCTAAAGTCTGAGAGCACGGACTTGTCACAGTTTGCCAAATGCATGCTCTGCAGAGAGCTCACTAAGACAGGCCTCACCAAGTTTGATGACAAGCCTGAAAATTACAGAGGCTGGAAATCCACCTTTAAGGCCACTATGAGTAACCTAGACATCAATGCCACAGAGGAATTAGATCTGCTCATCAGATGGCTAAATCCCCAGTCAACTGAACGTATCGAACGGCCCAAAGCAGTTCACATTGACAACCCCACTGCAGGCTTTAAAGTGGTTGTAAACCCTTACAAACCACTTTGACCTACAGGTAAGCCTAGATTAAGGCTTACCTGTAGGTCCAAGAAATATCTCCTAAATCTATACGGTTTAGGAGATATTTACCCGAAGACAGCCACCGCTGTCTATGGTGCATGCGCCGTAGACAGCGGTGCGCAGGCGCACTGGGCAGGTCGCGGCGATATGCCAGGAGTGTCGGCTCCCATGCGCATGCGCGGGAGTGACGTCATCGCTGCTCCAGCAAATCACAGCGTCAGAGCAGCGAGACTCACCAAGAAGATGGACGCTCGGAACTACAGGGGACAGCGGTGACTTTGCTGGCTCCTGTGTCAGGTAAGTGACACATAATGGACTACTATGCGATGCATAGTAGTCCATTATGCTTTACCTTTTGCAGGGAATCAAAGAGGAAGTAAACCCATCAGACTTGGGACAGACTTGAACGTACCATTGGTAGCCCAGAGGCCATTAAAGATGCCTTATTCAAATGGTTGCAAAGCTTCCCAAATAGACAATCTAAAGTTTAAAGAATTCAGCGATGTTCTATTAGAGCTTCAACTTGCTAAGGCGGACATCAACTTTCCTGGTCTCAGTTACCTTGACACCGCTCATGGCATCAACCCTATTGTTCTCAAGCTACCATATGGCATTTAAGAAAAATGGACAGTGCTTGGATCAAAGTATAAGGAAAATCATAAAGTTGCCTCCTTTTTCCTACTTCTGCGAGTTCATCAAAAGAATTGCAGACACTAAAGCTCCATACACACTCAGTTTTTCTGCTGAGTTTTTCCTTCAGATTTACCAAAGCCATATAATATGAGGTCAAACCTTAGGAGTTTCCATTTGTATGCAATCGGGCAGGCCCTTACACTACATGGTTTTGGTAATTCTGAAGCAAAAAATCAGTAGAGAATCTGATAGTGTGTATGGGGCATCAGAATGACCCAAGTTTCTCATATGGTGACTGTAACCCTCTCCAAGACCTATGAACACACGTATGACACACAGAGACCATAGAGGTCCAGTGTTAGTGAAAAGGACTAATGTTCTACCTGCACCTGCTACAGTTCTCAAAAAGACTGATCACATCAAGAAAATTGAAAATCCAAATTGCTAATGTCCGATACATAACAAACCACACATCCACTTAAGAAATGTATCAGCTGCAGAAAGGAAACCCTACAAGAACGCAAGGAACTTTTTTTTTTTGAGTTCTTTTATTGAAAAAAGGAGGTACGGTACATACAGAAAAAACAAATGTTGTCTTCATCAAATCTTATGATAATCACAGGTGCACTCATCATACACAATGTATATACATGTCTTGCAGAAATATTCAAGTCAGTACATGGTATGGGATTGTTACCGGATCCAGATCATCCCCTCCAGAAATCCACCCACCCCTCCCCTCCCCATCCCTACCCGCCCATACCCAACTCTTCTGCTAAAACCTATCAAATGTTACCAAACAATACGCATCAAGGGACTGATTAAGCTATGCATGTTGCAGAGTTTTTAAGTCACCTGTCCCAGATCTTCTCATATTTGGAAGGGCATCCCCTATGGATGTATATAAGTTTCTTAAAAGGCAAGACACCATTGATGTCCCCAAGCCATTGGGAGACCGTTGGAGGGTCAAATCTCATCCAGACTCTGGCAATCATTTTCCGTGCAGAAAATAGGATTTTGTGTAAAAATATTTTAGTGTATTTGTTCAAAGCCGTATCCGGGAAAAGACCCAGAAGACAGCTTCGGCTGAAGTGTAACGGGGGAACCCATCGTATCATGGAGAAACCTCACCACCTGGGACCAATACGCTTGAATTTTAGGACATTCCCAGAGAAGATGAAAAAAGGTGCCAGATGCACACGCACACATGGGGCAAGTGCCAGGGCACGCGCGCCTGTACCTGGAGACCGTGAACGGCGTGAGATACGCTTTGTGTGTTATGAAAATTTGAGTTAGCCGGTCAGATAGTTTGGGCAAAACTAGTTTACAGGTTTCCAACGCATCACTCCATTCATCATCAGTGATAGGCCCCAACTTCCCCACCCACCTATTTTTAAGTGTGAAGGCAGCTACAGTCATGGAAGGAAGTGATAGCATAGCGTAAAATTGTGAAATTAATTTTTTGGGATCTGGGTTTTTAATTGCCTCCATCAATGGATTGGGGGGTACAGATGGGTCAGCCAGGGGGAATTGGGCATGGTAGGCATGTCGAATCTGCAGGTATCTGTAATAAAAGTGATTCGGGAGCCCGTATTCTGCCTGTAGAGCAGGAAAGGATTTCAGTTTGCCATCAGTAAGCATGTGAAACATGTAAAATATGCCCTTCCCGCACCATGATCCGCTATCCACAATCCGTCTGAATTCTGGGAGACACCAATTATGCCATATGGGGGTGTATTCATGCAGGGACGGAAGGCACAACTTCAAAGAGGCAATTCGCCACACCCTCCTATAATGGTAAAGAAGAGATGTGGCAGACTCCCTCCCCCCACCCCCCTCAGGCCCCTCAACAATCGCCACCATTGGGTCTGAGGTAGGCCTGATCCATGACGGACACAAAAAGTGTAAGAACCTGTCTTTGTCTGTTTTATCTATATGGAACATTTGCGACAATTGAGAAGCTATATAATAGACATTAAAGTCCGGCATTGCCAGTCCCGCTAGGTCAGTGGGTTGTTGTAGTTTTTGCCATGCAAGTTTGTGCCTGCTATTACCCCACACAAAGGGTTTCAAAAGGGCCTCCATCACCTTAAAATGTTTAAGGACCAGGTAGACGGGGGAGTGCGAAAGCATGTACAAAATTTTAGGAAGGAGAACCATCTTAATCAAATTTGTACGCCCCATAACCCTCAAGGGGAGGCGTGCCCAAAGCTGCGTCTTCTGTTTAATCAGGTCGAGCAAAGGAGTTATGTTAAGTTTAATATAATCCGACGGGGATCTGGAAGTCATAATGCCAAGATACTTAAGCGTGTCCACCCTCTGCAGAGGAAGCAGAGCTCTGTCTCTGGGGGGCGGGAAACTGTCCAGGGGTAAAATCTGTGACTTGTCCCAGTTAATTTTAAGACCAGAAAACTTGCCAAAGTCTTCTATCAGTGTCAAAGCAAGGGGGAGTGATTGCTCCGAATCGTTTAGGTACAGTAGAGTATCATCAGCATAGGTGCTGATCTTCTCCATTATCCCATTCCTACACAAACCCACTATGCCTACGTGCTCACGTATTGCCATAGCCAACGGCTCCGCCGCCAAAGCATACAGCAAAGGTGACAAGGGGCACCCCTGTCTAGTACCTCTAGACAGGGGAAACTGCTCCGAGGGCCAACCATTCGCCAAAACTTTAGCCACCGGATTCTGATAAAGCAGTTGGATCCACCTAATAAATTTAGGCCCTATACCAAACCGAGCCAGGCAGGTCCATAGGTATCTCCACTCAACAGAATCAAAAGCTTTGGCTGTGTCCAAGGCGACTATTATCCTAGAGCCGGGATAGTCATGGGGAGTCTGGAGATGAATAAATAGTCTGAGGAGGTTAAACGACGTGTTTCTACCGGGCATGAATCCTGCTTGATCCGCATGGATCAGCGAGAGGATTACTTTATTAAGTCGGATGGCTAGAATCTTAGCAAGTATCTTAACATCTACCTGCAGCAGGGAAATAGGGCGATAAGATTCCGGGAGATGTGGGTCCTTTCCAGGTTTAGGGATTAACACAATAGTCGCCTCAGTCATAGACATTGGAAGTTCAGCGTGCTGAAATATGGACTCGTAGATTGCTAGCAGCTTAGGGGCCAGTAATTCTATGTAAGCAGAGTAAAATTCTATCGGTAAGCCATCTGAGCCCGGGGCCTTGGATGACGGGAATGTAGCAATAGCTGAAACTATTTCGTCCCGAGTCAGAGGTGCCTCCAGCCCAGAGACCTGTTCTTCAGTCAATTGGGGGAACTGCAGTCCATTCAAGAAAGATTCCATCAGGGAGGGGTCGGCCAAGGCAGTAGAGGTGTATAGAGAGGTAAAGAAGTCACGAAACATCTGCGTGACCCGTATAGGATCAGTCTCAAGTACACCCTGTGACAAGCGGAGGGAGATCACTACAGGGGGTCTCTCCTCACCATGAACTAAATAAGCCAATAGTTTCCCACTCGCCCACCATGCTCAAACGACCTCTGCCTGAGAAAGAACAGCTTTTGTTTGGATTTTTCATAAAGCAACAGGTCAAGTGTTCTGGAGCAAAGCCTAAGACTATCTGCCTTTTCAGCCGAAGGGTCACGCATAAAATCCTGTTCCATTGTCTGAAGAGTATGTGTTGCCTCAGCCACATTAGCAGCAGAAGATCGCTTTACCCGGTTAATTTGGGTCTGCAAGGTCATTCTAGCATGAAGTTTGAAAGCCTCCCAAACTACGTATGGTCGGGCCGATCCCTCGTTAGTCTCAAAAAAAGCCCGCCATCCCGATTCAAGGTCCCCATCATCAGGAAGGAGGGTTAACCAGAAGGGATTAAGGTGCCAAGTCGTCAGGGGGTGAGTATGCCGTAGGGAGAGCGTCGCCCAGTAGGGACAGTGGTCAGAGAGCGATCTGGGGTACAGGCCCACATCTGCAAGTCTAGGCAGGAGGGATGTGGAGAAGAGTATAAGGTCTATGCGGGACATAGAGTGATGAGTAGCAGAGAAACATGTGAAAACATGTTGAGTTGGATGCCTAGTTCTCCACGAGTTCATCAGGTGGAAATCGCGGAGAAGTCTGGCAAACCTGGTCAGAGAGGGGCTCGGGGTGCCTCGAGAGGGGGCCGCCATCCTATCTAGGGACCTGTCTAACACATTATTAAAGTCCCCCATCCACACCACTGAGGCAGCGGGATGAAGAGCCATATAATTGAATCCCTCTGACAGCACACCAAACTGGAATGGTGGTGGTGGTACATAAAAAGCCATTATAAGAAACATATCCCCATGCAGTTTTGCCTTAAGAAATACAAATCTGCCCAATGGGTCGATGCCCGAATCCTGGAGCTCAAAGTGCGTGTGTTTGGCTATCAGGAGGGAGACACCCCTGGAATGGGTAGTATAAACAGAATGATACCCCCAGCCTATCCAAGGACGCCGGAGTGCCCTGAGCATAGGACCCTCGGCATGTGTTTCCACTAAGGCCACTACATCTGCCTTAATTTTTTTGAGCTGCCCGAAAACGGCTGACCGCTTAATAGGATCCCCCAGTCCCCTCACGTTCCATGTGAGAAATTTCAGTGTGGCCATGGGTGCATATTAGTCAGTGGTGAGACTCCAGGAGACAGATCGACCCACAAGGTCAGAGCAGCCAAGACCCGCCTCTCCCAAATAAAGGAGGGCCCCACCCCCCCTGCCAGACATACAGTGTACCATAGAAAACAATCATAGTAAAACTCAGAAAAAACTTGTTTACCCCATGAAAACCATACATCCCCCCTCCCCGCCCTGCACTGGCCCCAATTAGTGCGAGCATTGACCCCCAAACTGCCAACAGGGCATAAACAGTGTCCAACTCGGAAAGGAACAACACCGCAACTGGGAATCACCTATAGAGACAGCAGGAGGAAAAAAACAAGGCGTTATGCCGGTTGTTCCAGTCCGAGAGGTGCATAGTAAAACTTTGGGCGAAACTTCGCTGTATTATGTGACACTATAGGACTGTGCTCACAGAGCAAGGTGAGCTTGCTGGTTAGTTGGTCCCCTCCGCCGGCCAGGAGGGCGCAGTAAAATACATTCCTATAGTAAGTAAGAAAAAACAAAGTTAAAGGTTCAACACAGACATTTGTAAGGGCAGCTGCATTACGCAATGAGATAACACAGGGCCCCGCATGAAGCAGGGGACTTCTTCCATCCAAAATGTCAGTCAAGGTAACTAAAACAGCCCCATTTCTATCCTGCATAGGATGCCAGACCAGAGTCAGGAGTTCCAGCACACATGGGGTGGGGGACCTGGCCCCCATTCTCTTAGGCGGCAGTATTATCCAGTGAAAGGTGTGCCTAGGCGGACAGGTGCCCCGTCACAGCATGGTCGGTCCAGCCATGTGGGCTCGCCAATGAGAATGTTAAATCACCCGAAGCAAAACGGAGACAGTCAGCATCTCAGAATTTGGTCTGGAAGTAATGTGTCTAATAAGGAGAACTGACAGGCCATTGCGCAGTCAGTAAGGAGGTGCAGAGATACGGTCCCAATCCAGGGAAACAAACATAGTCAGGAGTGCGGAGGTGGAAAAAGAAAGGGCATTTTCATTTTTGCACATTTACTCATCTGCCAGCATCCCGACGCTCCAGCCACGACAGCACTGTCTCAGGATCCTCAAAAAAGTGGGCCTGGTCCGTTCCTTCCACACGTAGACGAGCAGGAAATAACATGGCATACTTTATATTCTTGATGCGCAGGCGTCTTTTCACTTCCATAAAACTTTTGCGTTTTTTCTGAACTTCAGAGGAGAAATCAGGGAAGACTGCTACAGTTTTGTTTTCAAAAGGGATATTCCCCTTTTCCCTGCTGAGCCGAAGGATGGTGTCTCTATCCCTGAAATTTAGGAATTTGGCAATAAAAGTGCGGGGAGGCGCCCCCGGAGGGGGAGGCTTACCCGACAGCCTATGTGCACGTTCCACCGCAAACATGGGGGAGAATGAGTCCCTTCCATATGTGTCCACAAGTAGCTTTTCCAAATAGGTTGGGGGGTCTCTGCCCTCCACCCCGTCAGGCAGGCCTATGAAACGCAGGTTACATCTGCGAATCCTGTTCTCAATGTCATCCTGTTTCTGAAGGATTTGATGTACTTGGTGTTGCATGGCCTCCGAGGAGATCTGCAGGGGGGAGGGAGTCTTCTACATTACTCAGGCGGGTTTCAACATCAGTGACCCTCTCCCTTAGTTTCTGAAAGTCTTGCCTAACCAGCGATATATCTACCTTTACCTCCTCAATCCTGGCTGTGAGGTTAGTCTGGCAGTTCGTTACCGCTTCCCGGCAGGCTGTAATAGCATCGAGGAGCCTGTTCGTGTCTGCGCTCCACGTGTCCTCCTCCCCCTGCATGGCGGCTCCATCTTGGTCTGTGGGGCCTGTTCCTTCATGCCTGAATTGTGACAGTCTGGCGGCCGCTGCATTGTTCCATTTCGTCGGCGACATGTGCTCTGTGGTTGCCCGGTTAGCGGAGCGATCAGAACGGAGAAAAAAAAGGCAGTCTGCGTCTCAGGATAGGTATTCAGGATATGCGGCCGGCGGAGCTCAGCTCACATGCGTCCTATCTCATGCCGCTCCAGGCCACGCCCCCCCACCCAAGGAACTTTTAAAGACATTTGGAATTTGCTACAAATGCTGTGTCTCTACAGAACACTTTCCAAAGGACTGTAAAGCTATCATCAAATGTATAGAGAATGACAGTGATGACCATGTACAAGCTCTTCATCAATATCTGCACAACTCTACTACACTCACAAACAATCTTCCTGAGGCAAAGCAAGGCAGGGAGCACACAGATCAAACAGTACCTTCCACCTCGGTATTCTCTACATGTACAGAAGTCTGTGGAGAAGGACTCTGTGACAAATCCTGTGCAAAGATTTGCTTGGTTCTTGTATACCCCAAAGATCAACCTTAAAAGGCCACACAACTGTATACTATTCTGGATGAGCAGAGCAGCAGATCTCTTGCAAGAACACTGTTTTTTGGATTGTTGAATATAACAGGACATGCTCTACCTTATACCCTGATCACTTGTGCCGGCATTGCAGAAGTCTTAGGTAGGAGAGCCAGCGGTCTTGTAGTTGCTCCCCTGAATGACAATGTGGAAATATTCTTGCCCACTATCACTGCGTGCAACCAAATCCAAAGCAAAAAATAGGAGATCCCTACTCCTCAAGCTGCTTTTCACCATTCTCACTTGAAGGACATAGCTGACCAAATACCAGCCCTCGAGAAAAGTGCTGATATCCTGCTGTTACTCAGTTGAGACATCTTAAGAGTGCACAAGGTTCATCAGAAAATCAGTGGTCCACATGATGCACCATTTGCTCAGTGTCTGGATCTAGGCTGGGTCATCATAGGCAATGTCTGTTGAAACAAAGGCAGAAGGTCTTACTCGGTCTCTTCCTTTAAAACACACGTCCTGTAAAACGGACGGACTACTTGTTCTGCACATGACCACATCAATATAATGTGAAAGATAGACTGAAAAAAAGTGCACAACAGCACATCATACAAGACGATAAGGAAGCCCTTCATTTCTGGGATGACGACATTGGCAACACAGTGTTCGAGGTAATCACTAAAGACAAAGAATTCTTGAAAACCATGAGTAAAGAGTTCTACCAAGATGATTCGAACAGTTGGGTAGCACCTCTACCATTTTGTAGAAATAGAAATAGATTGCCAAAGAAGGGACATGCAGAATCATAGTTTGTTTCTTTACAACGCAGTTTGAACCGGAAGCCTGAGATGAAAAGGCACTTTGTGGACTTTATGCAGAAGGTATTTGAGAGAGATCAGACTGAGTGTCAGGAAAAGCATCCCAGCAAGCATTCCAGCAATCTGGGTGTCAGGAGAATACCTGTGTGCAGAAGGGCCGTTAGGCGCACGCGCAATAGCGCGAATATCGGTGCATCTTGTGACAGCACTTGGTGCCAGATGCGTTATTTAAAGGGGGATAAAGCCTTGCTATCTGGTCTACAGCATTTCCTGAGACCCCTTCTAGCCATGATTCTACTTACCTGATCCTTATCTGACTTGGCTTGTTCCTGATCTCCCTGCTTGCTGCCCGCCTCTGATCCCGGCTTGGACTTTGACTACTCCTTTGTATGCCATTCCTGTACCTGATCTGCCTGTGTTTGACCCGGCCTGTCTTCACCATCTAGCCTTCTGCTTGTGTCCTGCTGCTGGACTACAGTGCACCTCCCTGCTGTCTGCTACATCCAGCCTTCTGCTTGTGTCCTGTTGCTGGACTACAGTGCACCTCCCTGCTGTCTGCCACATCCAGCCTGCTGCTGGACTACAGTGCACCTCCATGCTGTCTGCTGTATCCAGTCTTCTGCCTGCTTCTGGACTACAGTACACCTCTCTGCTGTCTACAGTATCCAGCTCTCTACATCAGCTATGAGTCAGGCACTTGTGCCCCTTTGTACTCCTGAGCCCCTGTCTGCTCTACCAGGGGTTCCTGAGTCAGAGGTATACAACAGGCCGCTCATGGCTCTACCACCAGGTACGTGACACTGAGCCTGCACCTCTTCAAAAGGAAGTAGAAGAATGTAGGTACCTACCATGCTTTGGTATCTACCATCCTCTAAAGCCTGATAAGATTAGGGTGGTCTTCGACTCAAGCGCTCGTCATGAATGTGTTTCACTCAATGACAATCTTCTCACCGGGCCTAATCTGAACAACAATATTTTAGGAGTTTTACTTTGCTTCAGACAAGAGCCAATTGCTGTTATGGCTGACATTAAGCAAATGTTCCACTGTTTCATCATCCATAAAGACTGTAGAAACTTCCTCAGGTTCTGATGGTACCGCAATAATGATGTCAATGATGAAGTCATGGACTACCGGATGAAGGTACATGTTTTTGGTAACAGTCCTTCTTCTGCAGTAGCAATTTATGGACTAAGGAAAACAGCTCAAGTGTGTGTGAGAGAATTTGGACTCGATGCTCGACAGTTTTTCAAAAGGAACTTCTATGTAATCTCTGCCTAAGGAAGAAGAAACCATTGACCTTCTCACTAGAGCCCAGAACGTGCTCGCCATGGCAAACCTCAGACTTGACAAAATAGCCTCCAACAGCGACAAAATCATGAGAGCCTTTCCTTCTGATGACTATGCTATCAGTTTGAAGAAATTCCAACTAAGATCTGACCTTTCCATTACGTAACACAGTCTTGGATTGCTTTGGAATGTTAACCCTTCCCGCCCGCCCTATAGCCGAATGACGGCCTTAGGGCGGGCGGCTTCCCTCGCCTGGCCGTCCCTGGACGGCCTGGTGTTTACTTCCGCAATGCGCGCCGCCGCGGGCGCGCATCGCGGAAGTTCTGTGTTTGCCGTGTCCCCCGGGGACAGGCAAACACAGATCGCTGTAAACGGCCAATCACAGCGGCCGTTTACAGCGTGATCAGCGTGTCCAATGGGAGATGATCTCATATGTAAACATATGAGATCATCTCTCAGCGCCGCTCTCCCTCCTCACACAGACAGCGTGTGAGAGGGGAGAGAAGAACGGCTGCAGCAGCCGTCAGTGTAAAAAAGAAAAAAAAAAAAAAAAAAAGTAAAAAAAAAGTTTAAAAAAAAGTGCCATCCTCCCCCAGAGCCATCCTCCCCCAGTGCCACCCCCACCCCCAGTGTCATGCCCCCCCCAGTGCCATCCTGCCCCAGTGCCATCCTGCCCCAGTGCCATCCTGCCCCAGTGCCATCCGCCCCAGTGCCAACCGCCCCAGTGCCATCCTGCCCCAGTGCCATCCTGCCCCAGTGCCATCCGCCCCAGTGCCATCCGCCCCAGTGCCATCCACCCCAGTGCAATCCACCCCACCCCAGTGCCACCTGCCCGCAGTGCTATCTGTCCCCAGTGCCACCTGTTGTCAGTGCCATTTGTCCCCAGTGCCATCTGTCATCAGTGCCACGTATAAGTGCCATCTGTCATCAGTGCCACGTGTTTAGTGCCACATAGTGCCATCTGTCATCAGTGCCACGTATTAGTGCCATCTGTCATCAGTGCCACGTATCAGTGCCATTTGTCAACAGTGCCACCTGTCAGTGTCACGTGCCATCTGTTGTCAGTGTCACGTGTCATCAATGCCACTTATCAGTGCCATCTGTCATCAGTGTCACGCGTCATTGGTGCCACGTATTAGTGCCATCTGTCACCGGTGGCACGTATTAGTGCCACGTATTAGTGCCACATGTCATCAGTGCCACGTATTAGTGCCACGTGTCATCAGTGCCACATATTAGTGCCACGTGTCATCAGTGCCATGTATTAGTGCCACGTGTCATCAGTGCCACGTATTAGTGCCACGTGTCATCAGTGCCACATATTAGTGTCATCTGTCATCAGTGCCACGTGTCATCAGTGCCACGTATAAGTGTCATCATTGCCACGTATCAGTGCCATCTGTCATCAGTGTCACGTGTCATTGTCCTGGTATTTCAAAAGTGTAATAGGTAGTCAACAAGTTAGATGTGTAATTTATGCTTCTAGAACACGTGATGGCGCTCCCTGCATGTTGAGCCTCTCTATGTGGCCAGGCTGCGAAAAAGTCCCACACATGTGGTATTGTAATACTCAGGAGGAGTAGCAGAATTTTTTGGGGGGTGTCATTTGTGGTATACACATGCCACGTGAGAGAAATAACCTATTACAATGAAAATTTTGTGGAGAAAAATAAAGAAAATGAAAAATCTTCATTTTGCAAAGAATTGTGGGAAAAAAATGACAACATCAAAAAGCTCCCCATGCCTCTTACTAAATACCTTGGAATGTCTACTTTCCAAAAAGGGGTCATTTGGGGGGTATTTGTACTTTCCTGACTTGTTCGGGTCACAAGAAGCGAGATAGGCCACCAGTACATCAGATGTGATCAATTTTGTGCGATTCGCACTACACCTTGTAGACTCTCTAACTTTCACAAAGACCAAATAATATCCACTAATTTGGGTTATTTTTACCAAAGATATGTAGCAGTATAAATTGTGGCCAAAATTTATGAAGAAAAATTAGTAATTTGCATAATTCTGTCACAGAAACAAAGAAATATGTGTTTTTTTTCAAAATTTTCGGTCTTTTTTCATTTATAGCGCAAAAAATAAAAAGCCCAGAGGTGATCAAATACCACCAAAAGAAAGCTCTATTTGTGGGAAAAAAAGGACACAAAATTCATTTGGGTACAGTGTTGCATGACTGAGTAATTGTCATTCAAAGTGTGAGAGCACCGAAAGCTGAAAATTGGTCTGGGCAGGAAGGTGTTTAAGTGCCCAGTAAGCAAGTGGTTAAGCAAGACACATTCACACTTCAAGCACCAGTCTGTGACAAGCCTTTCAAAAAACGAGTTTTGTCTACAGTGAACAGCATTTATAATCCGTTGGGTTTCATAGCACCTCTCACTATTCAGGGTAAGTAAACTGCTAAGAGAACTTACCTCAGAAAACTCAGACTGGGATGCCCCCTAACCCAAGGAGAAACAAAAAAGGTGGGAATCCTGGAAACCGTCTCTCTAAATGCTTTGGAACAACTCCAAATACCACACTCTTACACCCTAGCATCCTTAAAGAATGCCATAAGAAGAGAGATCCATGTCTTCACTGATGCATCCAATGAAGCCATCGCCACCGTGGCTTATCTTCGGGCTACGGATTCCAGCGGTGAAGTGGGTGTAGGATTTATCATGGGCAAGGCCAAGCTCACACCAAAACAAGCACATACTATTCCAAGGCTTGAACTTTGTGCAGCTGTCTTAGCTGTGGAAATTGCTGAGCTTATAGAACTTGAAAACATTTTTGAAATAGACTCATTTGACTTTTATTCAGACAGCAAAATAGTGCTAGGATATATACTCAATCAAACAAGACAGTTTTATATGTATATCGGTTACAGAGTGGAACGCATTAGGACATTCTCTATGCCTGAACACTGGCACTATGTTCTCACTAACCTCAACCCTGCTGGTCGTGGCAGTTGTGCAGTACCTACTACTGCATTTATGGACACATCATGGCTATCTCCACCAGTACTCTTGAATGATAAACTCATCTCAAGTTCTACAGATTATAACTTTGAACTGGTTCATCCAGAATCTGATAAGGAAATCAGAGCTGTTACCACCACACTCAACACCTTTGTGAAAACAAGGGTAAGGCTGAGTCCTCACCGCTTTGAACACTTTTCTAAGTGGTCCTCTGTTGTACGAGCCATTGCACGTCTTATTCACATTGCTCATCAATTTGCAAATGGCTCTAGCACTGGAAAAGAGTGTCACAAGTGGCACATCTGTATAGGATGGTACATGGTATTGAGGAAATGTCTCAAGCAGAAAGGGTTATCATCCAATATGTACAACATGAAGTGTACTCAAAAGAGATTGCTAACGTGTCAAAAGGACTCAACCTATCTAAGGATAGCCCTCTGTACACATTAAATCCAATAATTGATCACAACCAGTTCCTTCCAGTTGGTGGTCGTATTGGAAGGGCAAATTTGGTTAGTGCAGAGAAAAATCCCCTCATTATTCCAGGACGTCATCATATTACTGCTCTATTAGTTAGGCATTTCCATGAGCAAGTTCAGCACCAAGGACGTCACTTCACAGAAGGAGCAGTAAGGTCTGCAGGTTTTTGGATCATCGGGATGAAAAGGTATATATCGTCCATACTCCATAAATGTGTCAAGTGCCAAAAACTAAGAGGAAAGCACCTACAACAACAGATGGCAGAGCTGCCGGCTGACCAATTAAGCACTGAACCTCTGTTTAATAATGTTGGCATGGACATATTTGGCCCCTGGACTGTTACACGCAGAACTCATGGCAGAGTTGCTAACAATAAGCCATGGGCTACACTGTTCACTTGCTTGAGCATTCGTGCAGTGCACATCGAAGTGATAGAATCAATGGACTCTTCCTGTTTTATTAATGCCTTCAGAAGATTTGTATCTGTGCGAGGACCTGTAAAGTTACTTAGCTCTGACCGTGGGACCAATTTTACAGGAGCAGAAAAGATTGTGAACTTCTTGAATGAAAACAAGTGTAAATGGGAATTCAACCCACCTCATTCCTCTCACATGGGAGGCTCCTGGGAACACATGATTGGAGTTGCAAGGAAAATCCTGGACTGTATGCTACTGTACCAGAAAACTTCCCAGCTTACCTATGAAATCTTAGTCACTCTTCTTGCAGAGGTGTCTGCTATAATCAACGCAAGGCCTCTAGTCCCTGTGTCCTCTGATCTAGAGTCTCCAGTATTGCTCACCCCAGCTACTCTTCTTACTCAAAAAATTGGGATAACCACTATCCCCCACAGAGGAACTTCATTAGCTTAATGTTTACAAGCATTAATGGAAACAGGTTCAACACCTTACTAATGTGTTTTGGAACTGTTGGAAGATGGAGTACCGTTCTAACCTTCAAAGTCGCAGTAAATGGCAAGCCAGCAAACCCAACCTACAAGTGGGAGACATAGTTCTCTTGAAAGAGACAGATTCTCATTGCAACCATTGGCCTATGGGTCTTATTACAAAGACTATGCGAAGTATTGATGGAAAGGTACAGATAGTAGAAGTTAAATTGATGAAAGAAGGTTCTGCACACTTTTACTCCAGGCCTATAAAGGAACTAGTACTTCTTTTGCCCAAAAAAACAAGACAAGTCATCAACGTGATTCAAAGGGAGGTACGAAGGATTGATGCATGTTGCTGCCTTCCCCTTTGAAGATGGATATTTCCTTGTCACAGCCTGGACCTTCAAGTTTGCCATAAATCTTCCTTGTGACTAATTTATGGCTGTCTAGAATAGTCTCAATAACCCTAGCTGAACATCCTTTCAATTGTAGGATGTGGCACTCAGCCTCCAAGCCATCAGACAGTAAATACGATGTCACAGATCAGCTGCAGAGCTGATCTGTGTCTCACCTTTACTGCAGTGGGTCGGCTGGCATCTGCTGTTCCACTGGCGGGTGTTCAGCTCTGTGCACTCTGCAGCTATGGGTGTCGCCGCCCTTCACCTGTTGCCTAATATATGTTTCCTTCCTGCTAATTGTCCAGCCCCTCATGTGCTTCTCTATTTAAATCCCTTTCTAACCAGCTACCATTGTTTGAGCAACATTTGTTTCTGAAGCTCCCCTGTGTAACCTGTTTTACCTGACCTCTCGTGAACTGATCTCTTGTGTACCGACCCGGCTTGTTCTGATTATGTTGTCTGCAGCCCACCCTGACCTTGGCTCACTATCCGGCTCTCCTTTGCTTCATCCATCCATCCTTGTCTAACAGTGTCTTCTGGTATTTCCTTAGCGAGCAGGGTGAACCCGGGGGTCGTGACCGGGAGTCAGCACGCAGCTAAGCCCAAACCTTTGTGAGAGGGTCCCTGGCAGAACACCGGCTGGCTCTTAAATTCCAGGCCCTGGGGTATCCCGTGTCACCTGCTCGCCTGTGGGCTCACTGTAAGTTGTACCGTGACATCCGAGGGTTTGGGTGTAGCATTGGCCCCTGGTGTAGAAGGTCTCTTCTCTCTGGCAGGGGCCAGGGGGACTCTACTTAGAGTGCTCTCAGTGTGGATAACAAACTCCTCCTGGGCCACCATGGAGCAATCAGAATCACTTTTGCACAATCTTTTGGAGTACCAGAGGCAATAGCGGAATTAGAGTAAAAGCGTAGACCAGGGGAAAATTCCACTGGAAAGGGAAAAATAAGCTGGAGGCTTCCTGTTTTGGGTAGAAGAAAACAGATGCACTTTGGGCATTCCCCACCTGACCACTAACTCCCAGATTTCCTGGTTCAGCTCCCAACTGTTGAAAGTGACACTTACTCTGCTCAGATAATCTGCCAGTATATTTGCCGACCCTCTGATGGGGACTGTCCTGATTAAGAAAACATTGTCCTCTGCCCGGGAAAGGATCTCCTGACTCAATCCTAGCAGGCTGTCTGAGCGAGTACCGCAACAGCTGCACTGACGCAGGGATGCCTGGGGATCGAATCTGAATTTCTGCATGAAAAGGAGGATCTTGGAGATCTTCTCTTCTGGTAAGAAAATTCTTTGGGCAACTGAGTCTATCAGGTAGCCCAAAAAAAAGACAGCTCTGGGAGGGAACCAGAGCAGATTTCTGTCAACTTTCCAACCCAATCTTTGGAAGTTCTGCAGAACTACTTGCAGATCCCAACCCAGGTCCTCTTTGTCCTGGGCAAAGATCAAAAAGTTGTTCAAGTAAGGGTGGGGAAATTTTCTGCAAAAGAAAAAAAACCATGACCTCGGCTATGACCTTTGTAAAGATTCTCTGGGCTGCCGAGAGACCAAAAGGAATGGTTCTGAACTGCCAATGACTTAAGCCACTTTCGGAGAGGATCGCAAACCTCAAAAACCTTTGATGATCCTGGTATAGTGGAACATGGAGGTAAGCATCCTGAAGATCCAGGGTCACCATGAATACCTCTGGCAATAACAGAATAATGAGTGAATAAATGCTTTCCTTCCGGAAATGCCTATAAACCAAGAAACTGTTTAGGAGGCTCAGATTGATGACCATCTGAAACCCTCCTGATGCCTTTCTTACCAGGAAAACATGGGAATAAAATCCTTGGAATTTTTGATTCTCCGGAACGAGGGAAATGACCCCTTATGATTTCCAAAGAGAAATCAGACATAACATGACCTGCCATTTCTCTTGGTTCATCAGCAGATGAGTGAGAAAAAACCCTGAGTTGAAGGAGCAAAGAGAGACCCTTTAGCTTTGTCTTTGCTAAGTGACCATTTTTTCTTTGCCTGCTGACCCCCTAGTTTGAAGCTAGCTTTGCCCCGAAAATTATGAAAGGGCCTCTTTGAGGCTTAACTTTCCGAGTTGGGAAATGTTTACCCTTTTCCAAGTACTTCCTCTAAAGCAGAACCAAACAATAGTTTGCCTTCAAAGGGAGTACTTCAGAGCTTATTTTTGGAGTTCAGATCCCAGTCCCAGCATTTCGCCCAGATTGCCAGTCTAGAGCAATTGATTAAGGCTGACGTTTTGGCCACTGATCTGCCACTGCATCTGCCAAGCAATCAGGGGGAGAGATTCTACAGGCATGTCGGTGGAGAGCAGGTCATCTAGCCTCTGGACCCAAACATCTAGATTTCTAGCTAAGCAAGTGGATGCCAGGGCTGGCCCCAGGGAGAGGGATGAAGCCTCCCAGACCTTACAGAGCAATCAGCATCAGCTTTCCTATCCATCTGGTCCTTAAGAACCCCAGAGTCTTCAAAAGAAAGATCAGAACTCTAAGCCTTTGTACACACGGTCGGACATTCTGACAACAAAATCCGTTGGATTTTTTCCGAAACTGGTGTTGCATACACACGGTCGGACAAATTTGTTGGAAAATCAGATCGTTCAGAACAAGATGAAGTTATTTCGTTACGACGGGACTACGTTCAGGCTAGTAGCCAATAGCTTTGGTCTAGGAATTTGATCTGAGCCTGTGTGGCACTTTGTCCGATCGGAATTCTCTACACATGATCGGACAAAGTCTGATCGGATCATGTTGTCGGAAAATTTTATAGCCCAGCTCTAAAACTTTGTCGGTCGGATATTCCGATGGAAACAGTCCGATGGAGCCCACGCGCGGTCGGATTATCTGACAACATGGTCCGATCGGACATTTTCCATCGGAATGTCCGACCGTGTGTACAAGGGCTTAGACACTTGAGACATAGGAGCATCCAGTCTGGGACACTTGAAAAACGTCTCTTCAATGTTAGACTGAAAGGGAAATCTCCTCTTATGTCCTCTGGACTGGAACAACTTTTTCTCAGGCTCTTTATATTCTGACAGGACCATATCTTTAAGTGACTGGTGTACCACTTAGGCTTACACCCCTGAAGACCCCGTATACATTCTATCCTGAACCAATTGAGGTTTTTGTGGTGGCTCAATCTGTTCAGAAGTAAAAACTGCTTTCAACAGTTCTTCAATTTCTTCAACTAGAAATGGGTATCTAGCTGCATTAACAGTTTCCTCAATCCCTGACATAGATTCCTTGTCAGATGAGGAATCTAAGTTCTCCCCCTCCTCTGGATCAGAGCCCGCACGGGAACTAACAGTCTCTAACACCAAAGGGGGTAGAGATCTTGATGAGACCGAAAGAACCAGATGTGGAAGGGCCCAACCTAGCCAATCATTAAAGGCTTGAAAGGAGGAAACTACTTCCTTCATGGAAACCATAAATTCCTTTAGGTTAGAAGCAGACTCAGCCCCTGCCACTGAAGAAATACATGTCTCACATAACAGTTTCCTACAGCTATCAGGAAGCTTGGATCTACTATTTCCACATTTTTCTTTTCACAGATTTGTCAACCTAGAAAAAATAAACCACAATAAGAAAGGCTTACAAAAATTACACTTTCTAAAACATTTGCCCCTGGATATACAATCTCATTACAGCGGAGAAGTACTAACCTTAAGCCCCATACACACTATCAGATTTGCTGCTGATTTTTTTCTTCAGATTTACCAAAACCATATAATATGAGGTCAAACCTTAGGAGTTTCAATGTGTATGCAATCAGGCAGGCCCTTGCACTACATGGTTTTGGTAAATCTGAAGGAAAAAATCAGCAGACAATCTGATAGTGTGTATGGTGCTTTAGGGGTAACACAGGACCCGATTGCAGCAACTGGATTAGACAGAGCTGGTGCACCCTCTTCAGGGATGTCCTTGACTTCCATGATGAGAAGGGCCAGAAAGAAGAGCGTTGTAATGAGCTTGGATGCTGTCCATTTGCTGTACAGCCAGCAAGACATCCCCAGCAGCATGTGTGCCTGAGCTGGTCTTTTTCAAACATGAAGAGGCTTGGCAGCCGGAAGTGCATGAAATCACTTCTGGTTCCAGCGGCAAGACAGGAAGTGCATTCACCGCCATCTTGGTACACCCAAAGTGGTTAAAAGGACACAAGGAAGCGCTCTCTGGGTGTACCAAGGTGGATCAGGTCACTGGGGGGTGGAAGTTGTAGAGGATTCCCTAACGCAAGTAACCACCAGAAAAACAGGGGCAGCCCTTCTCAGACTGCTGAAACAGCAGAAAATACTAAAGACATGGCCACAACCAGTCTGAGTATTCTTAACAAGGGGGTCTGCTAACCACAGTCACCAGACCAAATGAAAGAAATAAACATGACGGTGCGTACTCCTGGAGGTCTGGAAACACAAAACAACTGAGGGTTAGGGGAAAGGGAGGGGGCTTTTAAATTGTGTCTGATTTGTGTTTCCTGAAAAAAGTGGAGCCAATCACCTCTCCTCTCAAGTAGCTGTCCTATCTGTGATGGAAAGGGAGGTATGAGGTCCAACAATAGGCAGTCCTGAGGGTGGTCTGGTATGCAGCTAGTTGTGATGAAGGAGAAGCCACCAGGAAGAACAGTCATGTTGCTGGGACCAGTGAGAAATGCACCCGGAAATTACATCAGCAGGAAGCGGCCAGGGCCAGCATGGACTGCAGATGTCCAGAAATGATGAAAAAAGGGCAGAACACATTTTGAAGCATGCAATTGACTCCTTCGTGCCAATAATGGAGAGTAAGAGCACAAGGCTTTATATAGCAGCTGGGGGCAGGCAAGGGGTGGAACCACAGGCGGGAAAAACAGCAGCACCCGTTATTCATGTGCTGTATATGCACAATACAATTGACAATAATGCAGGTAATCCATAAAAACTGAATTTAAAAAAAGGAATTAAAAATACAAATAATGGGCGGGCGTGGCCTGGAGCGGCATGAGAAAGGACGCAAGTGAATAGAGCTCCGCCGGCTGAAAATCCTGAGCAGATATCCTGAGACCCAGAAAGCAGATTCCCACCATTATTATCACCCCCCAGACTGGGCAACCCCTGGGCATAGGTCAAAGAAACACTGCAGCAGCCACTAAACTGGCTCAATACCGCTATAATGAGATGGACCCAGCAGACCAAGATGGCGCCGCAGTACAGGGAGAGGAGGGCGCTCAGAGCTCAGACACAGCCAGACTCCTAGATGCTATAACAGCATGCCAAGAAGCTGTAACATCCTGCCAGACCAGCCTCACAGCATGGATTGAAGAGGTAAAAGTTGATATTTCTCTGGTCATACAGGACTTTCAAAAGCTCAGGAAGAGAGTTACAGAGGCAGAGACCCACCTTAGCAATGTGGAGGACTGCCTCCCCCCTGCAGCTCTCCTCAGATGCCATGCAGCTTCAGGTGAATCAAATCCTGCAAAAGCAAGATGATATAGAAAAATAGACTCTGCAGGTGAAACCTACGCTTCATAGGCTTACCAGAGGGGGTGGATTGGAGAGACCCTCCAACTTTTCTTGAGACACTCCTATCCAATACACATGGAAGGGAATCGTTCTCCCCCATGTTTGTGGTGGAGCAAGCACACCGAATGTCGGGCAAACCACCGCCATCATGAGCACCCCCCGCACTTTTCTAGCCAAATTTCTACATTTCAGAGATAGGGATTCTATCCTCCGCCTCAGCAGGGAAAAAGGCAACACCCCCCTTGGAAACAAAACAGTCACAATCTTCCCTGACTTTTCAGTTGAGGTCCAGAGAAAATGCGAAAACTTCATGAGAGGTTAAACGCCGCCAGGCCGGAATACAATCTCCAGAGACTATTCATCAACCTTCAGACTCCCCACGACAGCCCTGGCTCCAGGATAATAGTCGCCTTGGACACCGCCAAGGCGTTTGATTCTGTTGTGTGGCAATATCTATGGACCTGTCTGACCAAATTTGGACTAGGGCCAAGATTTATAAAATGGGTCCAGCTGCTCTATCAGAATCTGGTGGCTAGAGTCCTGGCGAATGGCTGGCCCTCAGAACAATTTCCCCTTTCTAGGGGCACTAGACAGAGGTGCACCCTGTCGCCACTGCTTTATGCCTTAGCGGCAGAGCCACTTGCCATAGCAATCTGTGCACATGCGGGAATAGTACGTTTGTGCAGGGGTGGGGGCACATATGCGAATGATACACTTCTATATTTAGACCACTCAGACAACTCACTACCAACAACTCGAGCCCTAATAGAAAAAAATTGGCACATTTTCTGACCTAAATATCAACTGGGACAAGTCCCAAATATTCCCTTTGGACAGCTTCCCACCACCCAGAGATAGAGCCCTGCTTCCTGTACAGAGAGTAGACAGTATTAAATACTGAACTAGAATCCGGACCACCAGAACCCCGTCAGATTATGTCTTAGTCAATATCAGGGCAGCCATCAGAAATTTTTGGGCCCCTTGCACAGCTTTTGGCCTGGGTGCCCCCCTCAGCCTGACCAGGGGCCATCCTACCGAATCCGCACACTGGCCACCTCACCTGTACGCACTCAGCCCCCCTCAATCCTGTATATATGTCAGCCCCCTCACACCTACCTACATACACATACATAGTAAATATAAATATATATATATATAGATATATATATATATATATATATATATATATATATATATAGATATAGATATAGATATATATATATATATATATATATATATATATATATATATACACACACACACACACACACACACACACACACACACATATATATATGTCACCCCCCACACACCTGTATATCTGTCACCCCCACAAACACACCTGTATATATTATTTGTACTCAGAGTCACTCTGTGGATGATGAGGAAAGGAACAAAGAGCAACAAGGAAACAAAGACCTGAAGTGTGCCAAAGGTCACGTGGTCAGTATGCCTAAAGGGGGCATACCCAAGTATGAAATGTAAAGAAAGAAATTAAAAGAAAAAAGGGAATGGGTGGGTGGGACACAAGATCCGACGTCCAACGAGGAGGAGGTGGAGGAGGGCAGGCTTTATGCAGCCTGACTCCTCCTACAAATACAGGCTTACCCTGCGGTCAGCCTTACACTTGTACTCAGAGTCACTCTGTGGATGATGAGGAAAGGAACAAAGAGCAACAAGGAAACAAAGACCTGAAGTGTGCCAAAGGTCACGTGGTCAGTATGCCTAAAGGGGCCAAAAAATAACACAGTAGGAAGAAAGCTCAACAACCAGATGACCCAGTGAATAATGTCTAACCTGGAGTGGTGGCAAATGAGTTATGCCTTTGCCGCAGAGAAGGAACCGCTAAGAAAGGCAGTAGCCCCTCCCCTGGCTTCAGGAATCACAAGGCCAGCTATAGCACCCCCTTGAGCCCAACCCAGCGACCAACACAAGATAAACCTGAGTACGTGAACGTCATAAAATGAAACCCACCATGGAAAACCAGCTAAGCACAGCAGGGAGTCCCCACCGTTGGAGACCCGGATGGCTTCAAATGGAAAAGCCGAAAATAAAACAACCTGATAGATCATTCAACATGAAATGCTGGGACTTAACTGGATACGCCCAGAAAGTGCTGAAGGCTGACACAAGCTGGAGGAGCCAAAAAGGAAACTAAAACAAAACAGAAAAGCAAAGGGAACTGGACGTTTCACCATCAGGACTGGAAACCTAACCTGGAAACATGCCAAGCAGTGTCATGGGCTCTCCTGGAATTTAAAACAAAACCCAATAATCGAGGCTGCAGTGCCAACCAAATGGAAAACCAATCTACCAGAACTGGAACTGACAAGAAAGTGCGTCACTGGAAACCTGCTTCTGAGACCCGAGCCTACAGATACTAGCCCGGGCCCCGTGATCCACGAAAGCCCCTGAGCCAGTAGAAACCGTGGATCAGTGAAAACTGACTAACCAAACTTCCATACCCCAGGACAACTCCTGGCCGGAGATGCAGCTAGGAAATTAAAGCAAATAGTGAGGAATGGCACCCAACTGATCAGGAACACAACTAGCGAGAGAATCGTGATCAAACAAAAAACACCTGCGACAAAAACGAAACCTGCGATAAGGAAACGTGACTGAACGAAAACATGAGAAGCGTGAACCGATCACCGTGAGCGGCTAGAACTGCGGCTGCTAGAAAACACGACCTGCCTAGGAAATGCAGGCTTCACAAATTGATGAAAAACATAAAAGAAAACCCTGGGGGGTACACAAGAGAAAAGAAAAGCCTAAGACACAAAACGTGCGGCATATCGGAATAAGTAAGAACACGAGAAAAGGCAAGAAAACACGAGAAACAAAAGAAACATGGGAAACGCGAGTAAATGCATGAGACACGTAAATAGCATCAGACACGTACAATACATCCGACACTAACAAGCATGAGGAACATAAAAAAGCCTGAGAATCATGAAACTACACAAGGGTAATGACATGAAAGGCGTGAGACATGAAACGTGCGGCACATGGGAAATACGGAAGGAAACACCGGACAACACGTAAGGAAACATGTGAATACGTCAAAACCATGGAAATACATCAGAAAATGCTAGAAAAACATGGGGAAACGTCAGAAACAAGGGAAAACGCAAGAAGTTGCATCACGTAAATAACAGCCATGAACAATGCATCCGATACGTGAATTGCATGAGAAACGTAAAAAACCCTGATAACCATAAATTTATGAGAACCATGAAAGCGCAAGAACTGTAAGTCGTTTAAAAACCGTCAACTGCCAGCAAAACACACGAGAACGCAATTGTATGAGAAACTGTAAAATTACATGGAAAACCATCAAATGTATGAGAAACACCAACTTCATATGTAAATCACATGAGAGACCTAAATCACATGAAAAAACAAAATTGCGTAAGAACCGTAACTTCAAGAAACACCAACTGCATGGAAACCGTGAATTGCATAAACTGAATTGCATGAGAAAACGGCAATTGCATGTAAAACGAGTGAGCACCGTGCGTGAAAACAAAGCATAAGCACGTCAAATCGAATGAGAATATAATCGCATGAGAACGTAAAATGAAACGAGAACATAAAATGCATGAGAACGTAAACTAAACGAGAACATGAGTGTATGAGAATGTTAAAATGAAACAAGGACATGAGTGCATGAGAACGTAAAAACGAAAACGAGGACATGAGTGCATGAGAACGTAAAATGAAACGAGGACATAACTGCATGAGAACGCAAAACATGAAATGCCAAAAAGCATGAAACGCAAAACGCATAACGCTGGAAAGCAATAGAGAAAACCTGGAAAGTGAGAGAAAACCTGGAAAGTGAGAGAAAACCATAAAAAGCATGAGAAACCGTAGTTGCATGAACCGTCAACTGTACCACGGGAATACGTCAGAACCACGGGAAACGTCAGAAAATGCTATAAAAACATGGGGAAACGTCAGAAACACGGGAAACGCAAGAAGTTGCGTGAGACACGTAAACAACATCTAATACGTAAATTGCCTGAGAATTTTAACATGCCTGAGAACCATGAATGCGAAAGAACTGTACGTCGTTTAAAAACCGCCAACTGCCTGCGAACGCACGAGAAACGCAAATGCATGAGAAACCGAAAATTGCATGAGAAACAACAACTTCATAAGAAAAGTAAATCACATGAGAGACCCAAAACGCATGAAAAACAAAATTGCGTAAGAACAGTAAGCAACGTGCTTGAAACCAACAAGCATGAGAACGTCAACTCGAATGAGAACGGAAAACGAAACGAGAACATAACTACATGAGAATGTAAATGAACGAGAACATAACTACATGAGAATGTAAATGAACGAGAACATAACTGCATGAAAACGTAATTGAAACAAAACGCAAATGCAAGAAACGCAAATGCCTGAAGATGCAACTGCCTGAGAAAAGCAACTGCCTGAGAAACGCAACTGCAAGAAGATGCAACTGCCTGAGCAACGCAACTGTTTGAGCAACGCAACTGTTTGAGCAACGCAACTGCTTGAGAAACGCAACTGCTTGAGAAACGCAACTGCTTGAGAAACGCAACTGCTTGAGAAACGCAACTGCTTGAGAAACGCAACTGCAAGAAGATGCAACTGCAAGAAGATGCAACTGCTTGAGAAACGCAACTGCTTGAGAAACGCAACTGCTTGAGAAACGCAACTGCTTGAGAAACGCAACTGCTTGAGAAACGCAACTGCAAGAAGATGCAACTGCCTGAGCAACGCAACTGCTTGAGAAACGCAACTGCTTGAGAAACGCAACTGCTTGAGAAACGCAACTGCTTGAGAAACGCAACTGTTTGAGAAACGCAACTGCTTGAGAAACGCAACTGCTTGAGAAACGCAACTGCTTGAGAAACGCAACTGCTTGAGAAACGCAACTGCAAGAAGATGCAACTGCTTGAGAAACGCAACTGCTTGAGAAACGCAACTGCTTGAGAAACGCAACTGCTTGAGAAACGCAACTGCTTGAGAAACGCAACTGCTTGAGAAACGCAACTGCAAGAAGATGCAACTGCCTGAGCAATGCAACTGCTTGAGAAACGCAACTGCTTGAGAAACGCAACTGCTTGAGAAACGCAACTGCTTGAGAAACGCAACTGCAAGAAGATGCAACTGCTTGAGAAACGCAACTGCTTGAGAAACGCAACTGCTTGAGAAACGCAACTGCTTGAGAAACGCAACTGCTTGAGAAACGCAACTGCAAGAAGATGCAAATGCATGAAAAACACAACTGCAAGAAGCTGCAACTGCCTGAGAAACGCAACTGCCTGAGAAAACGCAACTGCCTGAGAAAACGCAACTGCCTGAGAAAACGCAACTGCCTGAGAAAACGCAACCGCAAGACACGCAACCGCAAGACACGCAACCGCAAGAAGATGCAGCCGCATGAAAACGCAACTGCAAGAAGATGCAAATGCATGACAAACGCAACTGCAAGAAAATGCAAATGCATGAAAACGCAAATGCTTTAAGAACGTGACCGCTAAGAGAACGTGAATGGCCTGAAACCGGAACGCATGGGACCGAAACGCATGGGAAAACCAAAAAATGCACCAGAACGTAAAACTGTATGAGAAAACCGTGAAAAAACACGAGAACGTGGAGCTCCGGCGGGGGCAGGCCACGTGGAGCTCAGGCGGGGGCAGGCCACGTGGAGCTCAGGCGGGGGCAGGCCACGTGGAGCTCAGGCGGGGGCAGGCCACGTGGAGCTCAGGCGGGGGTTGGGCACGCCACGTGGAGCTCAGGCGGGGGTTGGGCACGCCACGTGGAGCTCAGGCGGGGGTTGGGCACGCCACGTGGAGCTCAGGCGGGGGTTGGGCACGCCACGTGGAGCTCAGGCGGGGGTTGGGCACGCCACGTGGAGCTCAGGCGGGGGTTGGGCACGCCACGTGGAGCTCAGGCGGGGCGGTAGAACCCTAGTCAGGGTTTTTTTTTTTTTTTTTTTTTTTTTTTTTTTTTTCGCTATCTGACATGACAAAATGTGGGGAATGTCAAGGGGTATGAATACTTTTCCAGCCTTCAGTTATACTTTAATATTAATATACAGCATATGGCCAAAGATAGGTGGGCAGCCCTTGCAAATTATTGAGATTCCAGGTATTTCTAGTGAGGGCTTCTGCAAAACGACAGCAACCAAAGACATTTTGGACCATTGTGCGCTTCCAACCCTGTGACAACAGTCTGCGGAAGGCCCTTCTCTTTTCCCTGCCTGCACATCTGATGACCCCAACCCCGCAGGGGAAACCCGACAGAAACCTCCCGCCCCCCCCTCCGGCCGGGGCAGCCCGAGAAGGTGGCGGGCGGGAGAAGGGCTCCCTCATGGAGACAAGAGCCAACCCCCCCCCCCCAGCAGCACCGCACGGGGGAAGCCTGAGGCAGGCACCCCCCCCCCCCTCCGGCAGCGATAGCGGGAGAAGGAGGCGGGCGGGAGAAGGGCTCCCTCACGGAGACAAGAGCCACCCCCCCCAACAGTACCGCACGGGGGAAGCCTGAGGCAGGCGCACCCCCCCCCCTCCCCTCTCAGGCAGCGACAGCGGGAGAAGGAGGCGGGCGGGCGAAAAGCTCCCCAGTGGACAAACACTCAGCAAGAAACACACGGGGGAAGCCTAACAGAAAACCCCCCCTCCCCTCCAGCAGGCAGCCGGAGAAGGAGGCGGGCGGAAAAAGCCTCCCCCGTGCAGACAGCCGCCGCGGGTGAAGCGCCCCCCCCCCCATGCCCACAAATGGAGCCGGCGGGGCCAAAAGCACCCCCGTCCGTGAGCGCCAGAAAATCCTCCTCCGATCCGCCGGAAGTGACGTCAGCCCCACAAGATCCGACGTCCAACGAGGAGGAGGTGGAGGAGGGCAGGCTTTATGCAGCCTGACTCCTCCTACAAATACAGGCTTACCCTGCGGTCAGCCTTACACATATCAGCTCCTAACATACACACAGTGCTGCATTTTGGCCTAGGCCAAGCAAGGGACCTCACACACCCACCAGGGACCCAACACAACTGTCAGGTCACCTTAAGGCCAGGTGACAGATGCACACTGTAGGGATCAGGAGTGCACCGCAAGGTTGTGGACCCTACGGCTGACTGCTGCGGACAGGGGTCAAGGTGATAGGAAGGCAGGGCCGCCAGAACAGCAAGATGGATCCCACCGGGGTTAGAGCGTAAGATTTCCTGGGGCGCGGAGTCTAAGAGCCAGCAGGTGTTCACCAGAGCCTCTAGTGGTGAGGATGGACTTGGCTGCAACTGGCTCCAGGTCGCGACCCTCAGGGTCCCCCAGCTCACACTCACAGTAGGCAACAGGAGGATAGGGATGGTGAGGGACAAGTCAAGGTCGGGGGCCACAAGCAGACAGGAATAGTCAGGGACACGCCAAAAGGTCAGGATCACAGGTAAACAGGGATAGTCAAGGGCGCGCCAAAGTCAGTAACGTAACAACAGCAGAGCACACGGTAGGTAACAGGAAGCTAACACACAAAGGTTAATCAGCAGGGTTGACTTGCAGTGCACAGGTTAATATAGAGTTCTCTGATAGGAGCTAGGGTGGAGCCATGCCAGAGGATGGATTATAAAAGCAGTCAGGTGAGGGTTGGCTGGTCTCTAGAAATGAACACATGGAGACAGGTAAGCAGATAAACTCTATTGCATAACCATGACAGTACCCCCCTCTTACGAGGCCTCCCCCTTCCCCGCCTGGGACCAGGTTTAGAGGGGAACTTCAAATGAAACTTCCTCAACAGACGAGGTGCAAAGACCTCGGAAGCCGAAATCCACGACCTCTCCTCAGGACCAAAACCTTTCCAGTGCACGAGGTACCGGAGAATGCCTCTACAGAGTCAGGAATCCAAAATTTGGCTAACCTTGTACTCCTGATCATCCTCAGAGACCGGTGCTATGGTAGAGAGAGGACGAGAGAACTTATTGAGGACTAAAGGCTTCAGAAGGGCAACATGGAAGGAGTTAGAGATTTTGAGGCTTTTGGGAATCTGGAGCTTGAAACAAACTGGATTCAGTTTAGAAATTATGGTGTACGGACCAATGAATCTTGGGGCAAATTTGAGGGAAGGAACCCGGAGTTTGATGTTCCTGGTGGAGAGCCAGACTCTGTCTCCTGGCTGAAGAGAAGGTGGCTTACGCCTGCGACGGTCAGCAAAACTCTTGAATTTGTTGGCAGCTTTCTGGAGGGAATCATGAACGTCAGCCCACATGGAATTGAATGATTCCTGAACAGTAGCCAAAGCTGGAATGTCAGAAGAACAAGTCATAGGAAGAGGAAGCTGAGGATGTCTTCCATAAACAGTGACAAAGGGTGTTTTCTGAGAACTGACGTTGACTTTATTATTGTGGGAGAACTCAGCCCACGTTAATAGTGATGCCCAATCATCATGATTGGCAGAGACCAAGGTACGGAGAAAGACCTCCAACTCCTGATTAACTCTCTCAGTCTGGCCATTGGATTGGGGATGATAAGAGGTAAAATCCAAGGTAATGTCAAGGGATTTGCAAAAGGCTCTCTAAAAACGAGAAGTAAACTGCACACCCCTGTCCGAAACGACATGAGAAGGAACACCATGAAGGCAGAAAATCTCTCGTACAAAAATGGGAACCAAGGCAGGGGCAGAAGGGAGACCAGGAAGAGGAACAAAATGAGCCATCTTGGAGAACCGATTGATTACTACCCAAATGGCCGTATTATTCTCTGACAGTGGAAGATCAGTGATAAAATCCATGGCGATATGAGACCAGGGCTCCTTAGGAATGGGCAAGGGCATGAGAAGACCAGCAGGGGCTTGAGTGGAAGATTTAGACTGAGCACAGACGTGACAAGCCTTAACATAGTCTTTAACATCCGAGCGGAGATTAGGCCACCAGTAGTGACGACTGATGAGTAGGAAGGATCGGAGGAACCCAGCATGACCCGCCACCTTGGAATCATGTCCCCAACGAAGGATCTTAGTTCTTAGCTCCGTGGGAACAAAGGTCTTACCAGGAGGAATTTTTGATTCCAGGGTGGTAGAATGGGCAACAATGCATGAGGTAGGAATGATCGGCTCAGGATCAGGGTTGGACTCCTCGTCCAAAGTGTCAAATGACCTAGAGAGCGCATCAGCTCGACCGTTGCAGGAACCAGGTTTGTACGTAATCGTGAATTTAAAATGGGAAAAGATGAGACTCCACCTGGCCTGTCTGGGGTTCAGATGTTTAGCATTCTGTAGGTACTGTAGATTCTTATGATCAGTAAAGATCATTATGGAGTGAGGGGAACCTTCCAAGAGATGACGCCACTCCTCCAACGCCAATTTAATTGCGAGAAGTTCCCGATCACCAATGGCATAATTTCTCTCTGCCTGAGAATTTTTTTTGGAGAAGAATGCACATGGTTGACGTTTCTTCTCAAAGTCCTGAAGAAGCACAGCTCCCATCCCCATCGAAGAATCATCTACTTCAATAAAAAATGGGTCCTCTGGATTTGGTCTCCTCAAGAGAGGTCCAGAGACAAAGGCCTGTTTCAGATTGTGAAACGCAGAGAGAGCCTCGGGAGGCCAGTCTTTGGCATTCGCACCCTTCTTGGTCAAAGCGATAATAGGCGCGGCAATGGAAGAGTAAATCCTTATGAACTGCCTATAATAATTTGTGAAGCCAAGAAAGCGCTGTGTGGCCTTGAGGCTAGCGGGAAGGGGCCAGTTGGTAATGGCTGAGACCTTTCCGGGATCCATGCGTAGACCCACACTAGAAACAAAACATCCCAGAAACAGGACCTCGGAACATTCAAAGGAACATTTCTCCATCTTGGCATAGAGATTGTTCTCTCTAAGGCGCTGAAGTAGATTTTCGGAAAAGATGAGAATATCATCCAGATAGATGACAACAAACTGGTACAGTAGATCCCTGAATATTTCATTGACAAAGTTCTGGAACACAGCTGGAGCATTACACAAACCAAAAGGCATAACCAGCTATTCGTAATGCCCATCCCTAGTGTTAAACGCGGTCTTCCATTCATCACTTTCCGTATTCGAATGAGATTGTATGCACCTCTGAGATCCAACTTAGTGAAAATGGAAGCCCCCTTCAACCTGTCAAATAGCTCAGATATTAGAGGTAAGGGGTATCGTTTTTTGATAGTCACAGCGTTTAAACCTCTATAGTCGATGCAGGATCTGAGGGTACCATCCTTCTTGGCAACGAAAAAGATTTCCGGATGAAACCTCTCTCCAGATTCTCGGCGACATACTCAAACATGGCCTGGGTCTCTGGAATGGACAAAGGGTAGGTACGACCCCTGGGCAGGGTTGCTCCAGGGACAAGGTCAATAGCACAGTCAAAAGATCTGTGGGGAGGAAGCACCTCAGCAGACTTCTTGCAGAACACGTCCCGGAAATCGCTGTATGCTGCGGGAAGATCAGACGATACAGATGTGGTAGTAATGGGAAGTTTCCCCTTGGGGGTCACCTTGGGAAGACAGGATGAGAAACACGAAGGACCCCAAGCCAGGATCTGCCCAGAGACCCAGTCCACATGTGGCGAGTGGAGCTGTATCCAAGGAAGGCCCAATACAATGGGGGTAGAGGCCTTGGGTAGGATGAGGAAGGAGACCCACTCCTGGTGGAGTATCCCTACAGACATCCTAATTGGTAGCATCTGGAAATGGATAGGACCCCCTGGGAGCACAGTGGCATCAATTGCCGAGACTACCAGTGGAGTAGCGAGGGGAGAAAGGGTAAGCTTCATAGCAGTTATCCAGTCCATAAAATTGCCGGCAGCCCCCGAGTCCAGATATGCTAGGACTGATTGGGGAGAAGTGCATACATGGAGGAACACCGGAAGAAGAAGACGAGAAGGTGATGTTTTTGGGTCCAATACTCCACCTTCCAAATGTATTAGACCCGAGCGTTTCCCGGACGAAGCTTGCAGGAGTCACGAAAATGACCCTTGCCCCCACAATAAAGACACAAGCCCAGAGTTCTGCGTCTAGCACGTTCTTCGGGGGTTAGTCTGGTCCGGCCCAGCTGCATGGGTTCCTCAGCAGACAGAGGATGCTCCACAGGGCGGCGGGAAAAAAGCTCAGGCTGACTAGGACCTAGGGGGTGCTGGCATCTTTTTTCTAAGGACCTCTCCTGGAAACGAATGTCAATCTGATTGAATAAGGAAATTACATCGTCCAGACCGGCGGGGATAGCTCTTCCTGTTAATTCGTCCTTCACTCGGTCAGAGAGGCCATGTAAAAAGGTTGCGACCAGGGCCTCATTGTTCCATCTCAATTCCGCTGTGAGGATACGGAACTGAAGAGCATATTGTCCCACTGAACAAGATTCTTGGCGAAGGCGTAAAAGGGCACTAGCCGCAGAAGAAACCCAAGCTGGCTCCTTGAAGATATTACGAAAGAGCTTCAAGAAGTTGGACAGGCTCGAAACCACTGGATCATTTTTCTCCCACAGGGGAGCATCCCAGGCTAAAGCTTCACCGGAGAGGAGGGAAATTATATAGGCTACCTTTGCCCAGTCAGACAGAAAGTTTTGAGGCTGGAGCTCAAAATGAATGGTGCATTGGCAGAGGAAGCCCCTGCAGGCCTTGGAGTCCCTAGAGAAACGGAACGGAGCTGGCAGTAATAATGAATGCGTGAATGCGACTGGTGCGATAGGTGCAGTCGCAGACTGTACTTGAGGCTGCAGGTTCAGGGTCCCCAAGGAAGCCTGTAGTTGCTCGAAGTGGGAAGCCCAGTCTTGAAGGAATCGCATCACCTGAGTCTGATTAGATTCCTGGGTTTCAAGTCTCCGAACTATGCCTTGCAAAGGATCGACTGCAGGAAGTGGCACGTCAGCCGGGTCCATGGCTGATCAAACTGTCAGGTCACCTTGAGGCCAGGTGACAGATGCACACCGTAGGGATCAGGAGTGCACCGCAAGGTTGTGGACCCTACGGCTGCCTGCTGCGGATGGGGGTCAAGGTGATAGGAAGGCAGGGCCACCAGAACACCAAGATGGATCCCACCTGTGTTAGAGCATAAGATTCCCTGGGGCGCGGAGTCTAAGCCCTTGTACACACGGTCGGAGATTCCGACAACCAAATCCGTCGGATTTTGTCCGTCGGATCTTGTCCGAAACTGTTGCATACACACGGTCGGACAAAGTTGTCGAAAAATCCGATCTTTCAGAACGTGATGACGTCATTTCATTATGATGGGACTACGTTCATGCTAGTAGCCAATAGCTTTGATGTAGGAATTTGATCTGAGCATGCGTGGCACATTGTCCGATCGTAATTCTCTACACATGATCGGAGTATGTCCTATCGGATCAGTTTGTTGGAAAATATTTCCAGCAAGTTGGGAAATTTGGTCCGACGGATATTCCGACGGAAACAGTCCGATGCATACCACACACAGTCAGGTTATCCAACAACACGGTCCAATAGGACATATTCCGATGGATTCTCCGACCGTGTGTACAAGGGCTTAGAGCCAGCAGGTGTTCACCAGAGCCTCTAGTGGTGAGGATGGACTTGGCTGAAACTGGCTCCAGGTCACGACCCCCAGGGTCCCCCAGCTCACACTCACAGTAGGCAACAGGAGGATAGGGATAGTGAGGGACAAGCCAAGGTCGGGGCCACAAGCAGACAGGAATAGTCAGGGACACGCCAAAAGGTCAGGATCACAGGCAAACAGGGATAGTCAAGGACACGCCAAAGTCGGTAACGTAACAACAGCAGAGCACACGGTAGGTAACAGGAAGCTAACACACAAAGGTTGATCAGCAGGGTTGGCTTGCAGTGCACAGGTTAATATAGAGTTCTCTGATAGGATCTAGGGTGGAGCCATGCCAGAGGATGGATTATAAAAGCAGTCAGGTGAGGGTCGGCTGGTCTCTAGAAATGAACACATGGAGACAGGTAAGCAGACGAACTTTATTGCATAACTATGACAACAACCACCAGGGACCCAACACAACCACCAGGGACCCTGTACAGGGACCCCACACAGCTGCCAGGGGCCCTGAATATCCATTTGAGTAGGAAGGGGTGGGACAATTTTAGATGGAGGGACGCCTGATTTTAGTCTTGCCTGGGGCAGCACAACATCAAAATACACCACTGCATACACAAATCTGTACACACAAAAGACTCTGGCCGCTCTCTGTACACCAGCAGCCCCCTCCCTTTCCCTCACAGCCCCTACTTGTAAATAAGGTCTTCCTACCTAATCCCAGGTCATTTTTATAAAGCTGGCATGTTGCTGAGAAGCACAGTACAGATCACACGAACCGTGAACATTTGTACATAATCTGGTATTCCCCTGTGTACTTGGTGCTTAAGCATTTTAAGGTGATGGAGGCCCTGCTAAAACCATTTGTCTGGGGCAGCAACAGACACAAACTTCCATGGCACAAACTCAAACAACCTACTGACCTCACAGGACTGGCCCTACCTGACTTATACTACCTTGCAGCCCAGATATCGCAAATCTTTCATATAGACAAAACTGATAAAGATGGGTTCTTAAATGTCCTATGTCCACAATGGATCAGACCAACTCTAGACTCCATGGTGGCGATTACTGGGGGAACAGAGAATGTGGGCAGAAGAGCAGATCACAAGACTCTCGTTTACCACTATAGGAAAATATGGAATATAGCCTCTGAAAAGCTACACCTCCCACCCCTGCATGAATACACTCCTTTGTGGCATAACAGGACCCTTCCCGAATTTCAACACATCCCAGACAGCGGAATGTGGAGTAAAAGGGGCATTTTCTACCTATCTCATATTACTTCTGGTAGAAAATTAAAGTCTCTTTCACAACTTGTAATCTGAATTTGCACTTCCCGATAGTCAATATTATAGATACATAGAGCTTTGCCACGCATTTCATGCACAATTTCCCCTAGATGACCTCTCTCTAGGTAACAATCCATTGATGGAAGCCATAAAAAAACCCTGACCACAAAAAACTAATCTCACAATTTTATATTATGCTGTCACTTCCTCCAATGACCGTGGCGGCCTACGCACTAAAGAATAGGTGGGAGGGGGAGATAGGACCCATAGAAGACGATGAGTGGAGTGATGCACTAGACACATGTAAAATGGTATCTCCCAAACTTTCTGAATGATTAACCCAAATCTTTATAACACACAGGGCATATCTCACACCACTTAAAATTTCAAAGTATAAAAGTAATTACTCCAATATCTGCCCCAAGAAACTGGCACCTTTTTTCATTTTCTGTGGAAATGCCCCAAAATACAGATTTTTTTGTCACAAGTGGTGAGATTCCTACATGACACAATGGGCTCCCCTATAACACTTCAGCCAAAACTGTGTCTTCTGGGAATCTTTCAGGACCCTCACTCTAATAAATTTACTAAATTATTTTTACACGAAACGCTATTCTCTGCACGGAAAGTTATTGCCAGAGTGTGGATGAGACCAGATCCCCCAAATATCTAACACTGGATCACGGAGGTTAATGCCATACTGCCATATAAAAAACTCTATATACACCCATAGAGGATGCCCCTCCAAATTTGAAAAAAATTGGGACAGATGGCTTAAGAATTCTGCAACATGTATATAGTCGGACAGACTCTTGGTGGGCACCGATATGTGCCCTGGGTGGGCCTGGAGGGATGGACAGAGATGATTAGAAGGGAGACCCTAAAACAGGTTGTCATACGGGATTGTTTGTATATGACTGGTACCAACCAGGATATTTCTCATTTATATGTATACCTTTGTAAATATTACTAAATAATTTCATGTAAGGAAAAGTATGTAACACACATTTGTCACAGATTTGACACCCTTTATTTTTGTATGTGCAATAATTTTTTCAATAAAGTTTTGGATTGAAAAAAAAAATACAAATTATGATGACATAAAATGCTGCACAAATAGCAAAGAACAAAAAAATTAAAATAATAAAAAAAAAAAAGCTAAAAAGTGATGACCAAGATACCATATGAAGATGATAACATGAAGTATATGGACTACAAATACCAGAATTTGATACATAGGGCAAGGAGCCAGCTATCTTCATGATGATAAACAAAAAACAACCAAAAACAGAAGGGCTACAAATACCAGCATTCCCTATGGTAATAATAGTAACATAAAATGTATGGACTACATGTGTCAGCATTCAATACATAAGGCAGGGGTCCAGCTTTCTATGTGATGATAGACATGAAAGTACTAACGGTACCCACATGCACAGCTGGTGACCGGATGGACTAAAGTGTATATATATATATATATATATATATATATATATATATATATATATACACTGTATAAACACTGGATATGTATGGATATATGTGTGTATAAACAATGTCAGTATACTATACAATGCCTTAAAAAAGTATTCATACCCCTTAACATTTTGTCATGTTACAACCAAAATTGTAAATTTATTTTATTGGGCTTTTATGTGATAGACCAACACAAAGTGGCACATAATTGTGAAGTGGAAGGAAAATGATGAATGGTTTTCAATTTTTTTTTTTTACAAATAAATATGTGCAAAGTGTGGGGGGCATTTGTATAGCGCCCCCTGAGTCAGTACTTTGTAGAACCCCTTTTCGCTGCAATTACAGCTGCAAGTCTTTTTGGGGATGTCTCTACCAGCTTTGCACATCTAGAGAGGGACATTTTTGCCCATTCTTTGCAGAATATCTCAAGCTCTGTTAGATTGGATGGAGAGCGTCTGTGATCAGCAATATTCAAGTCTTCCCACAGAGTCTCAATGTGATTTAGATCTGGACTGTGACTGGGCCATTCTAACACATGAATATGCTTTGATCTAAACCATTCCATTGTAGCTCTGGCTGTATGTTTCGGGTCGTTGTACTGCTGAAAGGTGAACCTCCGCCCCAGTCTCAAGTCTTTTGCAGACTCTAAGGCCGCGTATACACGCGGGGACTGTTCGCCCAACTTTGTCCGTCAAACAGTTTCAGCAAACAGTCCGCTCAAAATTAGCATGGACGGACATGGCCACACACGACGAACGAACAGTTTGCTGAAACCGTGCGCGATGATGTGAACGGCACGTACGACGGGACGAAAAATACGACGTCCTATACACTGCATTATAACTTTCGGCGTGTAAATCCTTTCTGAGCATGCGCGGAACTTAGTTTGACGAACAAGCCTACACACGAGGGGACTGTTCAGCGGAAGTTTCAGCGGACAGTTTTTCGGAAATTCCGAAAAACCTTGTTCAGCGGACTGTTCGCTGAAACTGTCCGCTGAAAGTCCACACACGAGCGGACTGTCCGCCGAAACACTGTTCAGCGGACAAAGTTGGGCGAACAGTCCCCGCGTGTGTACGCGGCCTAACAGGTTTTCTTCTAAGATTGCCCAATATTTGGCTCCATCTATCTTCCCATCAACTCTGACCAGCTTCCCTGTCCCTGCTGAAGAAAAGCATCCCCACCACATGATGCTGCCACCACCATGTCTCACAGTGGGGATGGTGTGTTCAGGGGGGATGGGCAGTGTTAGTTTCCCCCCCACACATAGTGTTTTGCTTTTAGGCCAAAAAGTTAAATTCTGGTCTCATCTGACCAGAGCACCTTCTTCCACATGTTTGCTGTGTCCCCCACATGGCTTCTCACAAACTGTAAATGGGACGTCTTATGGCTTTCTTTCAACAATGGCTTTCTTCTTGCCACTCTTCCATAAAGGGCAAATTTGAGAAAACCCAGACCTGGGAACGAATTGCTTGTAGTGTGAGGACATGTGAGTGGAAAAGGAGCAAGGCTGACCCAAGGATCCCTTGACAAATAATGGCAGAGAAGACCGAATAGACACCAGTTGCATAACACAGTAAAATTCCCCACGAACCCCTGGCCTGTCTATGCTTGGTATGGGGAAGTTTGAGAGGGTAAGCCGCAAAAATGGACAGCAGTTTGCAGGGGTCTGAAGTGCTAAATGCCGGATGGATGTGTTTGATAGTTTTGGCAGATAAGACCAATATGCTGAGTCAATAAGCACCATTTAAACATGGAGAAACCCTACCAGACACCCAGAACCTGGTCTCACACTATATAACTTGGATCAAGCTTCTACTTGTGGCCTGACCACCAAGCTGAGTCTTGAATAGAGGAAGGAGGGCCGAACTTCATTCTGGGGAATAAGTCTCATAGCATGATTTCAGCATACCCAAAGTGACTGTTAGCCCCCTTTTGAAACATGCTGGGGTCAGACAAACAATCACTGGTCTGATGTACTTGAGTATTTCTCCAGGCAACATCGTAATCAAGAGATTGCGCTGAGAATGGAACCCAGAATAACAATGATGTTTTGCCCAAACCTACCACTTTGTGGGCCGTCAAGGGATCATTGGCCCAGCACACACCCTGAGAGAGACTATAGATCCCTGGGTGGTAACCAGGGTCTTCATGTAACAGGACATGACCTGAATGAATTAACCCCTGACCCCCCTGCAGGTACCCAAGACCCCAAAAGAATGCTTGGCAAGGTTTCGAAGCAAGGACTGCTTTTGACCCAAGGGTAAGCCCAGTGTTGACATGACATCCGCACCATCGACTTGCCCCACCAATGGGCAGGTGTGATGGAAATGCAAGAATGATGACATCAGTTTGGATGCCGCTACACCCCCCCAACTGTAGCAAGTGCTGCATCAATATATCCACAAATGAGTACCTTGATAAGCAGGAAAGAGAGCAGCCAAAATGTAACAAACAATATTGGAAACTTGCCACTGGGCACCCTGGTGTCCTTGCCCCATACCTTCAGAATGAAGGTAAAGAACCAGACAAGTAACCCTAGGAAATACCGCCTCCAGTAACTTAATGGCAACGAAAGCATGACTGTCTGTCAAGATACTATAACAACAGAATCTGACGAGATAGTGATGAGGCCCACATGCAGGCCTGACCAGTGCCTCCGGCAGGCCTGTCTGAAGACCGGGAATGGGAGATTCCGACACTGCCCCTGGCAAGGAACATGCTTGGCTCAGGCATCTTAAACCAGAAGGCTTAACAAGCCCGGTGAACCAAGGGGATGTATGAAGAGCAGGAGCTGGAGGTGTGCTGACACCCTGTCCCTGACCGAGCGAGCTTTGATCACCTCCATCCTGTGTTGGAACCATAACAGACCGTGGAGAGCAAATTATCCCACATAAATCTGCGTTAAAAGAATAATGCCCAGAACCTGTTCCATGCTGGTGGATGGGAGTAGCTGGGACAGAATTGGAAACAATCTGAAGCAAACTGCCTTCCTGGCTGTGGCCAGGAAAGGAAAGCCCCTGTGACAATGCTCTGCTGCGTGCTTTAGTATGGACCAACTCCTTGATGACGGAGGACTACCATGCTCCAAACCCCCACGTGAAGTTGAAGAGATGAACATGAATAGTTGCTTCCAAAATGTGCGGCATGCCCAACCCAAGAAAAACAAACTATGGAAGTGCCAACAGACAACCAGACATGAAAACACCACTCCTCTGTGCCTACACAAGTGTGAGGATGAACCTGATGACGCCCCCTAATGTATGTGGTAAGTGAGCCTGAGTAAACTGCAGCACAGAGACAGGTAGTAAAACTGAAACACTCAAGGCGATTGTACCCACAGGCCATGGTGGGTAGTCGTACAGGTGTAATGAAATGAATGTGCATCGTATGAAACCTCAACCCACATTGATCTGTAGACGTGACAGATCCTGAGATTTGAGGGCTGCTAACTAAACCCAGGTGTACGAAGAACCTCAAATGAAAGGTACGATGAGACATGGACAAGCTACGACAGAACATGCTGGACATAACCGCTGACAGAATCACTATGACAGAAATGCTATGACAAACACACTGTGACAGAACCGCTGTGAAAGGACCACAGACCACGCTAACAAGAACCTCTGTGACCGATCTGCTATGACAGAAACATGCCATGACAGAGCCACTGTGACAGAACCCGCTCTGACTGGAACCCGATGTGACTGGGACCCTCTGCGACTTGAACACACTGACAGAACGCGTTTATGACAGCACCGGCTATGACTGAACACGCTGTGACTGGAACATTGTGACTGCACACATGATGACAGTGCCTACTATGACAGCACCTGCTATGACAGTGCCTGCTGTGACTATGACACGCTATGACAGCCCCCCTCTGACAGAACACGCTGGAGAGGAATGCTATGACTGAACACGTTGTGACCAAGATGCTAAGGCTGAACACACTGACCGACCATGCTAGGACATCACCCGCTATGACTGAACACGCTAGACTAGAATGCTAGACTCAACACATAGTGACAGCACCCGCTATGACTGTGACACACTATGACAGCCCTGCTATGACAGAACATGCTTTGACCGAAAGCTGTGACTGAACACATGACAGCACCTGCTATGACTGAAACGCTACAACTGAACCACTGAAACTTTATGACTGACCACCCTATGATAGAACCACTATGACTGAAATGCTACTACTGAACCAATATGATTGAAATGTTATGACTGAACACCCTATGACTGAAACGCTATGACTGAAACGCTATAACTGAAACGCTATGACTGAAATGCTATGACTGAAACGCTATGACTGAAAAATGCTAAAACTAAAAATGCTCTAACAGAACCGCTATGACAGAAAACACTGCAACTGAAAAGGCTGTGACTGAAAACGATATGACTGAAAATGCTGTGTGCAGAACCGCTATGACCAAAAATACTGTGAGAACCGCTATGACTGAATGCCGTGACAGAAAATGCTATGACTGAACCGCTATGACTGAAAACGCTGTGAGAACTGCTATGACTGAATGCTGTGACAGAAAATGCTATAACTGAAAACGCTATGACAGAACCGCTATGACTGAAATGCTGTGACAGAACCTGCTGAGGTAGCACCGATGTGACAGAAAAGCTAACCGCTAAGACAACCTGCTATGGCAGCCCTGCTGACAGAACCGCTATGACCGAACATGCTATGACAGAAATACACTATGACAGGAACACAGGCAAGGAATCCTATGAACTGACCACCAACCACCCCACCCATCCTGGTAGTGCCCTCATTGACCCCTCTCCCCCCTGAAGCTGGTAGGAAGACATGCCACAAACAGGCCTCACAAAGTGCTGACCGATGTACCTGCTGGTCAGCACCCCCTGTGAATTGAATATAGTAACTTCCAAGACTTGAGGATATACGTTCAGGAGCTGCAATTGCAGCCTGGTACAGGCATGGAGAGGTCAAATGATAACAGATGGTTTCCCCATGAAACCGGGGGGCACATGGGGGCAGGGGTGGTAGAAGAGTGACTATATTTCCGAGAGCTGGAGGAGCTGCAGTGAAGCGGGTTGGAGGGACGGAGACTATGAAGAGCTGGAGTGCAGTTGGCTGGAGGGGGGAGCTCCGATCCCAGCCCAGAGCCAGAGGAGACAGGCCCCCCGATGAAACCAATTTCGGCACCACACCGGCATGACCTGGGAGAAGTGGGTGTACGGACAACCCCCTGATGCCAGGGAGACCTGGGAGAAATTTTGAATGGACGCCCCCTTCCCCCCCCGGCGTGAGCACTGAGAGAAGCAGGTGAGCAGCCCCCTCGATGATGTCAGATAGAGCATTGAATATGTGGGTGGACATGCGGGTGGTCCCCCGATGGTACCCTGCGTGAGCACCGGAATAAGCGGGTGGACGGCCTCCTCAATGGTGCTAGATTGAGCCCTGGATGCATGGGTAGACAGGCGGTTCCCCTGATGGTACCCGGCGTGAGCACCGGGAGAGGAACCGACACCACTGTTGCTGCCAAAAAACACACAATAAGGGAAAAACAGGAACTGAAGTGCATCAGCCGTGACCCTGAATACGAGCACATGCAGGATAAGGCAGAAGAGGAGGGATATGTACCCCTCAGACTCTTCCCACAAATGCAGACTAGCCTATGGCCAGCCTTCTTACAAGTGGTCCATATAGTGAACGTGGTAGTGAGTAATTCACTTTAAGGTTTGGAGGAATAAGGATTTCATCTCCAAATACAGAAAGGTTTCTTCACAGTAAGAGCTGTGAAAATGTGGAATAGACTCCCTCCAGAGGTGGTTCTGGCCAGCTCAGTAGATTTGCTTTAAAAAGGCCTGGATTCTTTCCTAAATGTATATAATATAACTGAGTACTAACATTTATAGGTAAAGTTGATCTAGGGAAAATCCGATTGCCTCTCAAGGGATCAGGAAGGAATTTTTTCACCTGCTGGAGCAAATTGGATCATGCTTTTCTGTTTTTTTTTGCCTTCCTCTGCATCAACTGTTGGTGTAGGATTGTGTGTGTGTTTGTGTGTGTGTGTATATGGGATTGTATGTTTTTTGGTTGAACTGGATGGACTTTTTTTCAACCTAACTGTGTAAAAATGTAATATACTGCAGTAAACATACACAAACGCACCTCCAATATACTGCAGGAAACATACATGAATGCACCTTATTATACTGCAGTGAACATGCGATAATGCACCTTAACCACTTCGCGCCTGTGCTATAGCCAAAAGACAGCTATAGCTGTAAAACAGGAGGACCTGGACGTCACCGCGGGCGTGCATCGGAGAAGTTCTGTGCTGGCCGTGTTCCTTGGACACAGCCAGTCACAGTGGCCGTTTACAGTGAGATCAGCTTGTCTAATGGGAGATGATCTCATATGTATCTCCTCACACAGAGACAGCGTGTCAGGAGCGAGAGATGAATCGCTGCAGAGATGCAATGGTTAGTGAGATAAAAAAATAATGAAAATAAAGTTCCCATCTGTCCCCACTGCCACCTGTCCCCACTGCCATCTGTCCCCACTGCCACCTGTCAGTGCCATCTGCCCCCGCTACCACCTGTTAGTGCCACCTGTCCTCAGTGCCATCTGTCCCCAGTGCCACCTGTTGTCAGTGCCATCTGTCCCCAGTGCCACATATAAGTGCCATCAGTGCCACGTGTCATCAGTGCCACATAGTGCCATCGGTCATCAGTGCCACATAGTGCCATCTGTCATCAGTGCCATAATAGTGTCATGTGTCATCAGTGCCACATATTACTGCCATCTGTCATCAGTGCCCCGTATTAGTGCCATGTGTCTTCAGTGCTACATATTAGTGTCACGTGTCAGTGCCATGTATAGGTGCCACCTGTCATCAGTGTCACGTGTCATCAGTGCCACGAATTAGTGCCATCTGTCATCAGTGCCACATCTGTGTCATGTGTCATTGTCCTGGTGCTCCAGGGCCTTCAAAAGTGTAATAGGTAGTCAACAAGTTAGATGTGTAATTTATGCTCCTAGAACTCATGATGGCGCTCCTTGCATGTTGGGCCTCTCTAAGTGGCCAGGCTGTGGAAAAGTCCCACACGTGGTATTGTAATACTCAGGAGGAGTAGCAGAATTTATTTTGGGGTATTATTTGTGGTATACACATGCCAAGTGAGAGCAATAACCTATTACAATGACAATTTTGTGGGAAAAAAATAAAATAAAATAAAAAATCTTCATTTTGCAAAGAATTGTGGGAAAAAATGACAACATCAAAAAGCTCATCATGCCTCTTACTAAATACCTTGGAATGTCTACTTTCCAAAAAGGGGTCATTTGGGGGATATTTGTACTTTCCTGGCTTGTTCGGGTCACAATAAATGAGATCCGCCACCAGTACATCAGATGGGATCAATTTTGTATGATTCGCACCACAGCTTGTGGACTCTCTAACTTTCACAAAGACCAAATAATATCCACTAATTTGGGTTACTTTTACCAAGCATATGTAGCAGTATAAATTGTGGCCAAAATTTATAAAGAAAAGTTAATAATTTGCAAAATTTTATCACAGAAACAAAGAAAAATGTGGGTTTTTTTTTCAAAATTTTCAGTCTTTTTTCATTTATAGCGCTAAATATAAAATCCAGAGGTGATCAAATACCACCAAAAGAAAGCTCTATTTGTGGGGGAAAAAAGGACAAAAAATTAATTTGGGTACAGTGTTGCATGACTGAGTGTCATTCAAAGAGTGAGAGCACCGAAAGCTGAAAATTGGTCTGGGCAGGAAGGGGGTTTAAGTGCCCGGTAGGCAAGTGGTTAATATCCTGCAGTAAACACCCCCTGAAACACTAATCTATAAGAATGAATGGTCACACTGCACTAACACTACACTATCACTGTTTTCACTCTACACTGTAGCACACTAACTTGCTAGTAGCAATGAACAGAGCCCTTTTCTATCTCTCTCCCCTCCAATATCACACTCCAACTCTATTCCTTACACTTATTCAGATTACAATCCTAATCAGATCACTTCTGTATATTTATATATGGTCAGAATATGGAGAACTTTACTCTGATATGTTACATGTAACATAGGATTTGTTATATTCTGTTGTGTGGACATAATTGTGATGTGTATTTAGGTGTGAAAGGTCAGCTTCAATCATACATGACTCAGAGCCATCATCTTATATTCCTCTCTATAGGTGAGGGTCTGCCGGATCTGATTCTGCTGGATGAATTCGGACATTCCCTGACTCCGGAGCTGAAAGGTAAATAAAACCCGTAGTGTATCTATCACAGGAATCACTTTGTGTAAGGTGCGGAGATGGTGTTGAAATAATTACACTTTATTTGTACCATCTACTCCACTGAGGACTTCTAGATCTGAATCTTTAGAAATTATAATGATGATCGATGAACACGGATTATACTGGATCTGGGGTCTGTCTTCTCTTACCAGGTTCATAGTTCTTGAACACTAAATTGTATTCCATTTTATTCCACGGCCAGAAGCTCATTGCAGGAAATGGATCTATAAAACGTGTTCTCACCAATGGACCACTGTATTCTGTATTGCCCTTTATAAACTGTAGCCTGACAACTTCAGATGTCAGAATGCTTTTATCTGTGTGAGGTATTGTGACATCATAACCCAGCAGATGTGTTTATGAATTCCTTATTACATTCCTAGTTATCATCTGTAATATCTTAAATATTTTGTTTACCTTCTTGCATTCTATAAAGATAAAGGAAGATTTTTCTTATGCTCATTGACGGACACAGCCTCTTCTTTATCCAGATAAATGATTAATATGGGCTATTGGCGCTACCTCCAATCTATATGTTCAAACTATTAAGATTATTAAAATTACCGTTAGTGAACCTAAACCAATTTTTAAATAACAAAATAGTCCACAGTAGTTCTTCTGTCAGATGTCCACAGATATACAAATATTCTGCTCAGAAGAATCAAAGAGGGTGACTTTCGTGTTCATGAAAACTTATGGTGACTTCCGTGCTCATTCCCCCTCTTGGGTCCCCACTCACCAGATCCACGCACCCCCTAGGGGGTTGTAGGCATATAGGTTCTGCTCCACTTTGCACTTTGCTATTGAGGATTCCACCACTCGGCTATGTCTTCCGCGTTCTTTCGCAGGATCTTATTCGTTGAACAGGAAAAACAATCTTGTGCCCGGTAGTAGTTCCTCAAAAGGGAAAAAAAAACAACTCTCATGGTGTAGTATGTCGGGTACCCAGAAAAACTTAGTAGGTTGAAAAATGAATTATAAATTATAAAATTATAAAATGTATTACATTTATAATTCATTTTTCAACCTACTAAGTTTTTCTGGGTACCTGACATACTACACCATGAGAGTTGTTTTTTTTTCCCTTTTGAGGAACTACTACCGGGCACAAGATTGTTTTTCCTGTTCAAGTTTTCATGAACACGAAAGCCACCCTCTTTGATTCTCCTGAGCAGAATATTTGTATATCTGTGGACATCTGACAGAAGAACTACTGTGGACTATTTTGTTATTTAAAAATTGGTTTAGGTTTTTCACTTTTTCCGTTCAACTCTTTTCAATTCTTCTCAATCAAAATTTTTAATTTTGCTTTTTTGGTTTTTTATATATTTTTCTTCACTTCCCATGTGAATGGGAATTTTTTTTCACAGGTTATCACAATTTGGGATATAATTTTGCACTATTTGTATACTGATATATATAGAAAATTCACTTTACGTTGTTTTTAGAAAAATAGGGGGAATAAGCTTTCCCCCTTGATATATAATTTCTTGGGTTGAGGTTCGCATAGAAACTACTCATCTGTGGACTGATGATTAAGGGATTGATTAAATTAATCCACACTAGTTGATAGGTGTTATGTACACACAAATAAGGTCACTGGAATGTATAGAATAACTATATGATGTATTTTTTGGAAATCAGCTTGTTCACACTTGTGAGGGGAAATTTGCACAACTTAGTGGAATCAAACATAATTAGTGTATTTACAGATTGTGTTTATATTTATTATTCTTCCCTCTTATATCCAATTTTTGACTCAAAGTCCCCTGATAGAATATATCACTCAATAATAGAGGCTACTACCTATGTGGATGGATCTATATCAGTGAAGCCATCAATCTATGCATATAGGAGTAGGGAAAGGGATACATCACTAATATAGATATACTTTAAGCCTGGGAAACGGTGAGGTTCACTAACGGTAATTTTAATAATCTTAATAGTTTGAACATATAGATTGGAGGTAGCGCCAATAGCCCATATTAATCATTTATCATCAAAGCACGGTTCTTTGATTAAAGCCCGTGCATTTAGGGAGGCAGCAACCTCTTGATAAATATTTGGTAGTGCGATAGCATGCATTCACCTTCCCCATAACTGTCATCCTATTGTCACGATCGTTCCACCATCTCGATCGTACATAGGAGACTTACCCGCAGGTTTCCTGTACAAAAGGATCGTCGGTGCCCTCGGACGCGGGTTGGCGCACACGAACGCATGCGAGTGCATGTTGTCCCTAACAGGCGCACGCGGGTGCGCGTTGATACGAGCGAGCGCACGCGGGTGCGCGATAACCCGATCGGGCGTACGCGGGTACGCGGGGTCACGAACGGGAGCACGGTCACCCGCGGGGGTACGCAAACGTACCGTGCGACCGTTCCTGGCGCCCAACAGGCTATTTAAGGGATCAGCTTCTGCTCCACGGTGCTGTCCTGTCTACAGCGTTCCTGTGACTTCTGCTACCAGTTCCTGTGTGTTCCTGATACTGTACCCGGCCTGTTCCTTGACCTTGTCTGTTTGCTGCCTGCCTCCGACCCTTTGCCTGATTGACCACGCTTCTGCCTTCTGCTCTGTACCTCTGCTGTCCGATAGTTACCGACCCGGCTCGCTTCTGACTACGTCTGCCTGTCCTCCCGAGTTCCAGCACCAACTCCCCTGTGGTTCCTGCTTGACTACCTGTGCCAGCTGTTCCAGTAGTTCCTGTTCGGCCTCCAGCGCTAGTTGCACCTACCGTTCCAGTCAGCTACCTGTTCCGGCTGTGCCTGCCCTCTGCTATCCGGCCTGGCACTTGTGTCCTCCGGACTCTTGAATCCCTGTCTCCACCTCCAGGGGCTCTCGAGCCGGAGGCTTACGAGGCGCCACTCCCTGCACGTTTGGGCTCTCCAACCAGGTACGTGACAGTACAGGACAGCCATGACCGAGCCCTCGCAGGGAGCCTCCCCAATGGATGAGCTTTGCCGCCACCTAGCCGGCCTCACCCAGGCCGTGAAGAACTTGCAAGAAGGCTACGGCCATCTGGAAGAACAGGTCCAGGCCCTATCTGCCGCAGCCCCAGCTGTCCCTGGACCTTCAGTTCCGCCTTCAGTGGTAATGATGCCGCCTGAACCAAGGGTCCCTACGCCAGACCGTTTCTCCGGCAACCGAAACAAGTTCAGGGCCTTTCGGAACTCTTGTGAGCTCTTCTTCGCTCTTCAACCCTTTTCCCTCGAGGCAACAAAAGTGGGGTTCGTCATCTCTCTGTTAACCGACGAGCCTCAAGCCTGGGCACACCGTCTCCTAGAACGTAAAGACCCTTCTCTGGACTCCTTAAACGCCTTCTTCCAAGCAATGTCTCGGCTGTATGAGGACCCCCAGCTTGCAGCTACCGCAGAAGCAGCCCTGCACGTGCTCCAACAAGGTCGCAGGCCAGTGGAGGATTATGTGTCCGAGTTTAGACGCTGGAGTGCCGACACGGAGTGGAATAACTCAGCCCTCCGCTACCAGTTCCGCATGGGACTTTCAGAATCATTAAAAGATGAACTGGCTCGCGTGGGAATCCCTGAAACCCTTGAAGCACTCATCGATCTCTCAGTCCAGATCGATAGGCGCCTAAGAGAACGTCGTCTTGAGCGTTCCTCTTCTACTTCTCGCCCCGTCTGGATGTTGCCACGGGTTCCTAGTCAAAATCCCCCGGTTCCTCCTGTTCCTGCCCCGTCTTCTCCGGACTCGTCAGAACCTATGCAATTGGGTCTACTTCGCCCATCTCTGACGCCTGAAGAGCGCCAACGCCGAAGAGCCGGTAACCTTTGCCTCTACTGCGGGGAATCGGGACATTATGTTCGCACTTGCCCTGCCAAGTCGCGTAAGTGCCTTCTTATACCCCCTGCTTCTCCTTCTACCCTGCCAAGTACCAGTACCATCTCTCATCTGGCTGTGCCTCTTCTTTTACAGTTCTCCGGAAAGACTATCAGCGTCAACGCGATTATTGATTCCGGGGCCTGCAGCGGCTTTATGGACCTGTCCTTTGCCTTAAGGAACAACATTCCCCTTCGGCCTAGGGTAAAGGGACTTTCAATCTACTTGGCCGATGGTTCCACTCTAAAGTCCGGACCTGTGACCCAGGAGACGTTCCCTCTTCATGCCATCATCGCCGGAGCCCACCAGGAGTTCCTGTGTCTGGACATTATCAAGTCTCCACATTTTCCCGTTATCCTTGGCATGCCCTGGTTGAAGGCTCACAACCCTCTGATAAATTGGTTCACTGGAGGAGTAGAGTTTCCGTCTGCCTATTGCCGTCAGCACTGCCTCCCGGTCGTCAATACGGACCCTCCTTCACTGCTCTGCTTGGAAACAGACACCGAAATCCGACAGGCTGTGCCCGAGGCTTATCACCAATTTGTGGATGTGTTTAGTAAAAAGGGCGCTGAGACTTTACCTCCCCACAGACCTTATGATTGCCCTATCGAATTGCTCCCGGGGGCGGAGATCCCCTTCGGAAGGATCTTCCCCTTATCCGAGACCGAGCTGGGAACCCTGAAAACCTACCTGGACGATAACTTAAAGAAGGGTTTTATCAGGCCATCCACTTCCCCGGCAGGGGCAGGGATTTTCTTCGTCCAGAAAAAGGACCACTCCTTACGGCCATGTGTGGACTACCGAGCACTCAACAAAGTCACAATTAAAAACCGATACCCTCTTCCGTTAGTGCCCGAACTGTTTCAGAGACTGGGGTCGGCCGAAGTATTCTCCAAGCTAGACCTACGGGGTGCTTACAACCTCGTTCGCATTCGTGAAGGCGATGAATGGAAGACCGCCTTTCGTACTCGCTTCGGGCACTACGAATATCTAGTTATGCCCTTTGGACTCTGTAATGCCCCTGCTACGTTCCAACATTTTGTAAATGATGTCTTCAGAGATTACCTAGACCTGTTTGTGATTGTATACCTCGATGATATTTTAATCTTTTCTTCCTCTTTAGCCGAACATCGGGAACATGTGAAGAAGGTCCTGGCTCGACTCCGCCTCCATGGTCTGTACGCCAAACCAGAAAAGTGCGTTTTTGAACAGCTAAGCATCCAATTCCTTGGACTTGTCATTTCTGTAAAGGGAATAGAGATGGATCCCCAGAAGATCTCAGCTATTTTAGACTGGCACGCTCCCTCTGACAGAAAAGGGGTCCAACGGTTTGTAGGGTTCGCTAATTTTTACAGAAAATTCATCAAAGGATTTTCCTCCATCATCTCCCCCATCACCGATCTGACCAAACAGGGTCAAAAATTTCAATGGACCCCTAAGGCACAAGAAGCCTTCAAAACCCTAAAAGACCTGTTCGTCTCTGCCTCAATCCTAAGACACCCCGACGCTGCGCTGCCTTATATCCTGGAGGTGGATGCTTCGGAAGTGGCAGTTGGGGCAGTGCTCTCCCAAAGACAGGGACCTAAGTCACTTTTGCACCCGGTGGCCTTCTTCTCCCGCAAACTTTCGGAAGCAGAGCGGAACTATGACGTCGGCGACCGAGAACTGCTGGCAATCAAAGCAGCGCTGGAGGAATGGCGCTACCTCCTCGAAGGCGCTTCCCACCCAATCCTGGTCTATACTGATCACAAAAATCTAGAGTATCTTAAATCGGCCAAGCGTCTGAAACCAAGACAGGCTCGGTGGGCACTCTTCTTTTCTAGATTTGTGTTCCACATCACGTACAGGCCCGGATCAAAGAATGTGAAACCCGATGCTCTCTCTCGGATGTACAATGAATCAGTGGAGCTCCCTACTCCTGATACCATTCTTCCCCCAGGAAACTTTCTTCTGCTTCAGGAGAGTCTACTTTCCCGAATTAAGCAGGCCTACAGCGATCCCGCTCTCCCACCTGACATCTCTCTAACCCCCAGAGATGGTCTTCTCTGGCATCAGGACAGAATCTACGTTCCCCAAGAAATACGTACCGCAGTTCTCAGCTCCTGCCACGACCACCCACTGGCCGGCCACTTTGGGGTGTTCAAAACCACGGACTTGCTCCAACGCACGTTTTGGTGGCCACAAATGAAAAAGCACTGCAGGGAATATGTGGAGGCGTGCACCACATGTATCAGGAATAAGGGTAGCAAATCGAAGGTTTGGGGCTTGCTGAGACCATTGCCCATCCCGGATAGACCTTGGAAGATGATATCCATGGACTTCATCGTGGAACTACCTCCCTCTGAAGACTTCTCCACAATCTTGGTGGTGGTAGACAGGTTTACCAAGATGGCCCACTTTTTACCCATGAAGGGGACCCCGTCGGCCACGGAGTTGGCTAGGATCTTTATTAAAGAAGTGGTAAGGCTCCACGGTATCCCTGCTGACATCACCTCTGATAGGGGGGTACAATTTACGTCCAGGTTTTGGAAAGCCCTCTGTGGGGCCCTGCGAATTGAGCTTCGCTTTTCTTCACTTTTCTTCGCTTTTCTTCGGCCTATCACCCGCAAACCAACGGCCAGACCGAGAGAACCAACCAAACACTAGAGCAATATCTGCGGTGTTTCTCTTCCTTCTCCCAGGACGACTGGGCATCGCTCTTGCCATTAGCAGAGTTTGCATACAACAATTCCATCCATTCGGCTACCAAACAGTCCCCGTTCTTTGCAAACTTTGGCTTCCATCCGCTTTCTCTACCCGGTAATCTCCCTGAATGTTCAGTACCGGCGGTACAGGAAGATCTTAATTTCTTCAAGAGCAACAATAAGATCCTTCAAGAAACTCTGGCCAAGACTCAGGAACACTATAAAGAGGTCTTTGACAGGAAGAGAAGAGGGGAGCTCGACCTCCAGGTCGGGGACCAGGTCTGGTTGTCTACGCTGAATCTGAAGTTAGCCTGCCCATCCAGGAAACTGGGCCCGAAGTTCGTGGGTCCATTTCCTATTGTAAGGAAGCTAAATGACGTGGCCTTTGAACTGAAACTCCCGGAGTCGTTTCGGATCCATCCGGTCATTCACGCCTCGTTACTCAAACCTGCGGTTCCGGACCCCTTTACCGATCGGAATGCCAACCCCCCAGAACCCGTGATGATTGATGGGGAATTAGAATATGAGGTCGAGTCCATCCTGGACTGCAGGAGAAGACAGAATCAAACTCAGTTCCTGGTTAAGTGGAAGGGTTATGGCCCTGAGGAGAATTCATGGGAACCAGAGTCCAACCTGCATGCAAAGAGACTGATCCTTGCTTTCAAAAGGTCTCATCCGGACAAGATGACACGATTGGGCATCCGGAGGTTGCCCCTTGGGGGGGGGCAATGTCACGATCGTTCCACCATCCCGATCGTACATAGGAGACTTACCCGCAGGTTTCCTGTACAAAAGGATCGTCGGTGCCCTCGGACGTGGGTTGGCGCACACGAACGCATGCGAGTGCATGTTGTCCCTAACAGGCGCACGCGGGTGCGCGTTGATACGAGCGAGCGCACGCGGGTGCGCGATAACCCGATCGGGCGTACGCGGGGTCACGAACGGGAGCACGGTCACCCGCGGGGGTACGCAAACGTACCGTGCGACCGTTCCTGGCGCCCAACAGGCTATTTAAGGGATCAGCTTCTGCTCCACGGTGCTGTCCTGTCTACAGCGTTCCTGTGACTTCTGCTACCAGTTCCTGTGTGTTCCTGATACTGTACCCGGCCTGTTCCTTGACCTTGTCTGTTTGCTGCCTGCCTCCGACCCTTTGCCTGATTGACCACGCTTCTGCCTTCTGCTCTGTACCTCTGCTGTCCGATAGTTACCGACCCGGCTCGCTTCTGACTACGTCTGCCTGTCCTCCCGAGTTCCAGCACCAACTCCCCTGTGGTTCCTGCTTGACTACCTGTGCCAGCTGTTCCAGCAGTTCCTGTTCGGCCTCCAGCGCTAGTTGCACCTACCGTTCCAGTCAGCTACCTGTTCCGGCTGTGCCTGCCCTCTGCTATCCGGCCTGGCACTTGTGTCCTCCGGACTCTTGAATCCCTGTCTCCACCTCCAGGGGCTCTCCCTGCACGTTTGGGCTCTCCAACCAGGTACGTGACACCTATCTATTGTGACCTTTCTCCACAAGCGTGGCTATTTTCCATATAATCATTCTTCTTTATCCAGGACCAAACATGGTTTTATAGCAACACCTACGGGAATAGAACACTAGGCAGAAAAAACATTGGCACCTCCTATGGACAGTCTTTCCTGGACTTAAAACCCCTTCACTACTATAGGCCTCCAGTCATTATGCCTAGTGCCAGGAGTATGGATGTATTGTTTTATGCTAAGACTTATAGCTATCTTATTTTTTCCTTTTCCTGGGATTTTTTTTTGGGGATTTTTTTGGGATGTGGAGATCTTCTATCAACAGTCAGGTTACCCCAGTTTGACCAGCAAGAGCACACAGACCGCTAGCTCTGCTCTCAGTTGACAGCAACTATGCCTCATCCTGGACTGGGGTGACCAATGAGTTAAATGTCTCATGTGGACACATGTGACTGGGCACCTATAGTCTGTGTCAGTGTTACCCCTGGGTGACAACCCCCCACTTCAGTGGAGAGGAGGATCTCTGGGTCCAGCATAGGTTCATATGGCTGCCATGTGGCTATTTTTGTCCGGCAGTTATTTTCCAGGTGCCACAGCCACCATTTTACCTTTACTTTTTGAGACATCCTGCATTTTCCATGCTCAGTGCCCATTTTCCCTAACCCAGTATGGTCTGAGAGAGCTGGCTCAGGGTGGTCATGAATTGCCATTTTCTTGTAGCCCATGGCAGCGGCCTTCCCTTGGCTTCTGAGGGTCAGAGGATGTGGGAGTGGTCCCTAGAACCTGGTGGTTCAGTTCTGAGTGGTACACGGTGGCAGAGACATGTTTCTGACTTCTGGTAGCATATGGCAGCCTGTGGGGAGTCCTTCCCTGGTATCCCTCTATCTCTCTCTCTGCTGGGCAGCCTGGGGTGGTCTCTTTCCTTTACCTTGGGGTCCCTAGTTGCAGCAGCACCTGTTGGGTAGTGCTGTCCCTATGGAGTCTCAGGAGCTTGCTACCCCCTGGACCCCTCCTGAAGGTGTCAGTCCTGTTCCTGTAGATGTGCTGATAGATAATCTCACTTGTGGATGTGGCTGTCGCATACCTTGTGTCAGAGCCTGACATGTACAGGGAGGCCTCATACAGACCCGGCTTTAAGAATACTGATGTTTCTACAGTGCCCATGATAGCATGGGGGGAACCTCCCTTCCCTGTTACGGTGCGCTCCACTAGGGTGGTTAGCGGCTCCTAAGCATTCCAACATCAGGCATCTGTTTCTCAAGTTTTTTTGTAAATCACCGCAAAATCCCTTTCTCTGAGTTCATTGATGGACACACCACCCACCCCTCTATGGAGTTTTGTGACTGACTGGAGGCCTGTAGCAGAGAGGGAGTTTTATACTCAGAGACGACTGCCCATAGGAGGTGCTGAATTTTTTTCTACCTAGTGTCCTACTCCTGTAAGTGGGGCTATAAAACCCTGTATGGTCATGGATAATGAAGAAGATGCTGTGTCCATAAATGATCTCAGAGAAAGGGATTTTACGGTGAGTAACAAAAAAATCTAGATTTTTGCGTACTTCATGATATTTGTGCATCAAATAGTAACAGATTTGTTTTGTGTCTATGCATTGAACCTGCAATGATTAAAGCAGTTAAACACAGCTCACCTGTTATGATGTGAATAAGCCCCGGTGTTCATAGTCTGGGTACAGGTGCTCTTTAAAGTGGTTGTAAACCTCTGAAATGAAAAATTAACAAATCCCTCTATAGTGTGTACTTGCTGCAGTCCAAAGCACTTTGCGTGATTTCTGTTTGCTGTCTCAGGCATGGTTCACATACAGTGGGGATCGAAAGTTTGGGCACCCCAGGTAAAAATGTGTATTAATGTGCATAACGAAGCCAAGGAAAGATGGAAAAATCTCCAAATGGCATCAAATTACAGATTAGACATTCTTATAATATGTAAAAAAAAAAAGTTAGATTTATTTCCATCATTTACACTTTCAAAATTACCGAAAACAAAAAAATGGCGTCTGCAAAAGTTTGGGCACCCTGCAGAATTTAAAGCATGCACTGCCCCCTTTGCAAAGCTGAGACCTACCAGTGTCATGGATTGTTCTCAATCAAACCTGGGAAGACCAGGTGATGTCAATCTCAAAGGTTTTAAATGGCCAGACTCATCTGACCGTGCCCCAACAATCAGCACCAAGCAGTTGTCTAGAAAACTGAAACTGAAAATAGTTGACGCTCACAAAGCTGGAGAAGGCTATAAGAAGATAGAAAATTTTTTCAGAAGTCAATATCCTCTGTTCGGAATGTAATTAAGAAATGGCAGTCATCAGGAACAGTGGAAGTTAAAGCAAGATCTGGAAGACCAAGAAAAATATCAGACAGAACAGCTCGCAGTATTGTGAGAAAAGCAATTCAAAACCCACGTTTGACTGCACAATCCCTCCAGAAAGATCTGGCAGACACTGGGGTTGTGGTACACTATTCCACTATAAAGAGATACTTGTACAAATATGGTCTTCATTGAAGAGTCATCAGAAGAAAACCACTTCTACGTCCTCACCACAAAAATCAGCGTTTGAACTTTGCAAATGAACATAAAGACAAGCCTGAGGCATTTTGGAAACAAGTTCTGTGGACCGATGAGAATAAAATAGAACTTTTTGGCCGGAATGAGCAAAGGTACGTTTGGAGAAGAAAGGGCACAGAATTTAATGAAAAGAACCTCTGTCCAACTGTTAAGCATGGAGGTGGATCAATCATGCCTTGGAGTTGTATTGCAGGCAGTGGCACAGGGAACATTTCACGAGTAGAAGGAAAAATGGATTCAATACAATTTCAGCAAATTTTGGATGGTAACTTGATGCCATCTGTGAAAAAGCTGAAGTTAAAGAGAGGGTGGCTTCTACAAATGGATAATGATCCTAAACACACCTCAAAATCCATGGGGGATTACATCAAGAGGTGTAAACTGAAGGTTTTTCCATGGCCTTCACAATCTCCTGACCTCAACATTATTGAAAATCTATGGATAGACCTTAAAAGAGCAGTGCGTGACAGACAGCCCAGAAATCTCAAAGAACTGGAACACTTTTGTAAGGAAGAATGGGTAAAGATACCTCAAACAAGAATTGAAAGACTCTTGGCTGGCTACAAAAAGAGTTTACAAGCTGTGATACTTGCCAAAGGGGGCAGTACAAGATATTAACTCTGCAGGGTGCCCAAACTTTTGCAGACGCCTTTTTTAGTTTTCTGTAATTTTGAAAGTGTAAATGATGGAAATAAAATCTAACTTTTTTTTACATATTATAAGAATGTTGAATCTGTAATTTGATGCCATTTGGAGATTTTTCCATCTTTCCTTGGCTTCGTTATGCACATTAATACACATTTTTACCTGGGGTGCCCAAACTTTCGATCCCCACTGTATGAGCCTCATGTGGCTCACAGCAGGGGTCCGGTGCATCCTGGTTCACCGTTTCACGTCTGATTTCAGCCCAAACTTTGGGCTGAATTTGCACCTGAAACTGACCAAAAGATGAACAGCATTCTTCTGCAAATCGCACCGGACCCACTACAGAGATATGTGAACCGGCTCTAAAGAGATACAGTCACAATCTCCTGCTAATGCGAATTCTCTGCATCCGATTTCCAATGGTGTGAACTGAGCCTCATTCCTCTTCTATCTGCAGCAATCATTTCTGACAGTCTCTAACGTGATACCACATAATCCCAGGAGATTACTCCACCCCCATAACACATCTCAGCTGTTTATGTGTCCCTATGTGTTTGTGCAGAGGGGGTGCTTACTCTATCCACTCAGGTCTCAAATTGCAGTCAGCTATTCTTTCTATGCTGTGTCATGTTGTGACATCAGATCCCTACAACCTTCCTGCTGGAACTGAGAAAAAGCATTTGTTCTGGGTGTTTTAGAAGGCTGTGGAGAAGAGAGGGTAGAAGATAAACAGGTACAATTTATATAGGAAGATTTGTGTAAACCACTTTAAGCTTATATTTATCTTATAAAGGTGTGTTATATGATTCAGCAAAGGAGATACTTAAGTAGAATCTGCTAAATGAACAAAAATATATTGCTTAAAAGAGAAGTATGGGAATGCAAAAATGGGTATGTAAAGAGTGTTTTCATCATATACCGCTTCCTTCCAGTCTGAATATAAATATCAGATATTCTAAACCGCTCACAACAAACAAGACAATACTTTACACAGGTAATACTCTGAACACCCCCCCCCCCCCCACCTTTGCATTCCGGGCGGGTTAGACTGTCCAATCAGCAGTGAGAGCTGTTGGAGGAATTCATCCCCACTAATCTCACAGCTAGTCTACATACACATCTCATAAAATCCAAGGCAGACAGACACAATAAAACATTGGAATACAGCCACACCCCAAACGGCAGAGACCATCAGGGCCTCCTTAATAATGTTCTTTTGCATTATATAACAGAATATCTTCCTAAATGCTTGTAGCTCCCTCAAATGCCAGGGCCCATAGTCAATAGGCAAGAGGCTAGCATTCAGTCCCCTCCAAAAGTCTCTGTCCCGGGTGAGTCTGTCACATTTCTCCCCATCAAAAGTCAACTAATAAGGTCCCAGACTTCCACCTGGTCTGGACATTCATTAGTCAGTCAGAGTGAACTTACATAGTCTGTCTACATGATCTCCATTCTTGGCTGAGATGTCTTCCAAATGCCACTCCAAATCGCTCCCAAAGTCAGGGTCATGTGACAGCCTCTCTAATAACAGCAGCCTCAGGCCACCATAGTCAAAGCCTTTTTTCATGGTGTCACCGGCTGTCCATGGGCACACTTGGGCTACATACCAGCGGAGGGCTGTGTAGCTCTCATCCAACCGCATCTCCACCTGGATCAGCCTGGTTAATTCAGCTTTCCATTCCTTATGTGATTGTTCCCCCAAAAACACCATTCGCACTTCATACGGCGACCAGTACCTTTCCTGGAAGTAGGAGAGAATTTCTCCCTGGTGTTGCTGCTCATGGGCTAGTGCTTCCTTCCATAGTTCCCAGCGGATAGAATCATACCATCCCAGCAGGACCTACTCTGATACTGGTCCTCTGTGCTTTATCTGCATCTCTCACAGCCTCCTTCCGAATTCCTCTTTCATGACGGCTGGTATCTGTACCTCTCCTACTATCTGGACCTTGGATCCAGGTGGAGGTTTGGATGTCCCAGACTGCAGGAAACATCCCACTGCTTGCCACCAATGTAACAAAACGTCCCACACTCTGCTTGAGTGCTTTCATCATATACCACTTCCTCCCAGTCTGAATATAGATATCAGATATTCCAAACTGCTCACAACAAACAAGACAATACTCCTTTGGTTGCTGAACATGGACTGTTTATTGAAAACACAGATACACAGGTAATACTTTGGACAATTCCCCAACCTTTGCATTCCGGGTGGGGTAGACTGTCCAATCAGCAGTGAGAACTGTTGGAGGAATTTGCCCCCACTAATCTCACAGCTAATCTACATACACATCCCATAATAGATAGACACAATAAAACATTGGAATACAGCCACACCCCAAACAGCTGAGACCATCATGACCTCCTTAATAATATCCTTTTGCATTACATAACAGAATATTTTCCTAAATGCTTGTTGTCATCCCTATCCCCCAATCCCCTGTACTTCTACACAGTCCTGACGTCCCCCATCCCCTGATTTTCTGTACAATCCCATCATCCCCATCACCTGATTTCCTATACAGTCCCATCATCCCCTGTGCTCCTATACAGTCCCATCATCCCCAATCTCAATAATCCTATACAGTCCCATCATCCGCCATCTCCTGTACTCCAATGCATTTACAAAGAAAAGGAAAAAAACAGGTCTACTAATATTACGTTTAATAAATGTTGCATGGGGCTGTCCTCTAACCTCTATCACAGTACATATAACAAAACACGGGTCCCTAGAGATGGGTGACCCAGAAAAAAGTGAGGCTCACTGAGGAACAAAGCACCAAAATCACAAAGAGTAAAATGTAATTCATTAAAAAAATTTGAGAAAATATAATGCACTATAATATACAAAATACACTTATAATTCACTAAAACACGCTGGGAGGTCTATACACACAAGGCACCATAAAGTAACATAATGTATCCACTGTTGTTGATCAAAATACCATTGTTCGATCCCAACAGGCACAGATAAGAAGGAAACATGTACACAAAAAAACAGTGCTGACATAGAACTTAAAACAAAACATACACATCCGGATGCCAGTGGGATCTGCGGCTGGTCCCAGGTTGGTGCCAAAAAATTGCAACAACCAGTTGCTAATTAGCAATATGGGGTCAGAGTCAGATCCCCCAGTGGCTTGAGCCAAATTAGGAAATAAAGATTAGAGATAGCCAGGAAAGCAGCCACCAAATAGAATAGCTGAAAACATACTATCAATAATGGTGTAACCCCACCCACTGGAATCTGATGAGCTGAGACTAAATCTCTTGTAAGTCATTGATTCTTTTTCTTCAACAATTCATTCATCTAATATAATAGGGCTTGTCCCAGCACAGATGATAATAAGATAATCCAATGGAGGCACTGAAAGTATGCAAACTGGAAATAATGCTAAAAGTCAATGCAGAAGTTTTGCATATTATTGATTTTCCTTTTCCAACATAAAGAGCACTTTTGGCAATAATAAACTTATTGTTTAACTTCCCATGTATGCAAGTCTCTTACGCTAGAAGATGTATAAATGACTTAGCGAAGCTATTTGCTGCCCGGCTAAAATGGGATATACTTGCAGAGCTGAAGTTGAATTCATATTGCTCCACTTTGTCAATACGAGTCATCCTAATATATAAAAAGATACAGAGGTACCTCAACTGGCAATGACCCTGCACGCGTTGGTTCCAGTATTGGCCATAAACTTAATCCCGAGCCATTTTCTGTGTGCTCCTGTGTGTTTTCCGTCAGGCTAGTAACACAATGAGGGATCCTTGTCGCTGCACCGCAGTGTGGCCTCCAGACGGAAATGATGTCAACGCGTTTCACAGTAAACAGTGTGTAGCTTCATCTGGACATAATGGGCATGTGTGGGCACTCCCTTATGTACTCAATTCACCTCCCACAGCCGCCCATTTAAAAATTAAAAACCTAAAGGAGTGCTCCCAGTCTGTGCAGTAATCAAACATGTACTTCGCTCTCTACTAATAATGTCCACTTGAACGTGAATTCCTCGAGGGTGTCCTCTTGTTTATTTCTAGTGGCAAGATAAATGGAGGCAAATATAGTCTGTATCCAACATACAAGCTGAAACAAATATATTGATACAGCTTAGTTATACTGCTGTATCGTACATTGATATATTGCCAAATGGCACTTTTAATTTATTCAAAAGAAGTTAAGGAGAACAGGATAAAGAACAAATTTACGGAGAACCCAAATAAAGTAGGGGGAAAGCAGGGAGAAAAGAGAAAAGGAGAAAGAAGGAGAGATACAACGGACTAACAAACATGACTGTGACAAAGGACTGTACCATATATCTCTCCAGCTACTAAGAAAGCTTGTTCCCAAGATATGTATACATATAGAGAGATAAGAAAAGAGAGAACGGTTTGCTCAATTAGTTAGAGTACCGGTGATTCTACATTAAATTTAGTTTGATACACTACGGGTTGGGTATCAATAATTTATTCTTAAGATAATTTCACTATCTCAGGGTATGTAGCAAAATAGCATGGAGGGTATATATAGCTAACTTTAGAAATTACTTCTTTGCTGTAGATATTCCCACAATGTCATGTTGTAGGGGAGAGAAGAGGTAACTGACAACATATAATCATCTATATAGATAAAAAGGGTTGCAAGCTTAATTACGTGTTCAAGCCCCGTGGAATCAGTGTGCCTAGATGGAAAATCCAGCACCCGATCAAAATCACCCCTTCTAGTGGACAGGTTCCGGGCATATATGCCCTTAACCTTCATTCCCGTCAGTTTGCCCTGATGATAGCAGACAAAATGTCGGAAAACTGGTTTGTCTGGATTTTTCTCCAATATTTCTCTCATATGTTCCCCTATACGGATTCTGAATTGTCGTTTGGTTTTCCCAATGTACATTTCTTTCTCCTACATCACGGGACACAGAGACTCAGTAATTACTTCCAAGAAGGGAATGTTCCCAAGTGGACATTGCCAGGTTTGCCCATATGTACATCGGACTACAGGATTGAGCGATTCACAGAACAAAACAAGCTTTGAAATTCAAACGCTCATTAACTGTGCTACAACTAGGAGTAATTTACATGCTGACCTGTCCATGCAACAAAAATAGGATTTTTATAACAGCTTACCTGTAAAATCCTTTTCTTTTGAGGTAAATAATGGGACACAGAAACTCAGTAATTACTGGTGGGTTATAGGGAATCACTAGGTGATTGGACACTGGCACACCCTAGACAGGAATTTTAACCCCCCATATAACCCCTCCTCCCACTGTAGGTACCTCAGTTTTTTCGCTAGTGTTGGTCACAAGTAAAGATGTGCTGTGCTGAGCTCTGCTGGAATATCCTTACTGGGGCCAGCTATGCGACCAGATCCATTCAAGGTGTCTTTTCCAGGCCGAATTGGATGGTACCCGGGCCTCCTGAAACTAGGTTTTACCTGTAACACTTCTCTTTTTAGAGAGCTGGACCCTGGGATCCAGTATTTGTTTTTTTTTCAGCCATATTCCTGGCAGAGTGCTTTACGGGCCTAGTAGGTTTTCTCCTTTTAAGTAAATTTATGCTATGCCTATAGTCACCACCGGGGGCTGCCAAGAGCACAAACCTTTTCATGCCTGGTCTGTCTGCTGCTCTCTGCTCCTCCAGCCATGCTCCAGGAAGGATGAAGGTAAGGGTTTTTTTACCTTCTGGGATTCTCCCTCCACAGATTACGGGGCTGAGACAGGCCTGGGCAGAGAGCGGTAATATACCCCGCCACTGTCCACCCCGTCCACACCACCGCCATTACAGCAGCCTCACATCCACCGGCCCTTCCCTCCTCTGTACCAGCCTCCCCTCCATGCTTGCCAGCAGTGTTTGAGCCTCTGCTCACGCGGGAAACGCTCGTTTTTAAAAACAAGTGGGGGGCAGAAGTGGTCGGAGGAGGGGGGAGGAGCACTAGGCTACACAGGCTTTAAAGTGCACTCTTTTTCAGATGCACATAGCCTATGGAGGGACACAGAGCTGATAGGCGCATGTGAGTGTGGGAGACACAGGCATTCCAAGGCAGCATCAGCACCAGACTGAGTCTTAAGTAGCAGCGGCAGTTGCTGAACTACAGGGCTCAGCAGTCAGTGCATTTTTTGTGTGGTACCTCTAACTTTTTTTGGTTTGCACTATGGGTAAAAGAGGTACAATTACCCCGAAAAATAGGGGCTCTAAGGGGTCCCCTTCAGGCTCTGACGACCCCCCCTCTGCAGCACCTTCCACCCCTGCAGTACCCGGGGAGGCTGGCCAGGGAGAGCCGTCGAGGTCAGGGGCTGTAGCTGCTTCTGGCACTTCAGCCCCTGTGTACATTACACAGGGTTTTTTTTTCCTCAACCATAAACGGTTTAGAGGAAAGATTAGTGGCCTTAATCGCATCTTCACTCAGTGGAAGAAAACGCACTAGGCCCCCCTCTGTCTCCCAGGACCCTCAGAGTGAGGAGCTCTGGGGAAAAAGGAGAGGAATCCCCCTCAGAGGATCGGGAGGAAACTGATGGTTCCACTTCTGAGAAATCTAGTGGAGAAGGGCCCTCTTCAGCTTCTCAGGATGAGAAAATGGTGCAAATTCTTGCTGGATTGGTCCGTTCCACATTTAAGTTACCCGTACCTGAGTCAGTTAAAGAACTCACTTCTTCTCTGGGTTCACTGAAACCTCCTCAAACTGCACATGCTTTTCCTGTGCATGGTTTGCTGGAAAGGCTTATCTATTCTGAGTGGGATCACCCAGATAAATATTTTTTTCCTCCTAAAAAAGTTTTCTACACTTTATTCTATGGAGGAAAAATTTACTAAGATGTGGGCTATACCGGCAGTTGACGCCGTCATTTCCTCCGTAAACAAAAGCCTAACTTGTCCTGTTGACAACGCTCAGATGCTTAGGGATCCAACTGATAATAAAATGGAATTCCTATTAAAAAGTTTTCTCCTTGGCAGGTTCAGTAGCACAATCTGCAGTGGCAGCAATTGGAGTCTGTCAATATTCGAGAGACCATGTTAAACAGGTGCTTAAAGTGGAAATAAACTCCCCTATCGTTTTCAGCCAAGTAAGCTGCCATCTTTGCCTCTGTTTAATCTTCAACTGCTATGGTGCTGCACATGTGATTCGTTATGACACCAGCCATTGGATGGTTTGAAAGTTTGGCTGAGAGCACAGCCAATGTGCAGTTAGCATTCCCGACATGCCTTTTTTTTTTAACTGTTTAAATCGATGGGTTTACTTCCACTTTAAAGCCTTACCTGAACAGCAAGCCCGGGGGTTATCTAACCTTCCAGCGGCTCTATGTTTTGCTGTTGATGCTATCAGAGATTCTATCCTTCAGACGTCTCGCCTTACGCTTGGATTGGTACACATGCGTAGAATCTTGTGGCTGAAAAATTGGTCAGCCGAATCACCATGTAAGAAACTCCTGGTGGTATTTCCCTTTAGTGGTGCAAAACTATTTCGAGAGGATTTGGACAATTATATCCAAATGATCTCTAGTGGGAAGAGCACCCTTTTACCAGTCAAGAAAAGGAGTAATAGTCCCTCCTTTAAACCGGCGCTTTCTCCAGTGCCAGGGGCATCAGCTTCCAGGCAGTCACGATGGCCATCTCCATCAAGCTCTAAGGTTAAAATTCAGAGTCAACCCCAGGGGCAAAAGAGGTCCTGGGGAGAAGGTCTTCAAGACTAAACGCTTAGACCTCCTTATGAAGGGGCGCCCTCGCTCACTTGAGTGGGGGAAGACTACTAAATTTCTCAGGGCTCTGGCAGGAGGAATTTTGGGACAAATGGGTGGTCTTCACAATAACTCTAGGTTACAAACTAGAATTCCCCTCTCTTCGTTTCCTCAGATCAAATGTACCCAGAGACCCAGAGAAAAAGGAGTGTCTCCTAGCGTTGGAGCGACTATTGTCGCAAAAAGTTATCATGGTAGTTCCCATGCAAGAGCAGGGAATGGGGTTTTATTCAAACCTTTTCACGGTACCGAAGCCAAACGGAGATGTAAGACCCATTCTAGATCTCAAAGATCTAAACCGATTTCTAGAGATACGGTCCTTTCGCATGGAATCGATCCGATCGGTAGTCTCCATCCTACGAGGAGGAGAACTTCTGGCGTCAATAGACATCAAGGATGCGTACCTGCATGTACCTATTTTTCCTGCTCATCAAAAGTTCCTGCGTTTTGAAGTAGAATAACTCCACTTTCAGTTTGTAGCTCTGCCTTTCGGGCTAGCTACTGCACCTCGGGTATTTACAAAGATCTTGACCCCTCCTCTGGCCAGATTAAGTGCTCAAGGTATAACGATAATAGCATACCTAGACGACTTGCTCTTGATAGACCGGTCGGTAGCCCGCCTGGACCAAAATCTGGTCACCACAATCAACTGCCTGGAACACCTAGGTTGAGTCCTCAACTTAGAGAAGTCTTCTTTAAAACCAGTAAGAAGACTAGAGTATTTGGGTCTGGTCATAGATACAGCCCAGCAGAGGGTATTCCCACCCCAAGCAAAGATCAGTGCTATAAGAGAACTGATTCAGGTAGTTAGGGCAAAGAAGGGTTCTTCTATTCATCTTTGTATGAGGTTGTTGGGGAAGATGGTGGCTTCATTCGAAGCAGTTCCCTAAGGTCAGTCTCATTTAAGGCTACTGCAAAAAAGTATCCTATCGGCCTGGAACAAGAAGGTTCAGGCATTCGATTTTCCGATGCATCTGTCCCCTACAACGCATCGGAGCATCGGCTGGTGGTTGATACCCGAAAAACTGCGGAAAGGAAAATCCTTTTTACTGGTTACCTGGACAGTGGTAACAACAGATGCCAGTCTTTCGGGTTGGGGGGCAGTCCTGGAACAGTCGACTGTCCAAGGGAAATGGTCCAGGACCGAAAGGGCCTTACCCATCAACATTCTGGAGATCTGTGCGGTGTGTCTAGCCCTAAAAGCCTGGACACTCAGGTTGCAGGGTTGCCCTGTCAGGATCCAGTCCGACAATGCCACAGCAGTGGCTTATATCAATCACCAAGGGGGCCCCAAGAGTCGTGCAGCTCAGGGAGAAGTAAACCAGATCTTAATCTGGGCAGAAAGACATGTGCCATGCATATCGACAGTCTTCATTCCGGGGGTAGAGAACTGGCAGGCGGACTACTTGAGCTGCCAGCAGTTAGTGCCAGGGAAATTGTCTCTCCACCCCGATGTCTTTTTGGCCATATGCCAGAGATGGGGGGTTCCGGATGTAGATCTCTTTGCATCCAGGTTCAACAACAAGGTCGACAACTTTGTGTCAAGAATTAGGGATCCTCTTGCATGCGGGACAGATGCGTTGGTTACTCCATGGCATCAGTTCTCTCTGATTTATGCATTCCCTCCTATTCTGCTACTGCCAAGACTGCTTTGCAGGATCAGGCAGGAAAAGAAGTTGGTGCTTCTGGTGGCCCCAGCATGGCCCAGAAGAGCTTGGTATGCAGAAATAGTGAAGATGGCGGTAGGCTCTCCTTGGACCCTACTGTCCCGTTCAGACTTGCTATCCCAGGGACCGGTATTCCATCCTACCTTACGAATGCTAAATTTAATGGTTTGGCTATTGAAACCCACATTCTGAAGAATCGTGGGCTTTCGGGCCCTGTGATATCTACCTTGATTAATGCAAGAAAGCCAGCTTCCAGAATGATTTATCATAGAGTCTGGAAAGCATATGTCTCCTGGTGTGAATTCAGGGATTGGCACCCCAGAAAATATGTCATAGGCAGAATCCTAGAATTTCTGCAAAATGGGTTAGAGATGAAATTGGCCTTGAGTACCATCAAAGGCCAAGTCTCAGCCTTATCGGTTCTGTTTCAATGTCCACTTGCTTCACATTCTTTGGTCTGAAGCCTTATACAAGGGGTAACATGCCTTAATCCTCCAGTTATGGTGCCTCTGAACCCCTGGGATTTTAATTTAGTTCTGTCAGCTTTATAGAAGCAGCCTTTTGAACCGATACATCAGATTCCCTTAGTTCTGTTGACAAGGAAATAAATTTTTCTGGTGGCCATTTCTTCTGCCAGAAGAGAATCGGAATTAGCGGCCCTCTCTTGTAAAGAACCATATCTGATAATGCACAAGAATAGAGTGGTGTTACACCCTCATCCTAGTTTTCTACCAAAGGTGGTCTCAGGTTTTCATCTAAACCAAGATATTGTTCTGCCTTCCTTTTTTCCAAATCCCTGTTCTACGGAAGAAAAGTCACTACATTCTTTGGATGTAGTGAGAGCAGTCAAAGCCTATCTGGAAGTGACGGCTCAGGTTCGCAAAACAGATGTTTTGTTTGCATTGCCAGAGGGTCCTAAGAGAGGACAGGCAGCATCAAAATCTACCATTGCTAAATGGATTCGACAAGTAATTGTTCAGGCTTATGGTTTGAAGCAAAAGATTCTGCCTTTTCAGATCAAGGCACACTCCACTAGGGCTATTAGTGCTTTGTGGGCGGTGTATCACCAGCCCTCTATGGCTCAAATCTGCAAGGCCGCAACCTGGTCATCAATCCATACATTCACCAAATTTTATCAGGTGGATGTGAGAAGGCATGAGGACTTCGCCTTTGGGCGTAGTGTGCTGCAGGCCGCGGTACAAATGTAAAATCATTTTCTTTTGAGGTACATCACGGGACACAGAGGTCCCTCCCCTCTTCTAATACACTTATATTGCTATGCTACAAAACAGAGGTACCTCCAGTAGGAGGAGGGGTTATATGGGGAATTGAACTTCCTGTCTAGGGTGTGCCAGTGTCCAATCACCTAGTGATACCCTATAACCCACCAGTAATTACTGAGTCTCTGTGTCCCATGATGTACCTCAAAAGAAAAGGATTTTACAGGTAAGCTGTTATAAAAATCCTATTTTTGTTGCATGGACAGGTCAGCATGTAAATTACTCCTAGTTGTAGCACTGTTAATGAGACTTTGAATTTCAAAGCTTGTTTTGTTCTGTGAATCGCTCAATCTTGTAGTCCGATGTACATATGGGCAAACCTGGCAATGTCCGCACGGAAACGTTCCCTTCTTGGAAATTGGGATAGCCATGAATCATCTGTGCTCCTGGTATATTCTGAGGTGATCAATCGATCGCGTAGATTTCTTGCCCATCGAGCCACCATTGTGGGTTTTGGGCCTACAATTTTGGCAATCCCAGGTGTGTTTGTGAGAATATCCCAGTGTTTCTGAAGAATGGAACACACTGTTACCCATTGAGCTCCAAATTGGGTAAATATGCTAAATGGGCCTGAATCAACATTTAAAGGGGGAGTGATGGGAGTCTTCTTTTTCAAGAGGGAGAGCCGATCTCTCCCTGCTGCTTTGCGCTTAGCTCTTCTAATTTCTTTATGTGAATAACCCCTTCACAAAATCGTTTGTACAGTTCGGCGCTTTCACATTTGTAGTCCTCTGCATTGGAACAATTCTGTTTAATATGAAGGAATTGACTCACTGGAATGCTGTTTTTTAACCATTGGTATAGATCAGACAAACTGATAGACATATCTAAAAATTAGATTCTTTTTCTGTCCCACACATATGTTAATCTGATGTTGCGGTCATTAACGTTAAGGAAATCCATAAAGTCCCTAAGGGAGTCCTCACCCATAACGTCCCTAAGGGAGTCCTCATTACCTCTCCATATAAACAAGAAGGTGAATATAAATCTGTTAATCCAAATTACCACATAAATGACACCTTGTAGCGCTAGTACTGTGCAAAAGGTAACCTCATTAGCTATACCTCTCACCTATTATTCTGTGTTACTCCTAAAAGTGTATATACATCCAAATATAACATATACAATTAGTCAAATGTATACAAAAATATTTGTGAATGACAAACTCAATGTGATTATCCCAAATCAAAGAGCTGTAAATACAAATATTAATATTCTTTAAAACAGAAAAAATGTGATGAAATAGTCCATAGAAAATAAAAAAAATCCTTCAATCCTAAATATTTTTCATGTGCAAAGCTAATCAGTGTCCAAACGATTATAAAAAGCCTTCACTGCACCATCAGTGTCCGTGACCCCCTCGTTGGAGCACTCACCAGCTGCAGAGCCTAACACTCTCGTGCTAAGCTAATAAAGCATTAGATCTCTTGAAGGATGAAAGCAGATACTCAACAACCAAATATATATTCTCCTTTAAGGCTTCAATAGAGCTATCTCAAAGAACCTCAAAAAGAAAAAGAGACCTCCCATAGTGCAGCACTGTAAAAAATCTTTAATTTTAAAATTAAAATCCACTCGTTAATGCACTCACATGAACATAATTGAAAGGAAGCACTTCAAAGATCACATCAAATCACTTCAATCCTCCGCAACAGCGCACTCTACTCCAAGGCATTGGTGGTCACAGAGGATACTAGTTAGGTTGGCAGCATAAATTCTGTCTCTCACCCTTCCTTCTGCTGTTTGGTACCTCACAGCGGAGCTTACAGTTTAACCACTTGAGACCCGCACTACGTCTATTGACGTCATGGGGTTTCGCTGGTTATATCTAAATGATGCCTGAGGCCACAGACATCATTCAGATATTGCCGTTTTCAGCCGGCGATTCCCTACACCATAAGAACGATCATAGCGGCTGTTCCGCCGCTTGATCCTTCTTACGGGCAGCGGGAGGGGACCCCCCCTCCCGGGGACCCCCCCTCCCGCCGCCCTCCGGTGCTTCTACCGACTCACCGTTTCCATCGGTGAGTCGGTCACAGGATCCGCCGGCCCTTAGCAAGTGATCATAGAGATTTCCGGTGGACTAGATTATCCCCGTAGTCTCTATGATCGTTCGGAGGCCGGGCGCAATGTTATGACGTCACGCCCGGCCTCGGTATTCAAATTAACGGTGCCGATCTGGCTAGGAAGCCATGATCGTTTTTTTTTGTTTTGTTTTTTATTCTTCCCAGCCTAGAGGTGAGATATGGGGTCTTATTGACCCCATATTTCACTGTAAATAGGTCCGATCGTGCCATTTTCCTATTACAAGGGATGTTTACATTCCTTGTAATAGGAATAAAAGTCATCAATTTTTTTTTTTTTTTTTTTTTTTAGTGTAAAACTAAAAAAATAAAAATAAAATTAACAATAAAAAAAATAAAAAATTAAAGCGCCCCTGTCCCCGTGAGCTTGCACACAGAAGCGAACGCATACGTAAGTCCCGCCCACATATGAAAACGGTGTTCAAACCACACATGTGAGGTATCGCTGCGAGCGTTAGAGCGAGAGCAATAATTCTAGCCCTAGACCTCCTCTGTAACCCAAAATATGTAACCAGTAAAAAAATTTAAAGCGTCGCCTATGGGGATTTTTAAATACCAAAGTTTGGCGCCATTCCACGAGCGCATGCAATTTTGAAGCGTTACATGTTGGGTATCTATTTACTCGGCTAATCGTCCTCTTTCACATTATGCAAAAAAAATTGGGCTAACTTTACTGTTTTTTTTTTTAAGCATGAAACTGTTTTTTTTTCTGAAAAAAACGCGTTTGAAAAATTGCTGCGCAAATACCGTGCGAGATAAAAAGTTGCAATGACCGCCATTGTATTCTCTAGGGTCTTTGCTAAAAAAACATATATAATGTTTGGGGGTTCTATGTAATTTTCTAGCAAAAAAATTAGGAATTTTACATGTAGGAGAGAAATGTCAGAATTGACCTGGGTCCGAAGTGGTTAAATCCAGCACCACATCCTTCTATTATTGTCCCTCGTGTTAAACACCTCCTTCTGCCTCAGTTGCAGTGCTCAGTGCATCAAAGATAGTTGCCAGATAGCCACGCCCCCGACATGTTTTCGTCATAGGACTTAATCATGGGATTGGCTATCTGCCTCCCTATTCCGCCTTTTATTCTGATGGCAACCATCCCATAATAATGTTGTGGATAACCACGCCTGCGCCAGCACAGGCTCCAATTAGAAGCCTGAGTACTCTGTCTGACCACTCAGCACATCATACGAACTGCCAGCGCCTGCGCAAACACTTTCACCGCACGTCTCCCTCCATTAGGTCTGCGGGACGCAGAGGAGCTCTCACCTGTTTGGCTGTCCCCCTTCCAGCACGTCACCGCTCGGCTGCGCATGCGCGGATATCCGCAATCTCCCATTCATAGATGCTAATACAAGTGTCAGCACTCATTATCTCCCAAGCACATCACACAGACCAACAGCGCCTGCACCATCCCTTTCACCGCACATCACCCTCCACAGGGTCAGTGGGACGCGAAGGAGCTCCCACCCACTGAGCTGTCTCCCCACCAGCCCGTCACCGCTCGGCTGTGCATGCGCGGGTCTCCACAGTCTACCATTCATAGATGCTAGTAACACACTGTCCGCACTCACTATCATCCAAATGCATATCGCAGCTGCATGAGAAATTAAACTCTACCTCCCCTGGAAGTAACTGCACAGATGGCTACATACCTTATAGGCATAACAGTCATAGAACTGGTGCACATACACACATGCCTTCATGACTATATAAACGCCTCTCAACGCACATGCATCAAAACATATGTGTCTACTTACTCTGTTACTTGTGTGCAGGAGCCATCAGGCTTCTTAACTTGAAACCTACATATATGTAGTCTCAATGTTGTAGTGTCACACTATTAAAGCAAACTTCTGTGTCCCCATCTATATACAGTGGTGTGAAAAAGTGTTTGCCCCCTTCCTCATTTCCTGTTCCTTTGCATGTTTGTCACACTTAAGTGTTTCGGAACATCAAACCAATTTAAACAATAGTCAAGGACAACACAAGTAAACACAAAATGCAATTTGTAAATGAAGGTGTTTATTATTAAAGGTGAAAGAAAAACCAAACCATCATGGCCCTGTGTGAAAAAGTGATTGCCCCCCTTGTTAAAACATACTATAACTGTGGTTGTCCACACTTGAGTTCAATTTCTCTAGCCACACCCAGGCCTGATTATTGCCACACCTGTTCACAATCAAGGCATCACTTAAATAGGAGCTGCTTGACACAGTAAGGTCCACCAGAAGATCCTTAAAAGCTACACATCATGCCGAGACCCAAAGAAATTCAGGAACAATTGAGAAAGAAAGTAATTGAGTGAGAGCCATTATCCACAAATGGGCGAAGACATGGAACAGTGGTGAACCTTCCCAGGAGTGGCCGGCCGCCCAAAATTACCCCAAGAGCGCAGCGACGACTCATCCAAGAGGTCACAAAAGACCCCACAACAACGTCCAAGGAACTGCAGGCCTCACTTGCCTCAGTTAAGGTCAGCGTTCATGCCTCCACCATCAGGAAAAGACTGGGCAAAAATGGCCTGCATGGCAGAGTTCCAAGGAGAAAACCACTGCTGAGCAAAAAGAACATCAAAGCTCGTCTCAATTTCTCCACAACACATCTTGATGATCCCCAAGACTTTTGGGACAACATTCTGTGGACCGATGAGACAAAAGTGGAACTCTTTGGAAGGTGTGTGTCCAAGTATATCTGGCGTAGAAGGAACACTGCATTTCAGAAAAAGAACATTATACCAACAGTAAAATATGGTGGTGGTAGTGTGATGGTCTGGGGCTGTTTTGCTGCTTCAGGACCTGGAAGACTTGCCGTGATAAAAGGAACTATGAATTCTGCTGTCTACCAAGAGATCCTGAAGGAGAATGTCTGACCATCTGTTCGTGTACTCAAGCTGAAACGAACTTGGGTTCTGCAGCAGGACAATGATCCTAAACACACCAGCAAGTCCACCACCGAATGGCTGAAGAAAAACAAAATGAAGACTTTGGAGTGGCCTAGCCAAAGTCCTGACCTGAATCCTATTGAGATGTTGTGGTATGACCTTAAAAAGGCCGTTCATGGTCGAAAACCCTCTAATGTAACTGAATTAGGACAATTCTGCAAAGATGAGTGGGCCAAAATTCCTCCAGGACCCTGTAAAAGCCTCATTGCACGTTATCGCAAACGCTTGGTTGCAGTTGTTGCTGCTAAGGGTGGCCCAACCAGTTATTAGGTTTAGGGGGGCAATCACTTTTTCACACAGGGCCATGATGGTTTGGATTTTTTTCACCTTTAATAATAAACACCTTCATTTACAAATTGCATTTTGTGTTTACTTGTGTAGTCCTTGACTATTGTTTAAATTGGTTTGATGTTCCGAAACACTTAAGTGTGACAGACATGCAAAGGGACAGGAAATGAGGAAGGGGGCAAACACTTTTTCACACCACTGTAAAAACAAGGCAAAGTATCCCTGTGTCACCAATGCCTCAAAGTTTACATTAACCTATATTCCTAAAAATATAAAACTATAGTGGTGCACCGCTACACCTCAGGACTAAACTAAGCCCAATAATCAATAAAATTAAAATACAGTAAAATAATTTATAAATATGTGCGTATTGTAATGGACGCTGTGGCTGGGTCCTGGAAGGACGCTATATTTCCCCTCTGTTTGGGTTGTGCTCTCTTTAGGGAATGAAAATTGATTAACCCACCTGTTAGAGGAAGTGTCTTTAAAAGGCAAGACAGGAAGTTGTAGATGGGTGTGGAGGAGTGGAGAACACATGGTGGATGGTGTTTGGCGTTTGTTTTGGGGTGCAGCAAATGAAGTGGACAGCAGTGTCCTGTTTGGAAGGCTCCTGGCAGGAGAAGCTACCTGCCATCAAGACCAAGCTCTGTTTCTGATAAGGACAGCTGTTCTGGACTTTGCAAGTCGGTGAGACTACAAATCTTTTTCCTTTTGTTTTTTGGCTGCTGTAAAGCTATTTAAGTTAATAAACCCTTTGTTGTATGAAAAGCCTGTGTCCTGCGGTCTACCTGGTCCCCCGAACATTACAAGTGGTGCTCGAATGCGGGCAGGACAAAGTAACAGGCATTTTTTCTTGCTATTTTTTTTTTGGGGATTTGAACTGACATTTAAAGGGACAGTACAGTGAATTTATGTCCTGGGTTAAAGCTGCACAACTGCGGAAAGCTGAAACCATGGAGGAGCTAATTAAACCGCTGTCCTTGGCGAATATACAAGCGCAGACCCGCCATGAGGAAGATAATCAGCGCTTAGCAACGCAGCACAACGAGTGCACCAATGGAAGTATCGTTCAAACCGGCCACCGCGATCTCAAATGCATGACCTGGTGCAACTAGTAAAAAAATGGCTGCAGCCAGAAGTGTTGTCTGGCCCCCAAATTGTGGAGCGGATCGTGCTGGACCGGTACTTAAGGTCACTGCCAGATGACCTTCAACGGTGGGTCAGTCATGGAGACCCCAAAACCGCGAACGGCCTTGTTGAGATGGTGGAACGATATACGGTGGTGGAGGATCTGCTTGGCCCCACCAAGCGTCAAGGGCCCAGTCTGCCACGGCCCTTCCGATCAACTGCCGCCCTTCGAACGGATGTCCCCAGGAGCCCTGGAACCAACACCCCGGAAGGCCAAGAGTCACACCCGTTACCCCCTCGGCGACCTGTTCCTGATCGGAGAGGAGGGGATGTACAATGTTGGCGATGTCATGCCTGGGGCCATACCCGGGCCCACTGCCCATTGCAGGAAGAACCCATGGAATGCGGGGTTCTTCGGAGGGGGTCTTTTTATGCCCATAAATCGTGTACAACACATCTTGACCTTGGAGAGAGGAATTTTGAGTGTGAAGTCCAAGTGAACCACCACCCTGCATGGGCCTTGCTGGACTCTGGAAGCATGGTAACCCTGGTTCACCCTAGAGTAATTGGGAAGATCGGTCCGGTAAGCAAAATTTTGCGGGTTGTGTGCATTCATGGGGACACTAGAGAGTACCCTCTCATCTCGGTGTCCATCTCCACAGCATGTGGCACTGGTACTCAAGAGGTGGGGGTGGTAAAGAACTTGGTACATGACGTTATCATAGGACGAGACTGTCCATTATTTGCAAAACTTTGGAGACAAGGAGAACTATCTGAAAGGTCCAGAGATTGGGAAGAAACTAGTCCCTCTGTTCCTGTTGTAGAGGGTAATAACCCTGAGATGCCACATGTTCATAATATGGACCCAGTTGATAAAAACGCCAAGACTTTGGTTAATAATGATGAAAATAGTGCTGATTCTGTTAAAGATGTCAATATGTGGGGTTCTCAGACCTACCTGAATACTGAGGGGGGGGGAACCTTCCCCGCTTCAGGTAATGCTGGGGAAAGATGATGAGGAAATGGCCTCTACCCCTGACTTGCCAGATTTGGGTGTTCCCCAGGGGGCATTTGGTACTGCCCAGATGCAGGACCCCACTTTGGCCAGGGCACGGGAACAGGTTGTAGTAATAAATGGGGAGCCCCAAGAGCCAGGTGCTAATGAGCGGTGGCCACATTTTTCAATACGTAATGAATTGCTTTATCGGGTTACTAAAGTGAGAGAAAATGTGGTAGAACAATTATTGGTACCCCAACAATATAGACGCAAGGTCCTGGACCTGGCCCATGATGATGTGTTAGGGGGACACCTGGGAGTTGAAAAGACGGAGGCACGGATCGCCGACCGGTTTTACTGGCCAGGCTTGAAAGCAGAGGTAAGGAGATACTGTACCTCTTGTCCCACCTGTCAGTTGACCGCTCCGGCGACCCATTTCCGGAGCCTGTTGGTCCCTCTACCCATAATTGAGGTCCCATTCGAGAGGATAGCCATGGATATAGTGGGTCCCTTGGTAAAGTCGGCTCGAGGTCATTCTTACATACTAGTGATCCTTGACTATGCCACTCGATATCCTGAGGCGCTACCCCTGCGGAATACCTCCTCTAAGGCTATTGCACGAGAGTTATTCCAGTTGTTTACACGGACAGGTTTTCCCAAGGAAATACTCACAGACCAGGGCACCCCGTTTATGTCGAAGGTTATGGCTGATGTATGCAAACTGTTCCGGATTAAACAGCTGCGCACATCGGTCTACCATCCCCAAACAGATGGATTGGTAGAACGTTTTAATAAGACCCTTAAGTCTATGCTCAAGAGAGTGGTACAAAGGGATGGGAAAGACTGGGACTGCCTGTTACCAGCTCTCCTGTTCGCTATCCGAGAAGTGCCCCAGGCCTCCACTGGGTTTTCGCCCTTTGAATTGGTATATGGGCGGAGACCTCGCGGACTACTGGACTTTGTTAAAGAAGAATGGGAAAGTGAACCAATCCAGCATAAAAGTGTTCTTGAATATGTCTCTCAAATGCAGGAGAGGATCCGAACTGTGATGCCGCTAGTTAAGGAACACTTACAAAAAGCCCAGGAGGCTCAACGACAGGTCTATAATAGGGCAGCCAAAATTAGGAACTTTCAAGTGGGGGATCGAGTAGCAGTGTTGATTCCCACTGTGGAAAGTAAATTCTTGGCCAGATGGCAAGGCCCTTTCGAGGTTGTAGAAAAAATGGGAGAGGTAAATTATAGAGTCCACCAACCAGGCAAGAGGAAACCCTTCCAGATATATCATGTAAACTTGTTAAAGCCCTGGACAGACAGGGAACCAGCGACCTCCCTGGCTAGTACAAAACTTGAGCCTCGGGTTGGGGTGGAGAGTGTCCAAATAGCAAATACCCTGTCTAAAACCCAAAGTCAGCAGGCAAAGGAGTTCTTGCAGAGAAATAAAGAAAAATTTTCAGACTTGCCCGGGCTCACTAGTGTCGTAGAGCATGATATTGTCACAGAACCAGGAGTCAAAGTTTTTGTCCGGCCCTACCGCATCCCAGAGGCTCAAAGGAAGGCCGTTTCAGAGGAAGTAAAAAAGATGTTAGACCTAGGGATTATTGAGGAATCGCAGAGTGAATGGTCGAGCCCGATTGTGTTGGTACCGAAGCCCAACGGGACTCTGCGATTCTGCAATGATTTCCGGAAACTTAATGAAGTTTCCCAGTTTGATGCCTACCCTATGCCCCGGGTAGATGAGCTTATCGAGAGACTAGGTCCAGCCAGGTATATCACTACGTTAGACCTTACCAAGGGGTATTGGCAAATACCGTTGACTAAGGCTGCTAGAGAGAAAACTGCTTTTTCTACCCCAGAGGGGAGTTTTCAGTACAAAAGGATGCCTTTTGGATTGCAAACTGCTCCAGCCACTTTCCAGAGAGCAATGGATAGGATTTTACGACCTCACCGGAAGTATGCCTCAGTATACTTGGACGATATAGTCATTTTTAGCAAAGACTGGGAATCACATTTGCCCAAAGTGCAGGCAGTGCTGGACTCTCTTTGGAAGGAGGGGTTTACAATAAACCCTGAAAAATGTGCTTTGGGAATGGAGGAGGTGAAATACCTGGGTTATATCGTGGGTAGAGGGGTAGTGAAACCTCAGGTCAACAAGATAGAGGCTATACAGAATTGGCCCCGCCCCCTCACAAAAAAGCAGGTACGTGCATTCCTGGGCATGGTGGGATACTACAGGAGGTTTGTACCCAACTTTGCCACGTTGGCGGCTCCGTTGACCGATCTGACTAAGGGTCGGAAATCGGTCATGGTGGAGTGGAATGCAGACGCTGAGAAGGCTTTTTTGGAGCTCAAGTCGGCGCTGTGCCAACACCCTGTCCTTGTAGCACCCAATTTTTCAAAAGAATTTATGGTCCAGACTGATGCTTCCGATGTAGGATTGGGAGCGGTGTTGTCACAGGTTATTCATGGCGAGGAACACCCGATAGTCTTCCTCAGCAGGAAGTTAACACCAGCGGAGAAAAACTATGCCATAATTGAACGAGAGTGTCTGGCCATTAAGTGGGCTCTGGAATCCCTCAGATATTACCTTTTGGGGAGGAAGTTTAGGTTGATTTCTGACCATGCCCCTTTAACATGGCTGAGACAGGGAAAAGGGACTAATGCCAGGGTTACCCGGTGGTTCCTGGCACTCCAGGAATTTAAGTTTGTAGTGGAGCATAGGCCCGGGAGACTGCATCAAAACGCAGATGCCCTCTCCCGAGTCCATTGTTTGAGCTCCACTGTTGCCTCCACCTCCTTGGCGTTGGGGCACAGGGGGGGGATATGTAATGGACGCCGTGGCTGGGTCTTGGAAGGACGCTATATTTCCCCTCTGTTTGGGTTGTGCTCTCTTTAGGGAATGAAAATTGATTAACCCACCTGTTAGAGGAAGTGTCTTTAAAAGGCAAGACAGGAAGTTGTAGATGGGTGTGGAGGAGTGGAGAACACATGGTGGATGGTGTTTGGCGTTTGTTTTGGGTTGCAGCAAATGAAATGGACAGCAGTGTCCTGTTTGGAAGGCTCCTGGCAGGAGAAGCTACCTGCCATCAAGACCAAGCTCTGTTTCTGATAAGGACAGCTGTTCTGGACTTTGCAAGTCGGTGAGACTACAAATCTTTTTCCTTTTGTTTTTTGGCTGCTGTAAAGCTATTTAAGTTAATAAACCCTTTGTTGTATGAAAAGCCTGTGTCCTGCGGTCTACCTGGTCCCCCGAACATTACAGTATGTATATATATATATATATATATATATATATATAATGGGATTTTTATATACAGCTTACCTGTAAAATCCTTTTCTTGAGAGTACATCACGGGACACAGGAGCTTCATTACATAGTGGGTTATATAGGCACCTCTGGTGATTGGACACTGGTTGACCCTAATTAAGGAGAATTCCTCCCCTATATAACCCCTCCCATCCGGGAGGCACCTCAGTTTTGTAGCAAAGCAATAAGAACCACGTAAAACCCAAGAGGGGCGGGAGCCCTGTGTCCCGTGATGTACTCTCAAGAAAAGGATTTTACAGGTAAGCTGTATATAAAAATCCCATTTTCTTGATCATACATCACGGGACACAGGAGCTTCATTACATAGTGGGATGTCCCAAAGCAATGCTCAGGTTGAGGGGAGGGAGACACAGATCATAAGCATAGACCGCCAGGGACCTGAGGACCCAAACTGCAGCCTGCAGTACACTGCGCCCGAAGGCGATATCCTCTTGCCCTCTGACATCCACCTGATAGAATCTGGTGAATGTGTGGATTGATGACCAAGTCGCAGCCTTACAGATCTGAGCCAGGGAGGCCTGGTGATGCACTGCCCAAGAAGCACTGACAGCCCTAGTAGAGTGCGCTTTCACCTGAAAAGGAGGAATCTTCCCCTTTAAGCTATAGGCCTGAGAAATAACCTGTCTGATCCATCTCGAGAGAGTGGACTTTGACGCTGCCTGACCCCTTCTAAGGCCTTCTGGCAGAATAAATAAGCAGTCAGTTTTTCTTATCTGAGCAGTTGCTTGAAGATAAAGACTGATTGCTCTAACCACATCTAAAGTGTGTAAGGACTCTTCCTCTATGGACTGAGGATTTGGAAAAAAGGATGGTAGGATTATATCTTGATTCAGATGAAAACCTGAAACCACCTTAGGTAGAAAGGACCTGTTGGGACGCATAACCACCCGGTCCTTATGGATAATTAAATAGGGCTCTTTACAAGAAAGAGCTGCCAATTCTGATACCCTTCTAGCCGTGGATATGGCTACTAGGAAGACTAGCTTCTTTGTCAAGAGGACTAACGAAGCAAGATGCAAAGGTTCAAATGGTTGGGCTACTAAGGCCGAGAGAACCAAATTCAGATCCCATGGGCATACCGGAGGTCTGACTGGCGGTCTCATCCGCATAGCCCCCTGGATAAAGGCCCGTACCAGGGAATGTGATGCAAGCGGTCTTTGAAAAAAGACCGACAGGGCCGAAATCTGCACCTTGATGGTGCTTATGGCCAAATTCAATTCAAGGCCTGATTGGAGAAAGGCCAAGATTCTGTTAATGACATACCTTCTGGGATGCCATCTCCTGGGTTCACACCAGGAAACATATGCCCTCCAGATTTTGTAATAAATACGCCTGGAGGCCGGCTTTCTGGCATTGACCAGAGTGGAAAGGACTGGCCCCGAAAGACCACGGCCTTTTAAAATGTGGGTCTCAGCAGCCAGACCGTCAAATTCAGACTGCGTAAAGCAGGATGGTAAATTGGGCCCTGCGAGAGCAGATCTGGCCGGAGAGGGAGGGTCCATGGCCTGCCCACTGCTAGCTTCATGATTTCTGCGAACCATGGTCGCCTGGGCCAAGCCGGGGCCACTAGAAGGACCGACTTCGCCTCCCTCTTGACCCTTCCCAGGAACCGTGACAGTAGCGGGTTCGGGGGGAAGGCATAGATCAGGTTGTACTGACTCCAGGGAACCGTCAGAGCATCTGACCCCTGAGCAAGTGCATCTCTTGTCCTTGACACAAAGTTGTCCAGTTTCCTGTTGAATCTGGACGCAAACAGATCCACGTCTGGAGTGCCCCACCTGTAACATATGTCTCGAAACACATCGGGGTGCAGAGCCCATTCTCCTGGGCACAACTGCTGGCGGCTGAGATAATCCGCCTGCCAATTCTCCACTCCTGGGATGAAGACTGCAGAGAGGCACGGAACATGCTCTTCTGCCCAGACAAGTATGCGATTCACCTCGTTTTGGGCCACCAGACTTCTGGTACCGCCCTGGTGATTGATATAAGCCACCGCGGTGGCATTGTCGGACTGAATCCGCACCGGGAAGCCTCGCAGTCTGTGAGACCACTCTCTGAGTGCCATGTAAACTGCCCGAATCTCTAGGATATTTATGGGCAACAGACTTTCGGTCGCAGACCATTTTCCCTGCGAGCATGTTCCCTCTAATACGGCTCCCCAGCCTGTCAGGCTGGCATCCGTTGTGACAATCTTCCATGAGAGGGGAAGAAAGGTTTTGCCTTTTAGCAAATTTCTGGTTTGTAACCACCAAACAAGACTCTTGCGTGCCCGGGGGGATAAACGCATAGGAAGATACAGAAATTGGGGCTTCCTGTTCCAAATCGCAAGGATGCATTTTTGCAGGGGCCTTGAGTGGAACTGGGCAAATGGGACAGCCTCGAATGAGGCGACCATCTTTCCCAACAGTCTCATACATAGGCGAATAGAGGGAGATCTTCTGCCCAGAACTAGGCGCACCAGATCTCCAATGGCCAAGGCCTTTGGCCTTGGAAGGAACACCCTGCCCTGAGCGGTGTCGATAATGAGACCCAGGTAATCCAACCTGGTGGTCGGTTGCAGAGACGACTTTTCTAGGTTTATAATCCAACCTAGGCGGCCCAGATGTTCTAGCGTTCTGGTGACGCTGCGACTTAGGCTCGTTATAGTTCTCTCTACGAGAAGCAAGTCGTCTAGGTAAGCCATGACGGCTATGCCCTGAACTCTTAAAGTTGCTAAGAGAGGGTCTAGAATCTTCGTGAAGACTCGGGGGGCCGTAGCTAGGCCGAATGGCAGGGCCACAAATTGAAAGTGGCGCTGCTCTACCGCGAATCTTAGAAACTTCTGGTGTGCGGGAAATATTGGCACATGGAGATATGCATCTCTGATATCTATTGATGCCATGAATTCTCCTCCCTGCAGGGAGGAAACCACAGTGCGTATAGACTGCATCCGGAAGGTCTGGATGTGTAGAAACCGGTTTAAGTCTCTCAGATCCAAGATAGGTCTGACACTTCCGTTTGGTTTTGGAACGGTGAAGAGATTCGAATAAAACCCTGAACCCTGATCTTTCGGGCTCACCTCTACTATCACTCCTTGGGATAGTAACTGATCTAAGGCCAGGAGTAGCGGTTTCCGCTCTATCGGATCCCTGGGGATCCTTGACCTTAGAAAACGAGAGGGTGGAATCTTCTGAAATTCTAGCCTGTAGCCCAGAGATACCGAAGAGATCACCCATTTGTCCTGAATCTCCTCCCGCCAGGCGCCTGCAAACCGCAGGAGCCTTCCCCCCCACTCGGTCGAGCGGGGGTGCCCCTTCACAAGGAGGTCTTGGAGGTTTGCTTGGCAGGCTTCCGCCCCCAAGTCCTCTTCTGTCCCTGGGCTCGGCCCTGAGGCTTTCTAGCAGCGGAGGGCTGGGAAGGCCGTCGCCACTGTTTAGAGCTTGACGCTTCGGGAGAAAGAGTACGCCTGAATGAGGAACGCTTACTCTTCTTGACTGGAAGGAGTGTAGATTTACCTCCTGAGATATTTTGGACGAATTTATCTTGTTCTTCTCCAAACAAACGTTCCCCTTTAAATGGGAACCCAGCCAAATGCTTCTTGCATGACATCTCAGCGGCCCAATTCTTTAGCCATAGAGCCCTACGCATGTGTACCAACATGAGGGACAAACGTGATGCTTGTTGGACAGAATCCAAAATCGCATCAATTATGAAACATAAGATGTGAGGCATCTCTGCATATTTCACTACTTCCTCGCTGGGGAGGAGTTCAAACATTTGTTTGACCTGTTCCTTAAGGAACTGACACAACCCCACGGCTGCGACTGTAGGTTGCACCACAGCGCCGGCCATGGAAAAGGAGGCTTTTAACAAGGTTTCCAGCCTTTTGTCAGCTGGATCCTTAAATACCTGTGCATTATCCAAAGGACAAGTCAGGTTTTTATTCACACAAGAGATAGCCGCATCAACAGACGGGGCCCCCCATTTCTTGGTGAAACTTTCCTCCACGGGATAATTCATAGAAAACCTCTTGGGAGGAGTAAACAGTTTATCGGGATGTCCCCAGTCCTCATACATCAAGTCAGCCATTAAAGGATGAATTGGGAAGGAACAAGCAGTCTGTGGGGCTTTCCTGACTCCCAGGGAAGAGACAGAGGATGTAGCGACTTCAGCAGGCGGCATTCTAAATGTGGTACGCACCAATTCAGTGTAATACTGCACCTGCTTTCTGAGTGCCTGGGAGGAGGGGACTAACTCCTCATCCTCTGACTGATCCGACTGCTCATGATCCCTTTCTAAAGATAGGGATCTCTCCTCATTTTCAGAGCAACTGTCTGAGAGAGGGATTTCAGCAGAGGGAGGGGATCTACCCCTTTTTCTGCTATCTTTTAGGGAAGCAGAAATAAAATTCATTATCCTCCCTTCAAAACTCTCCAATGTAGCCCTAAGGGAGTCCTCAGTGACATAGACCGGGGCTGCGACATTAGGAGAGGCTGCAAAGCCTGAAAGGGGCACTGACTCATCTTGAGATGCAGGCTCCACTCTTGCAGAGGGGGATGGTAATCTGCATGCACTTTTGGAACCCCTGGACCTAGGCGGTGATTTGCCAGTGCTTTTGTTACCTGCCCCTGAAACCCTCTTACGAGGAGACATAGTACTGAGCTACAAAGCGTTACTAATGTAAAATGCAATCACTTGTTTGTGCTTAAAGTCTCACAATAAATCAATATTAGCTTAACTGCACAATATGATGCCGAGTAGGTGTCTTAGGGTTCGCCTGGATCCAATCCCACGGATGCTTACAGCCCACAGCTCCTGTGTCTCACCTTACAGTCCCCTGATGCTCTGGGCTTTTAAATCGGCCGTTTTGGCGCCTGCATTGCAGCATAGAGCACCTGATTGTGCACAGCTGGCAACCACACCCCCCCCTTCCCCATTAGGCCGGGAGCACGTCCGGCGCGCGTGCACGCGCCCGCGCGCGTGCACGAGGACCGCGGGATCCGGGGGGGGGGAGGAGAACCCAAAAGGAGTGACATGGGACCCCCTGATCTGCGTGGGACCCCTTTTTTACCTTTATTGTGGCAGGGACTGCAAGGAGACGTGAGTAGCTGGGAGGACCAGGCATTTCACTGAGCGTGTTTGTTTGAAAGGCATGTAAGTATGCATCAGGCTGCTCTTACTCCCTCAAGTGGTGGAAACCAGGTAAGACATACAACTACTCACAATGAAGAAATCCATTCATATATTAAATATATAGGATGACTTCCCATACCTGTTCCCCGCCGCAGGAATTGCTGTGTTCAGACCAATTCCAGCCTTCACCCATCACGGCGGGTATTGTTAGCCAACCTTCAGGCGTATCTGGGGTTCTTACGAAAAGATCCTCCTACCTGGGCCTTGTAAAAAACTCTGCCAGAAACTTACGGGCGCCCTGAGTCAACAGTACCCCAAGTCTGGTTGTCCCAGAGTCCAGTCTTCCAATGGAGAGGACTTACAGGCAAAACCTCGTGTCTTCGGCAGACGAGGCCCGGGTACCATACCATCTTGGGAGTCAAATATCGGCCCGAGGTATGGATCCGGTTTGTTGTAGCCCTTCGGCCCTCGCCGGGACCCGCATAGAGCTAAGTTTTACGTGACCATCGACCAGACACTGGCGAAAAAACTGAGGTGCCTCCCGGATGGGAGGGGTTATATAGGGGAGGAATTCTCCTTAATTAGGGTCAACCAGTGTCCAATCACCAGAGGTGCCTATATAACCCACTATGTAATGAAGCTCCTGTGTCCCGTGATGTATGATCAAGAAATATATATATATATATATATATATATATATATATATATATATATATATATATATATATATATATATATACATAAATGCACTCCAATACACTCTTATGTATGTGTGTACACGCATACACATACCTCCACACACATACATAACAAAATATAAAAACTTTTTAACAGCAAACTAATCAAGTTGATTCATTTTGGCACAGATGAACAGATATTATAAACAGATATTATAATTCCCCCCACTTTATAGCTAACCTAAATGATCATCTTCCTCCCCCCGGGTCACTAATTTTCATCAATCACCCTCAAAGTGTATGGGAAAATCCAATAGGGACACTCCTAATGTAGACCAAACACCATTATTCCACCCCCTACCCCCCCTAATTATACAATTATTCAAATGTCAAGAATTATTAATAAAGCAATTAACATCCAATTCGATGTTCATTCCCCTCGGTGCCAGACTTCTCATCAAAAAAATCCATTTCGTTTCCCTCTGGGATAGATCCCTCACCCGATTTGAACCCCTCCAAGAGGGATGAACATAATCTATACCACAAAACTGTAGGAGGCTAGGGTCTTGTTGATGACATTCCTTAAAATGCATTGATACACTATGATACTGGTAACCCTTCCGGATATTGGCCAGATGTTCAGAGATCCGTATCCTCAATAACCTCTTAGTGCGACCCACATAAAATATATTGCAGGGACACCATAATAGATATACCACATACAACATGTTACATGTCATAAATTCATTTATATTGAAGATTTCTCCCACTCCATTAGTTACTAAGGTAACGCCCCTATTTAGCCGTCAAACAGTTCTACAACAAATGCATCTTCTGCACGCGTAGAACCCTTTCAATTCTCCGGAAATGGTCTGTCTCAACGGGGGGTCAATTATCTTTTTAACAATCTTGTCCCCAATATTAGGTGCCCTTCTATAGATAAATTTGGGACGACTAGGTAATGTCGGTCCCAAATATTTATCTCTCCCTAAAATATGCAAATGTTTAGCAAAGATCTGTTCAATCTCCTTATATTGGTAGTGGTATCCTGACAAAAATTTAAACTGATGTTGTGTCCCATCCATCCCCTTAGTGCGTCCCTGAAGGCACGTCTCCCTGGGAATATTGGCAACCTCCCCAATAGTGATATCCAAGCAAGTCCCCTCGTAGCCCTTCTGCATGAACCTATTTCTCAAGACCTTAGATTGAATGGCAAAGTCCTCATCAGTAGTGCAATTACGGCAGACCCTTAAAAATTGCCCTTTCGGAATATTCCTAATCCAGGAAGGGTGATGCCCACTACTCGTGGACAGATAAATATTGCGGTCCGTGGTCTTGAAAAATACAGTTGTCTTCAACTGGCTGCCCTTCCTTTCTATGGTAAGGTCCAAAAAATCTACAATCGTGGGGCTAATATTGAAGTCCAATCTGATATTTTTAGAATTGGAATTCAATCTCTCCATAAACTCCCTAGCTGACTGTTCAGTCCCAACCCAAATAAAGAACAGGTCATCTATGAATCTTCAGTAAAAGATTAGCTGTTGAGGGTGTAATGTTCGGGGGACCAGGTAGATCGCAGGACACAGGCTTTGCACACAACAAAGGGTTTATTAAACTTAAATAGCTTACAGCAGCCAAAAAACAAAAGGAAAAAGGTCTGTAGTCTCACCGACTTGCAAAGTCCAGAACAGCTGTCTTTATCAGAAACAGAGCTTGGTCTTGATGGCAGGTAGCTTCCCCTGCCAGGAGCCTTCCAAACAGGACACTGCTGTCCACTTCAGTTGTTGCAACCCAAACCAACACCAAACACCATCCACCATGTGTTCTCCACTCCTCCACACCCATCTACCACTTCCTGTCTTGTTTTTTAAAGGCACTCCCTTAACAGGTGGGTTAATCAATTTTATTCATTTAAAAAGACCACAACCCAAACAGAGGGGAAATATAGCGTCCTTCCAGGACCCAGCCACGGCGTCCTGTACAAGGGTTATTCACAAAGACAAACCTATCCTCCCACTCAGCCATGAATAGGTTGGCGAGGCTCGGAGCATACTTAGCCCCCATTGCCACGCCAACACATTGGGAATAAAACATCCCACCATACCAGAAGTAGTTGTGGGCCATGCAAAACTCCAAAGCATGGCCCACAAATACCTTACGGGCATGGGAAACATCATCTCTCCTACTCATAGCCCAATTAAGGGCCAGTTGGGCATCCTGATGTTGGATGATAGTATATAGGCTTGCCACATCAGCTGTCACCAGATATGCCTCGGCCATTGGGGGCACAGATACCTCACCCAATGCTCTTAAAAGGTCCGTAGTGTCCCTCAAATACGCTCTTGTGTTTCTTACACTAGGTTGGAGGGATTTGTCCAGATATTCGCCTAATCTAGACGTCACTGATCCTATCCCGTTCACAATTGGACGTGGAGGGGGAGCCACCACGTCCTTGTGAATCTTAGGTAGGGTATAAATCACTGGTATCCTACAGGCACTAGGAACTAAATATTTGGCTTCTTTAGTGTTCAAAACACCCTTTCCATAACCCCATTCAATTAAAGCCTCCAACTGACTTTTATACTCATCCGTAGGGTCTGAGTCTAGTTTTTTGTATGTGGTGGTATCACTTAGTAGCTCCTTTATCTGGTTATCATAAAGGGACCTGTCCAGAATAACGACCCCACCCCCCTTATCAGCTGGGCGTATACTAATTTCTTTTTTATCCTCTAGGGCAGTGATGGCGAACCTCGGCACCCCAGATGTTTTGGAACTACATTTCCCATGATGCTCATACACTCTGCAGCGTAGTTGAGGATCATGGGAAATGTAGTTCCAAAACATCTGGGGTGCCAAGGTTTGCCATCACTGCTCTAGGGACTCAATCCCATCTTTAAAGTGTCTTGCATTGACACCTTTCTTAAGGGGCAGTTCTTCTAGATCATTCAATACTAGGTTTTTGAATACCTCTACAAAGTGATTACTCGCAATCTGGGGGTTAAATAGGGATCGATTCCTCAATCCACTATCACTCTGAGTGACCCCTTTTCTATCTGTTGGTTGTACCTTAATGGGATGCATCAAAAAATACTTTTTGATGTTCAAAGTGCGTATATACCTATGGATGTCCATATATACCTCAAATTTATTCATTTCTCGGGGCACATTTAAGACCCATATTTAAGATATTCAGCTCATTAGTGTTTAATTGAGCCCCACTCAGATTAAAAATGCCATCATTTAATTGTCCCTCATTCTCTTGCTTGGATTGTTTAGACTGTTTACGCCTTCCTGCACGGCATCCCCTCCGTCTCTTATAGCTGGACCATTTTGTTGGGGGGTCCATTTCTTTGACCATTGTATGTCCCTGATCCTCGCCCCCTCGGAGTCCCTCCCCCCATCTGTGCCAAAATGAATCAACTTGATTAGTTTGCTGTTAACAAAATTATATATAAAAACTTTTTATGTATGTGTGTGGAGGTATGTGTATGAGTGTACACACATACATAAGAGTGTATTGGGGCGCGTGTAGGAGTGCATTTATGCATATATAATGGGATTTTTATATACAGCTTACCTGTAAAATCCTTTTCTTGAGAGTACATCACGGGACACAGGAGCTTCATTACATAGTGGGTTATATAGGCACCTCTGGTGATTGGACACTGGTTGACCCTAATTAAAGAGAATTCCTCCCCTATATAACCCCTCCCATTTGGGAGGCACCTCAGTTTTGTAGCAAAGCAATAAGAAACCACGTAAAACCCAAGAGGGGCGGGAGCCCTGTGTCCCGTGATGTACTCTCAAGAAAAGGATTTTACAGGTAAGCTGTATATAAAAATCCCATTTTCTTGATCATACATCACGGGACACAGGAGCTTCATTACATAGTGGGATGTCCCATAGCAATGCTCCGGTTGAGGGGAGGGAGACACAGATCGTAAACATAGACCGCCAGGGACCTGAGGACCTAAACTGCAGCCTGCAGTACACTGCGCCCGAAGGCGATTTCCTCTTGCCCTCTGACCTCCACCTGATAGAATCTGGTGAATGTGTGGACTGATGACCAAGTCGCAGCCTTACAGATCTGAGCCAGGGAGGCCTGGTGATGCACTGCCCAAGAAGCACTGACAGCCCTAGTAGAGTGCGCTTTCACCTGAAAAGGAGGAATCTTCCCCTTTAAGCTATAGGCCTGAGAAATAACCTGTCTGATCCACCTTGAGAGAGTGGACTTTGACGCTGCCTGACCCCTTCTAGGGCCTTCTGGCAGAATAAATAAACAGTCAGTCTTTCTTATCTGAGTAGTTGCCTGAAGATAAAGACTGATTGCTCTAACCACATCTAAAGTGTGTAAAGACTCTTCCTCTATGGACTGAGGATTTGGAAAAAAGGATGGTAGGATTATATCCTGATTCAGATGGAAACCCGAAACCACCTTAGGTAGAAAGGACCCGTTGGGACGCATAACCACCCGGTCCTTATGGATAATTAAATAGGGCTCTTTACAGGAAAGAGCTGCCAATTCTGATACTCTTCTAGCCGTGGATATGGCTACTAAGAAGACCAGCTTTTTAGTCAAGAGAGCTAAAGAAGCCAGCTGCAAAGGTTCAAATGGTTGGGCCTCTAAGGCCGAGAGAACCAAATTCAGATCCCATGGGCATACCGGAGGTTTAACTGGCGGTTTTATCCGCATAGCTCCTTGGATAAAAGCCCGTACTAGGGAATGTGATGCAAGAGGTCTTTGAAAAAATACCGACAGGGCCGAAATCTGCACCTTGATGGTGCTTATGGCCAAATTCATTTCTAGGCCTGACTGGAGAAAGGCCAAGATTCTGCTAATGACATACTTTCTAGGATGCCATCTCCTGAGTTCACACCAGGAAACATATGCCCTCCAGATCTTGTAATAGATACGTCTGGAGGCCGGCTTTCTGGCATTGACCAGAGTGGAAAGGACTGGCCCCGAAAGGCCACGGTCTCTCAGAATGTGGGTCTCAGCAGCCAGACCGTCAAATTCAGACTGCGTAAAGCAGGATGGTAGATTGGACCCTGTGAGAGCAGATCTGGCCGGAGAGGGAGGGTCCATGGCCTGCCCACTGCCAACTTCATGATTTCTGCAAACCATGGTCGCCTGGGCCAAGCTGAGGCCACTAAAAGGACCGACTTCGACTCCCTCTTGACCCATCCCAGGAACCGCGATAGCCGCGGGCTCGGGGGGAAGGCATAGATCAGATTGTACTGATCCCAGGAAACCGTCAGAGCATCTGACCCCTGGGCAAGCGCATTTCTTGTCCTTGACACAAACCTGTCCAGTTTCCTGTTGAATCTGGACGCAAACAGATCCACGTCTGGAGTGCCCCACTTGTGACATATGTTCTGAAACACGTCGGGGTGCAGAGCCCATTCTCCTGGGCATAACTGCTGGCGGCTGAGAAAATCCGCCTGCCAATTCTCCACTCCTGGGATGAAGACTGCAGAAAAAAACGGAACATGCTCTTCTGCCCAGACAAGTATGCGATTCACCTCCTTTTGGGCCACCAGACTTCTGGTACCGCCCTGGTGATTAATGTAAGCCACTGCGGTGGCATTGTCGGACTGAATCCGAACTGGGAAACCTCGCAGTCTGTAGGACCACTCTATGAGTGCCATGTAAACTGCCCGAATCTCCAAGATATTTATGGGCAGCAGACTTTCGGTCGCAGACCATTTCCCCTGCGAGTACGTTCCCTCTAATACGGCTCCCCAGCCTGTCAGGCTGGCATCCGTTGTGACAATCTTCCATGAGAGGGGAAGAAAAGTTTTGCCTTTCAGCAAATTCCTGGTTTGTACCACCAGACAAGATTTTTGCGTGTCCCGGGGGATAAACACATAGGAAGATCCAGGGATTGGGGCTTCCTGTTCCAAACCGCAAGGATGCATCTTTGCAGAGGCCTTGAGTGGAACTGTGCGAATGGGACGGCCTCGAATGAGGCGACCATTTTTCCCAATAGTCTCATACATAACCGAATGGAGGAAGATCTTCTGCCCAGGATCAGGCGTACAAGATCTCCAATGGCCAAGGCCTTTGGCCTTGGAAGAAACACCCTGCCCTGAGCGGTGTCGATAATCAGACCCAGGTAATCCAACCTGGTGGTTGGTTGCAAGGATGACTTTTCTAGGTTTATAATCCAACCTAGGCGCTCTAGATGTTCTAGCGTCTTGATGACGCTGCGACTTAAGCACGCTGCAGTTCTCTCTACGAGAAGCAAGTCGTCTAGGTAAGCCCTGACGGCTATGCCCTGAACTCTTAAGATTGCTAAGAGAGGGTCCAGAATCTTCGTGAAGACTCGAGGGGCCGTAGCCAGCCCGAACGGCAAGGCCACAAATTGAAAATGGCGCCGCTCTACAGCGAACCTTAGAAACTTCTGGTGTGCGGGAAATATTGGCACATGGAGATATGCGTCTTTGATATCTATTGATGCCATGAATTGACTGCATCCGGAAGGTCTGGATCTGTAAAAACCGGTTTAGGTCTCTCAGATCCAGGATAGGTCTGACACTTCCGTTTGGCTTTGGAACGGTGAAGAGATTTGAATAAAACCTGAACCCTGCTCTTTCGGGCTCACTTCTACTATCACACCCTGGGATAGTAACTGATCTAAGGCCAGGAATAGCGGTTTCTGCTTTACTGGATCCTTGGGGATCCTTGACCCTAGGAAACGATAAGGTGGAATCTCCTGAAACTCTAGCCTGTAGCCCAGAGATACCGAAGAGATCACCCACTTGTCCTGAATCTCTTCCCGCCAGGCGCCTGCAAACTGCAAGAGCCTTCCCCCCACTCTGCCGAGCGGGGGCGCCCCTTCACAAGGAGGTCTTGGGGGTCTGCTTGGCAGGCTTTTGCCCCCAAGTCTTTTTCTGTCCCTGGGCTCGGCCCTGAGGCTTTCTAGCAGAGGAGGGCTGGGAAGGCCGTCGCCACTGTTTAGAGCTTGATGCTTCCGGAGAGAGAGCACGCCTGAATGAAGGACGTTTTCTCTTTTTGACTGGAAGGAGAGTAGACTTACCTCCTGAAATATTTTGGGCGAATCTATCTGGTTCTTCCCCAAACAAACGCTCCCCTTTAAACGGGAACCCAGTCAAATGCTTTTTGCATGACATCTCAGCAGCCCAATTCTTTAGCCATAGGGTCCTTCGCATGTGAACCAACATGAGGGACAAACGTGATGCTTGTTGGACAGAATCCAAAATCGCATCAATTATGAAACACAAGATGTGAGGCAATTCTGCATAATTCTCTACTTCCTCACTGGGAAGGAGTTCAAACATCTGTTTAACCTGTTCCTTGAGGAACTGACACAACCCCACGGCTGCGACTGTAGGTTGCACCACAGCGCCAGCCATGGAAAAGGAGGCTTTTAATAAGGTTTCCAGCCTTTTGTCAGCTGGATCCTTAAATACCTGCGCATTATCCAAAGGACAAGTTAGGTTTTTATTCACACAAGAAACCGCCGCATCGACAGATGGGACCCCCCATTCCTTGGTGAAACTTTCCTCCACAGGATAATGCATAGAAAACCTTTTGGGAGGAGTAAACAGTTTATTGGGATGTCCCCAATCCTCATACATCAATTTATCCGTTAAAGGATGAATTGGGAAGGAACAAGCAGTCTGTGGGGCTTTCCTGACTCCCAGGGAAGAGACAGAGGATGTAGCGACTTCAGCAGCAGGCATTCTGAATGTGGTACGCACCAATTCAGTATAATACTGCACCTGCTTTCTGAGTGCCTGGGAGGAGGGGACTATCTCCTCTACCTCTGACTTATCCGACTGCTCATGATCCCTTATCCAAAGATAGGGATCCCTCCTCATTTTCAGAACAACTATCTGAGAGAGGGATTTCAGCAGAGGGAGGGGATCTACCCCTTTTCCTGCTATCTTTTAGGGAAGCAGAAATAAAATTCATGATCCTCCCTTCAAAACCCTCCAATGTAGCCCTAAGGGAGTCCTCAGTGATATAAACCGGGGCTGCGACATTAGGAGAGGCTGCAAAACCTGACAGGTGCACTGACTCGTTATGAGAGGCTGGCTCCAGTCTTGCAGAGGGGGATGGTAATTTACAGGCACTTTTGGAACCCCTGGACCTAGGCGGTGACTTGCCAGTGCTTTTATTACCTGCCCCTGAAATCCTCTTACGAGGAGACATAGTACTAAGCTACAAAGCAGAGGTACTAGTACAAATGCAATCACTGTTGCGCTTAAAGTCTCACAATAAATCAATATATGCTTAAACTGCACAACCTGATGCTGAGTAGGTGTCTTAAGGTTTGCCTGGATCCAATCCCCACGGATGCTTACAGCCCACAGCTCCTGTGTCTCCAGTTACAGTCCCCTGACGCTCTGAGCTTTTAAAACTGCCGCTTGGCACCTGCGATATAGCGCCATGCACACTAACGTGCACGGCTCGCAACCACACCCCCCCTCCTCCATTAGGCTGGGAGCGCGCCCGAGGACCGCGGAATCCGGGGGGGGGGGAAGGAGAACCCAAAGGAAGCAACGTGGGACTGCATGGGACCCCTCTTTACCTTTAACTGTGGCAGGAACTGTAAGGGAGACGTGAGTAGCTGGAGAACCAGGCTTTCACTGAGCGTGTTGTATAGAAAGGCATGTAAGTATGCATCAGGCTGCTCTTACTCCCTCAAGTGGTGGAAACCAGGTAAGACATACAACTACTCACAATGAAGAAATCCATTAATATATTTAAAATATATAGGATGACTTCCCTTACCTGTTCCCTGCCGCAGGAATTGCTGAGAACAGACCAATTCCAGCCTTCACCCATCACGGCGGGTATTGTTAGCCAACCTTCAGGTATAACTGGGGCTCTTACGAAAAGATCCTCCCACCTGGGCCATGTAGAAAGCTCTGCCAGAAACTTACGGCGCCCTGAGTAAACAGTACCCCAAGTCTGGTTGTCCCAGAGCCCAGTCTTCCAATGGAGAGGACTTACAGGCAAAACCTTGTGTCTTCGGCAAACGAGGCCCGGGTACCATACCATCTTGGGAGTCAAATATCGGCCCGAGGTATGGATCCGGTTTGTTGTAGCCCTTCGGCCCTCGCCGGGACCCGCATAGAGCTAAGTTTTACGTGACCATCGACCAGACACTGGCGAAAAAACTGAGGTGCCTCCCAAATGGGAGGGGTTATATAGGGGAGGAATTCTCTTTAATTAGGGTCAACCAGTGTCCAATCACCAGAGGTGCCTATATAACCCACTATGTAATGAAGCTCCTGTGTCCCGTGATGTATGATCAAGAAATATATATATACACGCACATATTTATAATTTATTTTACTGTATTTAAATTTTATTGATTATTGGGCTTAGTTTAGTCCTGAGGTGTAGAGGTGCACCACTATGGTTTTATATTTTTAGGAATATAGGTTAATGTAAACTGATACTTTGCCTTGTTTTTATATAGATGGGGACACAGAAGTTTGCTTTAATAGTGTGACACTACAACATTGAGACTACATATATGTAGGTTTCAAGTGTAAGAAGCCTGATGGCTCCTGCACACAAGTAACAGAGTAAGTAGTGTAGACATGTCACTGGAGAAGTGATCGAGGGGGTGTACATCTCACCTAGGTTGCTACACAGTGTGAGATGGTAAATCCAGGATGGATCAGTTTCTCAGCAGCGATATGCTGCTGAGTTGTTATTTAATTTTGCCGGGCCTGGGTTTATATGGAATGGCAGGTAGGTTTGGTAGAGGGACCTGTCATTCCACACCCCCCGATCCAGTTCTGGGTTTTGGATCAGGTGAGCTTTGATCCTAATTAGCCTGGGAAGGTAAAGGCTCTGCTGGGCCTGCAGGTGATTGCTCTCAGCCAGGGAATGAACAGTCTGTGTGTTGAAGGAAGCTGCAAGCACAGCCACTGCTGGAGCTAAAACTCACCCTGCGATATCCAGGCGAAAGACGCTGTGTTTGTAAGTGTCAGATAGGTGAGAAGAACCTGTTAGTAAGCGCCCAGCCGGGCTAGGTCTTTTATTTTTGTTGTACTTAGAAAGCACGGTGTTGCTGTATATTTTTGTTTGCTGGACTGTTTGTACCACGAATAAACGCCAAGATCTGCTTTATAAATTCCAAGTCTGCTGTGAACTGTGTCCAAACACACCCTACCCCGGGAAGATCCCTTACAGTAGACACATATGTTTTGATGCATGTGCGTTGAGAGGCGTTTTTATAGTCATGAAGGCATGTGTGAATGTGCACCAGTTCTATGACTGTTATGCCTATAAGGTATGTAGCCATCTGTGCAGTTACTTCCAGGGGAGGTAGAGTTTAATTTCTCATGTAGCTACGGTATGCATTTGGATGATAGTGAGTGCGGACAGTGTGTTACTAGCATCTATGAATGGTAGACTGTGGAGACCCGCGCATGCGCAGCCGAGCGGTGACGGGCTGGTGGGGAGACGGCTGAGTGGGTGGGAGCTCCTTCGTGTCCCACTGACCCTGTGGAGGGGGATGTGCGGTGAAGGGGATGGCGCAGGCACTGTTGGTCTGTGTGATGTGCTTGGGAGATAATGAGTGCTGACACTTGTATTAGAATCTATGAATGGGAGATTGCGGATATCCGCGCATGCGCAGCTGAGCGGTGACGTGCTGGAAGGGGGACAGCCGAACAGGTGAGAGCTCCTCTGCGTCCCGCAGACCTAATGGAGGGAGACGTGCGGTGAAAGTGTTTGCGCAGACGCTGGCAGTTCGTATGATGTGCTGAGTGGTCAGACAGGGTACTCAGGCTTCTAATTGGAGCCTGTGCTGGAGCAGGCGTGGTTATCCATAACATTATTATGGGATGGTTGCCATCAGAATAAAAGGCGGAATAGGGAGCCAGATAGCCAATCCCATGATTAAGTCCTATGACGAAACATGTCGGGGGCATGGCTATCTGGCAACTATCTTTGATGCACTGAGCACTGCAACTGAGGCAGAAGGAGGTGTTTAACACGAGGGACAATAATAGAAGGATGTGGTGCTGGATTTAAACTGTAAGCTCCGCTGTGAGGTACCAAACAGCAGAAGGAAGGGTGAGAGACAGAATTTATGCTGCCAACCTAACTAGTATCCTCTGTGACCACCAATACCTTGGAGTAGAGTGTGCTGTTGTGGAGGATTGAAGTGATTTGATGTGATCTTTGAAGTGCTTCCTTTCAATTATGTTCATGTGAGTGCATTAAAGCGGAGGTCCACCCTAAAGTGGATCTTCCGCTCATCGGAACCCTCCCCCCCTCCGGCGCCACAATTGGCACATTTCAGGGGGGAGGGGGGTGCAGATACCTGTATAGTACAGGTATCTGCACCCACTTCCGGGATAGCTCTCTGCGGAAAGGGGTGTAGATTACACCCCTTTCCGCAAGTGCCCGCCCCTTTCCGCAAGTGCCCCGCTGCCTGCTGGGAAACACACAGATCCCAGAGGCAGCGGGGACCGTCCTTATTGCGCAGCGCAACTCGCGCATGCGCAGTAGGGAACCGGGAAATGAAGCCGAAAGGCTCCATTTCCTGATTCCCATACCCAAGATGGCGGCGGCAGGACCCGAGAGACGATCTAGAGATCGGCTTCGGGTGCCGACATCGCGGGCGCGCTGGACAGGTAAGTGTCACTATTTTAAAAGTCAGCAGCTGCAGTATTTGTAGCTGCTGGCTTTTAAAAAAAAAAAAAAACGCGGAGTCCCGGCGGACTCCCGCTTTAACGAGTGGATTTTAATTTTAAAATTAAAGATTTTTTACAGTGTTGCACTATGGGAGGTCTCTTTTTCTTTTTGAGGTTCTTTGAGAGATAGCTCTATTGAAGCCTTAAAGTGGTTGTATACCCACATTTTTAACTTTTACCTACAGGAAAGCCTATAATAAGGCTTACCTGTAGGTAAAAAAAATATCTCCTAAACCTGTACGGTTTAGGAGATATTCCCCTCGGTATGCGCCGCTGACTGCAGCGGCGCATGCGCACAAGGAGGTTCTCTCCGTGAAAATCCGGCAGCGCTCGTCCGGCCGGACTGAAATCTCCCGCGCGCGGGAGTGACGATATCGCGGCTCCAGCCACTCACAGCGCCGGAGCCGCGATACCCGGAAGAGACGCCGAGGGAGCATGTCGGCTCCCTCGGCGTGGATCGGGCCAGATGTCGGGGCCTCGTTCTAAGGTAAGTATTTCATAATGAGCTAGTATGCGGTGCATACTAGCTCATTATGCCTTTTGCTTTGCAGGTTTTAAAAAAATAAATAAAAAATTGCGGGTTTACTACCGCTTTAAAGGAGAATATATATTTGGTTGTTGAGCATCTGCTTTCATCCTTCAAGAGATCTAAGGCCGCGTACACACGTGGCGGATTGTCTGGCCAACTAAGTCCTTCAGACAATCCGACAGACAGTCCGTCATACTTTCGAATGAACGGACTTGCCCACACACGGCACTTTTTGAGCGGACTAATACGGTGGACTAAGTCCGCCATACAATCCGCCCTACTTTTGAAATGAACGGACTCGCCCACACACGCGGAGGAAAGTCCGCTCATTTCGAGCGCGTCTCCAGGTAAGCGGGGCCCGCGAAGGAGACGTCGCTGGCCCCGCCGCCTGGAATGGACTTAAAGGGGAACCCCAGCGCCGAAAAAAATCGGCGTGGGGGTCCCCCCCAAGTCCACAACAGACCCTTGTCCGAGCACGCTACCCGGCCGGCCAGGAAAGGGGGGCGAGCGAGCGCCCCCCCCTCCTGAGCCGTACCAGGCCGCGTGCCCTCAACATGGGGGGTGCCTTGGGGAAGGGGGGGCCGCGTGGCCCCCCCACCCCAAAGCACCTTGTCCCCATATTGATGAGGACAAGGGCCTCTTCCCGACAACCCTGGCCGTTGGTTGTCGGGGTCTGCGGGTGGGGGGCTTATCAGAATCCGGGAGCCCCCTTTAATAAGGGGGCCCCCGGATACCAGCCCCCCACCCTATGTGAATGAGTATGGGGTACAATGTACCCCTACCCATTCACCTGTGAAAAAATGTACAAAAAAAACACAACACAGGGTTAAAATATTTTATTGCACAGCTCCGGGGGTCTTCCGTCTTCGGGGGTCTTCTCGCCGGACTCCTCCGCTATCTTCTTGTAGCTCTTTTACTAGCGGAGGAGTCCGGCTTTCTTCCTCCCCGCCGGCCTCTTCTCCCGACTTCGGGGGTCTTGTCCCCCTCTTCGGTTCTTCTGCCGGGCCACCGCGCCTTCTTATAGCTCTTTTACAGGCGGTGGCCCGGCCTTCTGTCGCCGCCGTCGCCTTCCGTTCTTCTTCTTCTTCTTCTCCAGGAGATGTTGCCTCGACGATCTCTCCGGCCGGAATGCCAGGGACGCACTGCGCGACCACTTATATAGTGACAATGGGGCGGTGTCGCATGGTATATGTCACATGGGCTGGTCACATGGGTTGATGTCACATGGGGACTATGACATTGTAAGGGGGCGGGGTCACCATGTGACACCAACCCATGTGACACTGCCCCATTGTCCCTATATAAGTGGCCGCACAGCGCGGCTCTGGCATTCCGGCCGGAGAGATCGTCGAGGCAACATCTCCTGGAGAAGAAGAAGAAGAAGAACGTAAGGCGACGGCGGCGACAGAAGACCGCCTATAAAAGAGCTATAAGAAGGCGCGGTGGCCCAGCAGAAGAACCGAAGAGGGGGACAAGACCCTCGAAGTCGGGAGAAGAGGCCGGCGGGGAGGAAGAAAGCCGGACTTCTCCGCTAGTAAAAGAGCTACAAGAAGATAGCAGAGGAGTCCGGCGAGAAGACCCCCGAAGACGGAAGACCCCCGGAGCTGTGCAATAAAATATTTTAACCCTGTGTTGTGTTTTTTTTGTACATTTTTTCACAGGTGAATGGGTAGGGGTACATTGTACCCCATACTCATTCACATAGGGTGGGGGGCTGGTATCCGGGGGCCCCCTTATTAAAGGGGGGCTCCCGGATTTCGATAAGCCCCCCGCCCGCAGACCCCGACAACCAACGGCCAGGGTTGTCGGGAAGAGGCCCTTGTCCTCATCAACATGGGGACAAGGTGCTTTGGGGTGGGGGGGCCGTGCGGCCCCCCCCTTCCCCAAGGCACCCCCCATGTTGAGGGCACGCGGCCTGGTACGGCTCAGGAGGGGGGGCGCTCGCTCGCCCCCCTTTCCTGGCCGGCCGGGTAGCGTGCTCGGACAAGGGTCTGTTGTGGACTTGGGGGGGACCCCCACGCCGATTTTTTTTTTTGGCGTTGGGGTTCCCCTTTAAGTCCATTTTAGGCGGCGGGGCCAGCGACGTCTCCGTCGCGGGCCCCGCCTACCTGGATACCCACTCGAAATGAGCGGACTTTTCTCCGGGCGGGAAAAGTCCGCTCATTTCAAAAGTATGGCGGACTGGCACTCACACGGCCGGATTGTCCTCTGAAATGCGAGTCCGACGGACAGTCTTTTCAACATTCCGAAAGACTTAGTCCGCCAGACTGTCCGCTGAAAAAGTCCGCTGAAGCCCACACACCAGTGGACTGTCCGCTGAAATGTGTTTCGGCGGACTAAGTTGGGCAGACAATCCGCCCGTGTGTACGCGGCCTAATGCTTTATTAGCTTAGCATGAGAGTGTTAGGCTCTGCAGCTGGTGAGTTCTCCAACGAGGGGGTCACGGACACTGATGGTGCGGTGAAGGCTTTTTATAATCGTTTGGACACTGATTAGCTTTGCACATGAAAAAGATTTAGGATTGAAGGATTTTTTTTATTTTCTATGGACTATTTCATCACATTTTTTCTGTTTTTAAAGAATATTAATATTTGTATTTACATCTCTTTGATTTGGGATAATCACATTGAGTTTGTCATTCACAAATATTTTTGTATACATTTGACTAATTGTATATGTTATATTTGGATGTATATACACTTTTAAGAGTAACACAGAATAATAGGTGAGAGGTATAGCTAATGAGGTTACCTTTTGCACAGTACTAGCGCTACAAGGTGTCATTTATGTACCTGAGCCACGTGTGTACATGGCCCAGGTACATAGGTGCCCCATAGACCACCTCTTCCTCCCATAATCCCAAATGAAGGCAGGCATGTGCCGGGGCCCATGGTGCTCCCATGGACGTCCCTTTTATTTGTTTGTCAATTTCAGCAATCCACCCAGGACGTCCCCAGTGTCCTTCACGTACGATGGAAATTTTGTCACCACGTCTTTCAAAAGATTATCAAGGTATTTGCCCACTCTCTCCAGGACACTTTTGAGCGCGGACACTATTGGGGGGCCCTGGGGGATTACTGAGGGATTTATGTACCCTAGGGATAATGTAAAAAATCATAATATAATATTCTTCAACCATAAGGTACTCTAGCTCCCTTTTGGTAAGGAGACCTACTTCACCTGCTTGTTTTAGCTTGAAGTTAAGATCCACTACCAAACTAGGAAAGGGGTCCCTAGTGAGTTTCTGATATGTCTGGGTATCACCCAGGAGGCAGAATACCTCTTTCTCATATCACTTCTTTTTATAACTAGTTCTTGGGCCTCCGAAAGTTCACGTAATGCTTTCCGTTCCTCCCGGGATAGATTATCATTAAACTTGCCCCATCTACCTTTTCCAAGTCAAGTTGTATCATGTCAAGAAAGAGGCTTAACCACTTGTTCTTATTCGGTGGTGGCATCCTACTCGACCTGATATATAATTTGGCTTTCCTGAGGTATGGGCCTTGGCTGTTCTCCACTCCCTCGTTTTCTTCCAATAGAGAGTTGAGAATTTCCAACATCTCGTCGTCTCTATTGTCGATCCCATTGGATCCAGTTTTAGTTGAAGATTTATCAATATATAGTGAGCGGAGAATAACTTTTCTCAAGAACAGTGTAACATCTTTGAAAAATGTGAACTAGTCCATATGGCTTGTAGGTGAAAATGACATACCACATTGTAAAAGATCAGAGTAAAATCAAAGAGATTGATAACTTTCATATCACCCATTCTCGTTGTCCTGGCTACCGATCTCTCCGATTCCTCTGGCTTCTGGTCTGGGTTCCTCCCTTGGGGTAGTTTTGTTCCCTGTTTATTCCTTTCTGTTGTGATTGTTTGGGGGATTGTGGTTTGTGTGTTTTGGGTCTTACCTCCTGAGGAGTTTCCCTGATTTTGGTTGATTATCCTCTTCAGTGTCACTCTGGGATCTACTACCCCTTGTGGATGATCTATTGCTGCCTCGTCTTACTCTACTTTGACTTTGGCGTGGTCTCAAAGATATCACCTCTCTCCCAGTCCCCTAGATCTCACCTAAATTTGGATTGTTTGGTGATTTTTAATGAATGTTGTGTCCTCTCAATCTCCTTTTTAAGTGAATCATTCAGTTTTTGGAACTCCTCTGATTCTTTGAATGGCTCTAGGCCCAAAGAGCTTTCAGTTATGGCAGTGATCAATTTCTCTCATTGAATTTTCTCCTCTTCAACTATAAGTTTCATAACTGATACCCCATGATCAATACAGAGCTCCTTCCACTTATCGAGGAATCTAGGACTATGCAGATGTTCTGATGGGATTACCCTGTCCTTCAGACCCCTTGGAACTATTTTGTTAGAGATATATGTTTCTAAAAAACAAACATCACATTTTCTATTCAAATGCTTGATCAATAGTTTTTTATGACCTTTGAACCGTGATTTGATCGCTTCCTCCTGAGAAGGTGAAGCGATGTATGTACTTAAACCACACCGTGGACTAATAGCAAAAGAAAAAAAAGAACAAGTTGATTTAGATGAGTGGACTAGTAAAATACCTTCCAGTAGTGACCTAAATAGAAAGGATCACCGGTGATCCCAACCAAGTAATTACAAAGAAAAGGAAAAAAAAACAGATCTACTAATACTGTGTGTAATAAATGTTGCATGGGGCTGTCCTCTAACCTCTATCACAGTACATATAACAAAACACGGGTCCCTAGAGACGGGTGACCCAGAGAAAAGTGAGGCTCACTGAGGAACAAAGCACCGAAATCTCAGAGTAAAATTTAATTCATTAGAAATTTGGGGGAAAATATAATGCACTATAATATACAAAATACACTTATAATTCACTAAAACATGCTGGGAGGTCTATACACACAAGCCACCATAAAGTGACATAATGTATCCACTGTTGTTAATCAAAAATACCATTGTTCGATCCCAACAGGCACAGGTGCCAAAAAATTGTAACAATCTTTTTGGCACCAACCTGGGACCAGCCTCAGATCCCACTGGCGTCCGGATGTGTATGTTTTGTTTTATGTTCTATGTAAGCACTGTTTTTTTTTTTGTGTATATGTTTCCTTCTTATCTGTGCCTGTTGGGATCAAACAATGGTATTTTGATCAACAGTGGATACATTATGTTACTTTATGGTGGCTTGTGTGTATAGACCTCCCAGCGTGTTTTAGTGAATTATAAGTGTATTTTGTATATTATAGTGGATTCTATTTTCCAAAAAAATTCTAATGAATTAAATTTTACTCTTTGTGATTTTGGTGCTGTGAGCCTCACTTTTCTCTGGGTTACCTGTTTCTAGGGACCCGTGTTTTGTTATATGTACTCCAATGCAGTCCCGTCATCCCCATCTCCTGCACTCCTATACAATCCTACCATCCCCATCCCCTGTACTCCTATACAATCTCATCATCCCCTGTACTCCTATACAATCGCATTATCCCCATCTCCTGTACTGCTATGCAGTCCCATCATCCCCATCCCCTGTACTCCTATACAATCTCATCATCCCTTGTACTCCTATACAATCTCATCATCCCCTGTACTCCTATACAATCGCATCATCCCCATCTCCTGTACTCCTATGCAGTCCCATCATCCCCATCCCCTGTACTCCTATACAATATCATCATCCCCATCCACTGTACTCCTATACAATCTCATCCTCCCCAATCTCTGTACCCCTAGCCATGACCTCAATCACATAGAACAATCTGAATAGCCAATAAAATTATAAAATCACAATATTAGCTCTAATTGTTTTACAGTAAATGCAGGCAATGCTGACAAAAGCCATTGTTGTATTTTACTTTAGAAATGTATCACTGACTTCTACACTCACTAATGCCTGATGCTTTCCTGAATGTGTGTAGAGATCGTTCTGTCTGCAACAGGGAGGAGGGGAGGAGGAGAACAGCTCTGTGGGTTGTGTTTGGTCTCGAGAATGAGCAGATGACAGGTAGGGGGTGGATCCAGATTCCCCATTTTCAGTATGACGCATCAAGAAAGTCTGTAGACCCTCCCACAGGTAATTAAATCTATTTTAACAGAAACGGTGCACTTCTCAGAGGGCAGGAAAGATTTGCAGATACCAGCAGCTCATAAGGATTAGGATTAAGCAGAAATGAAACCCATACTTCTCTTTTAAATAACCAAGGAAAATCAAGTCCAAGGCCCAAGACAAACAATCAGACTCTAACCTTTTTACCATCACCACCATATATATTATAGCCATGGCAGTGGTGTCACCAGGGTTGGTGTCACCCAGTGCGAAAAAAAATTGGTGTCACCCCCTGTGACAGTGGGGTCACTTTGGACACCGGGTGAATAAAAGAAACCCCCGATATGGTCTGTAATAGCCATATTCAAGGCTGTATAATACATTGTATACTGTATGTGGGGGTTAAGTGTCATTGCTGTGAGGAATTAAGTTGTTTTGCATTTCTATTGTTCATTTAAGCCTGTCCTTGTGTGTATTGTAAAGTGCCAGACAGACTGGCTGCTAACCCTTTGTGAAAAGATGTGTATTGGGTGGGATCGTTTGAAGCCTAGCAGACGTCTTGGGATGTGTGGGTGGAGCTGGGCTCTTGTTCATGTTAAAGCATGTGCCTTGAATTGTGTATAAAGTTCAATGTTGGTTTTTAATAAAGTCATTCCTACTACAGCAGAGACAGAGTGCGTCTCGTCTTTTTGCCAGAGGGATCGGCTCCTATAGGAAAGGGTCGTTTAGCTGTGGATATTGGTACCGAGTGGATGTGTGTCTCGGAGAGGGAACATCGTAAACGGCGTTAACCCCCTTTATATTAGGGGAGCCGTTACATTGGTGGCAGCAGCGGGATCTTCCCTCCAGTTACTGGGACACTTCAAACCACCACAGTAAATGACCAGCTATGCAGCCTGCAGGAAAGCCACACTGAAAGACTTACTTGAGAGCCATGGAGGGACCAGTGGGACAAAGAACAAGGCCACCTTGATCAGGGAACTAACCGAGATGGATCAGAGGGATGGTGATGCAGGACCCCGGTCAGTTGAAGACTTGTTTCAGCAACGAGTTCGACAGCGGGTGGCATTATATGGTGCTAACCCATCAGAGACCGCCATACAGAATGCCATTAGAGACATCCAGCTGCAGGATGAGCGACAGGAGAGAGAACTAGAGCGGCAACATGAACAGAGAATGGCAGGAATACGGCAATCGAAGACAACACCTAAAGATGCAGCGCCTGTCCGTAAGTTGCCCTTTCGGGCATTCAAACTATTTAAGGAGGGAGGGGAGGAAATTGAAGCATTCCTGCAGGACTTTGAGAGACTATGCCAGATACATGAAGTACTGCCCCAAGATTGGGTCATCTTACTGGCAAGTAATTTAACTGGCAGAGCGGCGGATGCGTATCGGGCCCTGGAGGATGAGGACGCTAAAGACTATGATCGGGTAAAAGAAGCTCTGCTAGCCCGATTTGCCATTACACCCGAAGCCAGCCGGATTAAGTTTAGAGAATCTCGGAAACAAACCCACATAACATACGTGGAGTGGGCACATCGTCTGCAGCGAGACCTTAAGGGCTGGATCCAGGGAAGCCACGCTCATACCATAGAGGACATCACCCAACTAGTACTCTTAGAACAGTTCTTTAACCACACCCCTCCGGTACTACGGGATTGGGTACGAGATAAGCAACCACGGACTGTACAGCAAGCGGCTACTTTGGCCGATGAATATCTGGACTCTCGAAGGTCAGGCGGAAGCGAGCGCTATCCACCATCTCGGCCCAGTTTATCAGCCTCTAACACAGCTTCAGCACCAACCCCAGCGGCCACTTATCCTCAGCAGCCCAGGTTCAACTCCCAGGACTATGCAAAACCCATCAGGTGTTTCAGATGTAAACAGCTAGGGCACAAAAAGCCAAACTGTCCTTTAAATCCAGCCACCCATTCCCAGTCATGGAGACAACCAGCAAGGGGGAGCCCCCGCACACCCATGCCTGAGGCCCACTGCGTTGAGGGGGAAGAACATTGGGGCGTCCTGCACAAGGCTGATCCAATACAAGAAGCTAACCGGGACAACAGGCAACAACACAGGCAGGCGGTCCGGGTTAATGGAACGGTAGCCAATGGCTTACGTGATAGCGGTGCTACCATGACCCTACTACAGAAGAACCTCATCCCAGAGAGCCAACACACCGGAGACACTGTAGCCGTAAGAGTAGCGGGAGGTACCATCTTCCGGCTACCCGTGGCCCGTGTTCACCTGGATTGGGGGGTTGGTTCGGGACACGTGAATGTGGGGGTGATGAAGGACTTACCTGCGGATGTACTACTGGGGAATGATTTGGCCCCCCTCCTTTCTGCTTACACCCCGATGGGCCCCGATGAAGTCAACCCTGTGACTACCCGTGCACAGACACGTACTGCTGGAACCGGCCCGCTTGCTGCAGAGACCCAGGTGAGACTATCCTCCCCGACACGTACCTTAGATCAGGCACGCCTAGGCTGGGATACCCCAGAAGCATTCGGGAGGGAAACTCGGGAGGACCCGACCTTACACAAGTATAGGGCTAAGGCAGATACTCAGGAAAGGGGAATAGATGGGGAGCTGTTTGAATGGGATGGGGATAGACTGTATAGGATCCCTAAGCCATCTCAGAGAAGTAAGGCCCCTTCGCAGAAACGACAGCTGGTGGTACCTAAGAAATACCAGCTGGAGATTCTGCGAATCGGGCATGATGTGCCGCTAGCAGGACATCTAGAGTTCCGTCGCATGGCCCATAGGATCACACAGAATTTCTTCTGGCCCAATTTTAGCCAGGATGTGCGACAATACTGCAAAATGTGTGACACATGTCAATGGATAGGGAAGAGGGGGGACCACCCTAAGGCTAAACTCATGTCCATGCCTATTATTGGGGAGCCCTTTTACCGCATAGCCGTTGACATTGTGGGTCCCCTTGCCTAGTCCATCCGGAAAGAAGTATATTCTCACCGTGGTGGACTACGCCACCCGTTACCCAGAGGCAGTAGCTATGTCCAATATTGAAGCAGAGACAGTAGCTGATGCCCTGGTTAAGATTTTTACCAGAGTGGGGTTCCCTAAAGAGATTCTCTCTGACCAGGGAACCCAGTTTACCGCGGTACTCACCCGGCAGTTGTGGAAGGTGTGCAATATTAAGCCCTTACTGAGCTCCCCCTACCACCCCCAGACTAATGGTCTCTGCGAACGCTTTAACGGGACCCTCAAGCAAATGCTGAGGACCTTTTTGGACTCTTGCAGAGACTGGGAGAGATTCCTGCCTCACCTGTTATTTGCGTACAGAGAGGTACCCCAGGAATCTACTGGGTTCTCGCCCTTCGAGTTACTCTATGGGAGAAGGGTCCACGGACCCTTCGATCCCATCAGAGGTCACTGGGAGGGAGAGACAGAGCAAGAAGGGACCCCCATAGTACCCTATGTTCTGGAACTCAGGGACCACATGGAGCAACTGTCTCTGATGGTAAGAGAATCCCCAGGCGGCCCAGGGAAGACAGAAGAGATGGTACGACTGGGGGGCCCGACAGCGGGTCTTCCAGGTTGGGCAGAAGGTCTTAGTGCTCAAGCCTGTGAAGACTGACAAGATGCAGGCATCTTGGCAGGGCCCGTATAAAGTAGTAGCCCAGGTATGTGATACTACCTATGTCATTGCCAGCTGTGCAGATGAAAGAATCCAGCGAACCTTTCATGTGAACATGCTGAAGGAGTATCAGGAACGGCAGGAGGATGTTGCGGCAGTATGTGCCCCTGCTGCGGACGACTCAGAAGGTTTACCCCTCCCTGACTTACTAGAGAGAGAGCCCCAGACCGACCTCATTAGCCTTGTACAGCTAGGAGACCGGTTAAGCCCCACAAAGAAGGAACAGGCTAAGCGGCTTCTGTGGGAGAAACAGGCGACGTTCTCCCAAAGACCGGGCTATACGACCTTGGCTGTACATAAGGTAGAGACCCCTGGACAAGCACCCCTCCGCCAGTCCCCCTACCGTATCCCTGAAGCAGTCCGAGAGGAAATGCGGAAGGAGATACAGGAGATGATTCAGTTAGGAGTCATTGAGCCTTCTGACAGCCCTTGGGCCTCGCCTGTAGTCCTGGTGCCTAAGAAAGACGGGACTACCCGGTTCTGCGTGGACTACAGGTGACTCAACGAGAAGACCACCACCGATGCCTACCCGATGCCCAGGGTAGACGAACTACTAGATTGTATAGCCAGGGGACGTTATTTAACTACAATAGACCTGTGTAAAGGTTATTGGCAGATCCCCTTGGCCGAGGATGCTATCCCCAAGTCGGCATTTGTTACCCCATTTGGCCTGTACCAGTCTAAGGTCATGCCATTTGGAATGAAAAATGCCCCGGCGACCTTCCAACGTATGGTGGATAGGCTCCTCGATGGCTTCCAGGATTTTGCATGTGCATATCTGGATGACATTGCGATCTACAGTGGGTCTTGGGAGGAGCACCTGGTTCACGTAGGAGTGGTTCTGGACAAAATTCGGGCCGCAGGCCTGACCTTGAAACCAGACAAGTGCCATCTAGGGATGGCGGAGGTGCAGTACCTGGGACACCGAGTGGGGTGTGGGAACCAGAGACCCGAGCCAGCCAAGGTAGAGGCAGTAGCTAACTGGCCCACGCCCCGTACTAAGACCCAGGTATTGGCCTTCTTGGGAACTGCAGGGTACTACTGACGTTTTGTCCCTAATTATAGTGCTATCGCCAAACCCCTAACTGACCTGACGAAAAATAATTTACCTAGGCAAGTCCTCTGGTCTCCAGCTTGTGAATCCGCGTTTCTAGCCCTCAAGCAAGCACTTGTAAATGCCCCTGTCTTGGCTGCCCCAGTACCTAACAAACGTTTTCTTGTCCACACGGATGCTTCCATGTTTGGACTGGGGGCGGTGCTGAGCCAAGTTGGGGAGGATGGAGGAGAACACCCTGTCGCATACCTGAGTAAAAAACTATTACCCCGGGAAGTGAGCTATGCGGCAGTGGAGAAGGAGTGTTTGGCCCTGGTCTGGGCCCTTAAAAAGCTGAACCCTTACTTATACGGACAGGAATTTTCACTGGTCACCGACCACAACCCATTGGTCTGGCTTAACCGGGTCTCCGGAGATAATGGCAGGTTGCTGCGGTGGAGCTTAGCCCTACAACCTTACAACTTCACCATCAGCTACCGACCCGGTAAGCAAAACGGCAATGCTGATGGGTTGTCCCGGCAAACCGACGCCCTCCCGGGCTCCTAGTGCAATGTTGATGGGTTATCCAGTATTGGAAGAATGGACCCATGGACTAACTGCGGAGTCAACCCGTCTGGGGTCCCCTCCTCTGTTAGTCCCCTGCCGAAAGGGGAGATGTGTGACAGTGGGGTCACTTTGGACACAGGGTGAATAAAAGAAACCCCCGATATGGTCTGTGATAGCCATATTCAAGGCTGTATAATACATTGTATACTGTATGTGGGGGTTAAGTGTCATTGCTGTGAGGAATTAAGTTGTTTTGCATTTCTATTGTTCATTTAAGCCTGTCCTTGTGTGTATTGTAAAGTGCCAGACAGACTGGCTGCTAACCCTTTGTGAAAAGATGTGTATTGGGTGGGATCGTTTGAAGCCTAGCAGACGTCTTGGGATGTGTGGGTGGAGCTGGGCTCTTGTTCATGTTAAAGCATGTGCCTTGAATTGTGTATAAAGTTCAATGTTGGCTTTTAATAAAGTCATTCCTACTACAGCAGAGACAGAGTGCGTCTCGTCTTTTTGCCAGAGGGATCGGCTCCTATAGGAAAGGGTCGTTTAGCTGTGGATATTGGTACCGAGTGGATGTGTGTCTCGGAGAGGGAACATCGTAAACGGCGTTAACCCCCTTTATATTAGGGGAGCCGTTACACCCCCCCTCTGCCAACTATAGTCCCCCTTCAGTACAGACCCCTTCCATTAAGTACTGACCCCCTTTCCTCAGTATAAACCCCCCATTAAGTACAGACCTCCCCCTCAGTGCAGGCCCCCATCAGCATAGAACCCCCTCAGTGCAGACCCCTCTAAATCAGCATAGATCCCCCTCAGTGCAGAACCCCCTCCATCAGCATAGATTCCCTCAGTGCAGACCCCCCTCCATCAGCATAGATACCCCTCAGTGCAGACTCCCTCCATAAACATAGTACCCCTCAGTGCAGACACCCTCCATAAACATAGTCCCCCTCAGCGCAGACACCCCCACCATCAGCATAGACCCCCTCGGTGCAGATCTCCCTCCCCCTCCATCAGCATAGACCCCCTCAGTGCAGACACCCTCCATCAGCATAGTCCCCCAGTGCAAACCCCCTCCATAAGCATAGATCCCCTTAGTGCAGACCCCCCCTCCATAAGCATAGATCCCTCTCAGTGCAGACCCCCCTCCATAAGCAGAGACCCCCCTCGGTGCTGACCCCCCTCCATCAGCGTAGACCCCCCTCAGTGCAGACCCCCTCCATTAGCATAGATACCCCTCAGTGCAGACCCCCCTCCATAAGCATAGATCCCCTCAGTGCAGACCCCCCTCCATCAGCATAGACCCCCTCATTGCAGACCCCCCTCCATAAGCATAGACCCCTCTCAGTACATACTCCCTCCCCCTCCATCAGTAAAGACCCCCTCAGTGCAGATCCCCACTCCATAAGCATAGATCCCCCTCAGTGCAGACCCCTCCATAAGCATAGACCCCTTCAGTGCAGACCCCCCTCCATAAGCATAGATCCCCCCTCAGTGCAGACACCCTCCATCAGCATAGACCCCCCAGTAGGGATGAGCCGAACTCCCCCCGGTTCGGTTTTTCATCAAAACTTTCGAACAGACCGCAAATTCATACAAACTTTAGAACCCCATTGAAGTCTATGGGACTCGAACGTTTGAAAAAAAAGTGCTAATGTTAATGGCTAATATGCAAGATACTGTCCTAAAAAGGGTTTGGGGACCTGGCTCCTGCCCCAGGGGACATGGATCAATACCTAAAATGTTTTTAAAAATTGCTGTTTTGGCGGGAGCACTGATTTTAATGACGATTAAAGTAAAAATAAGTGAAATATTCCTTTAAATATCGTGCCTGGGGGGTGTCTATAGTATGCCTGTGAAGTGCCACATGTTTCCCGTGTTTAGAACAGTCCCTGCACAAAATGACATTTAATGGAAAAAAGTAATTTAAAACTGCTTGTTTTTAATGTAATATCTGGTTCTGGCAATATGGATTAAAATAATTGAGAAAAATGGCATGGATAGCCCCCCCCTGCCCATTACCAGCCCCTTTGGGTCTTGTACGCATATTAAGGGGAACCCTGTACCCATATTAAAAAAAGGAAAGCCGTGGGGCCCCCAGGCCCTATATACTCAAAATAGCAGTATACAGGCAGTGCAAACAAGACAGGGACTGTGTAGGTTTGTTGTGTTAAGTAGAATATGTTTGTAATTTTGAACTGGTACATTTTTAAAGTGTAGCTCCAGTCAAAAAATCTATTTTTAAGCTTTTTGGAAAACATAGGGAAGGGCTATCACCCCTGTATAATTTGTTTTGCCGCCCGTCTTTTTTCATCTCACTTCCTGTTGTCTCCTTCCGTTTGCAAGTAGGAGACGTTTGTAAGTTGGATGTTTGAAAGTAGGGGCCTGCCCTATATGCTCTGCAGAAATGGCAGAACAAGGTGTTGGTGTTGCCACAACATTGTAAGCCCTCAAAGTGACTCTTGGTGGATGCTGGAGCGCCCTGCTTGTGAACGATTATATCAAGAATTGTATTTACATGCCATTGTTGAACAGTGGTAGAAAAATTGGGCCTTTGGTGGTTGTGGTGCTGGTGCCACAACACTATAAGTCCTCACAGTTACTCTCGGTGGGCTCAGGAACGGGCCCTGTTACCAGGGGCTGAAAAATTGGGCCTTAGCCACTGGTGCTGGTGCCACGACACTGCAACCTCTCCCACATACTCTAGTTGTAGTGCAGGAATTAGCCCTGCTACAAAGCATAGGATCAAAAATTGTAATTAAATGCCCCTGTTAAACAGGGGCTTAAAAATTGGGCTGGTGGCATCACCCAGAACCAACAATGTTCTTCCAACATATCAGCGGAGAAGGAAGAGGATAGACAATCAACATAACAGGACAGTCACTCAGCATCAGCATAGGCAGTCTTGAAGGGATGTGATATTTAAAAAAAAAAATATTCGGTTACATCAGCTTCAGGTGCTTGGTAGCTGTGGGTGATCCAAGACTGATTCATCTTTATGAAGGTCAATCAATCAACCGAGTCGATGGACAGGTGCACCTGTGATCGGTAACAAAGCCACCAGCAGCACTGTAGGTGCGTTCCAAAAGAATGCTGGATGCAGGACAGGCCAGTAGCTCAATTGCATACTGTACAAGCTCTGGCCAGGGATCCATCCTCAAGACCCAGTAAGCCAGAGGATTTTCGGTGGGAAAGGTGTCCAAGTCTGACCTTGCCCCTAGGTATTCCTGCACCATGTAAATCAGACGCTGGCGATGGTTGCTGGAACCGATCATACCTTGGGGCTGTGGACTAAAAAATTGTCTGAACGCATCGGTCAGACGGCCACCTTCTGACCGATGCCTCAGTAACACGTTGTCCAGGACCAGGAGTTTGTAACCTCCCAGTCTCTGGGAATGCGTTGCACAGACCTTTCTGCAAGGCCTCCCGAAGATGTCTCATCCTGTGCTCCCTCTGCGATGGCAAGATAAGGTCGGCAACCTTACCCTTGTACTGTGGATCAAGGAGAGTGGCCAGCCAGTAATAGTCCCTCTCCTTGATCCGAAGAATACGAGGATCCTTACGCAGGCTTTGCAGGATCAGGGAGGCCATGCAGCGTAGGTTAGCTGAGGCATTTGGTCCGGAGTCCTCTGGGTCACTAAGGACAACATGATCCGCAGCTACCTCCTCCCAGCCACGTACAAGTCCACGGGTTTCTTGGGACTGTAAATCATCCCTACAAGACTGCTGCTGCTGATGCTGAGTGCCAGCCTCCATCTCCAGGCTGACACAATCATCCTCCTCCTCCTCGTCTTCTTCCTGTGTGATGGATGGGACAGCAAGAACATTGTCTGGATAAAGGGGGCCTTGAGAGGCAAGGAAGTCCTCCTCTTCCTGCCTCTGTTCTGCCTCAAGGGCTCTGTCCATTATTCCACGCAGCGCATGCTCCAAGAGGTGGACAAGAGGTACAGTGTCACTGATGCATGCACTGTCACTGCTCACCATCCTTGTGGCCTCCTCAAATGGTGACAGGAGAGTGCATGCATCCCTGATCATGCCCCACTGGCGTGGTGAGAAAAAACCGAGCTCCCCTGACCCTGTCCTGGTGCCGTAGTCACACAGGTACTCATTGATGGCCCTCTGCTGCATGTGCAGCCACTGCAGCATGGCCAACGTTGAGTTCCACCTGGTGGGCATGTCACATATAAGGCGGTTCTTGGGCAGGTTCAACTCCTTTTGGAGCTCAGCCAGCCGAGCACAGGCATTAAATGATTGGCGGAAATGCACACAGACTTTCCTGGCCTGCTTCAGGACATCCTGTAAGCCCGGGTACCTACCCAAGAACCGCTGCACCACCAGGTTAAGGACGTGAGTCACACAGGGCACATTGGTCAGTTGTCCCTGTCGGAGGGCGGAAAGGAGGTTGGTGCCATTGTCGCAAACCACCATTCCTGGCTTAAGCTGGCATGGCATCAACCACCTCTCAGCCTGCCCCTGCAGGGCTGACAAAATATCTGCCCCAGTGTGGCTCCTGTCCCCCAAACAAACCAGCGAAGGCATGGCATCGTTTTACCTGCGTACTTGCATAGCCCCTTGAACGCCTACGGAGCACCGCTGGTTCTGAAGACAGAGCACTGGAAGAGGCCATGGAGGAAGAAGAAGAGGAGGGGGTGGAGGAGAGAGATGTGTCACAACCAGTAGTAGCATTTTGGAGGCGTGGTGGTGGAACAACCTCCAACACTACTGCACCTTGTCCTGCATCCTTCCCAGCTGCCAGAAGAGTGACCCAATGGGCCATGAAAGACAGGTAATGTCCCTGTCCATGCCTGCTGGACCATTAGTCAGTGGTAGTATGCACCTTACCACTGACCGCCCTGTCCAGCGAGGCAAGGACATTGCCTTCCACATGCCGTTAGAGAGCCGGAATCACCTTCTGTGAGAAAAAGTGGCGTTTGGGGACCGCACATTGTACAAACTCACGGAAAGGGGCAGAGTCTACCAACTGAAAAGGCAGCAGTTGAAATGCTAGCAATTTAGCCGAGCTAGCATTCAACCTCTGGGCATGTGGATGGCTGGGAGCGAACTTCTTTCAACGGTCCAGCAGCTGGAGCAGGGAAATTTGCCTGCTATAATCGGACATGGGTACACTGCTAGCAGAGTCCCCGGAAGTGCTTGGCTGTGACACACCTAATTCTACACCTTCATTCCTCTCAGAACAGGTTTCAGAGAGGACTGAAGGTCTAGTGGGGTTGGAGATCCCAGCTGATGAGGAGCAAGGAGAGGTCCGCTTTGTTGTTTGGTGTGGGTCTTTGAGGTACGCTTGCCAACAAGCTGCATGGCAGGTCAACATATGTCTGGTCAAGCATGTGGTGCCCAAGAGGCTGATGTTTTGGCCACGCGATATACGCTTGAGACATATGTTGCAAATAGCAGCGGTGCGATCTGATGCACTTGTCTCAAAAAAAGCCCACACCAAAGAACTTTTGGAATAACGCGCAGAGGCAGCGCCCTGCACAGGCAGAGCTCTGCGGTGTGATTCAGTCGGTGTGCTGCCCCTAAGCTGGCCCCCGGAGGGCATCCTGCCTCATTGGACATGTGCCTCCTCCTCTATCCTACCAGGCACCCACGTGGAGTCAGTGCCCTCATCATCCCCTCCCTCTTCATCGCTGGAGCAAACCTGGCAGTATGCTGCAGCTTGTGGAACATGGCTGCCAGATTGCTGTCCTTCTTGAGCATCCCCTCTCTATGCGCTCACGCTACTGCCTTCCTCTAGCTGAGTATCATCATCAGAGCCTACAAAACACCGGGCATCCTCCTGGAGCATGTACCCAACACTGTGCTCAAAGAGTTCAGGGGACTCCTCAGGAGGACGTGGTGGGTCTAGGTAAGGAGTCACTGATGATGACATTGAGACGAGGGAAGACGATGCGTTGGCAGCTGCTTTGCTAGTACCCTGAGCCTGGGTGAGAGAGGATGAGGAGGATGAAGAGGGCTTGGTCATCCACTCTACCAAGTCTATGGCATGATGCGGCTCAACACGTCCAGCTGCCAAAAATAAGGACAAAAGTAAGGCTGACCCCGGCACATGTCAGGTCTATGTTCTTTGTTGCCCTTTGTACCTTGCTTTAAGCAAATGCTATTTAAGTTTATTGCAATTTTTTCGGTCTCATGCTATTTACGGTTTCTCATGCTATTTACATTCTTGTGCAATTAACGTTCTTGTGCAATTAATGTTCCTGTGCTATTCATGTTCTCATGCTATTTACGGTTTTCTCATGCAATTTTACGTTCTTGTGCATTTTAAGGTTTTCTCATGCGATTACGGTCTCATGCAATTACGGTCTTGTGCGATTCACGTTCTCACGCAATTATGTTTTCACGCAATTATGTGCTCGTTCGATTTTCATTCTCATTCGATTTACGTTCTCAGTCAATTATGTTCTCATTCGATTTTACGTTGTCTTGCGATTATGTTCTCAAGCAATTACGTTCTCAAGCAATTACGTTCTCAAGCAATTATGTTCTCATGCAATTACGTTCTCATGCAATTATGTTCTCATTCGATTTACGTTCTCATGCAATTACGTTCTCAAGCAATTACGTTCTCAAGCAATTACTTTCTCATGCAATTACGTTCTCATGCAATTATGTTCTCGTTCGATTTACGTTCTCATGCAATTATGTTCTCATTCAATTTGACGTTCTCATGCATTATGTTTTCACGCACGTTTCTTACGCAAATTTTTTACGGTTTCATAGTTACATAGTTAGTCAGGTTGAAAAAAGACACAAGTCCATCCAGTTCAACCTTAAAAACAAATAAATAAAATAAAAAATAATCGTACAATCCAGATACCCAATTTTATGCCCACAATTGATCCAGAGGAAGGCGAAAAAAAAACCCAGCAGAGCATGCTCCAATTTACTACAGCAGGGGAAAAAAATTCCTTCCTGATCCCCCAATAGGCGATCGGATTTTCCCTGGATCAACTTTACCTATGTTAGTACCTAGTTATATTATGTACCATCAGGAAAGTATCCAAGCCTTTCTTAAAGCAATCTACTGAACTGGCCAGAACCACCTCTGGCGGGAGTCTATTCCACATTTTCACTGCTCTAACTGTGAAGAAACCTTTCCGTACTTGAAGTTGAAATCTCTTTTCTTCTAGACGTAAAGAGTGCCCCCGTGTCCTCTGGGTTGACCGTACAGAGAACAACTCAACACCAAGTTCACTATATGGACCCCTAATATATTTGAACATGTTAATCATATCCCCCCTTAATCTCCTCTTCTCAAGAGTGAATAAATTTAGTTCCTCTAATCTCTCCTCATAGCTGAGTTCCTCCATGCCTCTTATCAGTTTGGTTGCCCTTCTCTGCACTTTCTCCAGTTCCCCGATATCCTTTTTGAGAACTGGTGCCCAAAACTGAACGGCATATTCCAGGTGAGGTCTTACTTCATATGCAATTGCCGTTTCTCATGTAATACACAGTTTATGCAATTCACGGTTTTCATGCAGTTGACATTTTTCATGAAATTTATGGTTCTTACGCAATTTTGTTTTTTCATGCCATTTGGGTCTCTCATGTGATTTACTTTTCTCATGAAGTTGGCATTTCTCATGCAATTGACGGGTTTCCATGCAATTTTACGGTTTCTCATACAAATGGCGTTTCTCGTGCGATTTGCGTTTCACAGGCAGTTGACGGTTTTTAAATGATTTACAGTTCTTGCGCAATTATGGTTCTCATGAATTTATGGTTCTCAGGCATTTTACGTTTCTCATGCGATTCCATGTTTCTGACGTATTCCCCGTGTTTCCTTATGGATGTAACTTCTCACATTTCCCATGTTTCTTTTGTTTTCCCATGTTTTGGACGTTTCCCCGTCTTTCTTGCGCTTTCTTGTGTTTTTTACATATTCCCATGTTTTCTTGCCTTTTCTCGTGTTTTCTTGCCCTTTCTCGTGTTTTCTTGGCTTTTCTCGCGCTTCGTACGTGTTTCCCATGTTTCTTACTTAATCCCATGTGCCGCACGTTTCATGTCTTATGCTTTTAATGTCGTTGCCCTTCGTTCGCTGCTTTTCTGTTAGCTGGTGCTTACATCCAGGATCTGTCACGTTACGGGCTGAGGTTTCGTTATTAATTGATTGTCGTCCCACAATCTTCTCGCCAGTAGTCCATACGTCATACGTTACTTTCACCTTTACACCTTTACACCTTTACTACTACCCACCATGGTCTGTGGGTACCTTAGCCCTGAGTGTTCATTTTAATTTCCTGTCTTAAGCGCTGCAGGTTCCTCGGGCTCACTTCTGCATACACTAGGGTGGGGTTGTCATTAGGTTCACATTCATTGCGCTGTTGGTCCTGTCATTTCGACACCCACGTCCTTATATTTAGCAGATACCAGGGGGATGATTTTTTTGATTGAAAATGTATACTTTATTTTTCAAGAAAATATACAAAAAACAAAATACTTTTAACAGGGTACATTCCACACTGTACTGCGACGCAGCGCATAAAATACACTACATGACAATACAGTTCCAAACATACAAATAAATTACATTCATCCTGCGGTATGATGCCTGATGTGTTGTGCAGAGTAATAATACCCCGAAACATCACATCATGCATGACGCCGCATTACCCTGAAAGCATTACCAAAAACCATTACCAAATACATGTCAAGTCATACAGTCTTTAGTCAAAGTCAAAATCAAAATGACATTTCAATGAGCAACAGGTGTGATGGGGGGGTTGGAGAAGGTGGGGAAGGGAGGGGGAGAAAGAGTTCACAGGCCCGAAGCTTTATTGAACTGCCAAAAAGGGTACATTGTGGTGGGAGGGTGGGGGGGGAAGGGGAAATCTTCAGACCTCCTCTTCCTCCTTGTTGTCCATCAGGTGATAGTCTCTGAGCAGACTGTGGGTCAGTCTGCGGCAGTCCTGGATGGACATCCTCTCCCTCTGGTGGATGAGGCGCTTTCTGGCGCACCAAACAGCGTCCTTAAAACAACACAGCACCCGCCAGGCACTATCAATGTCCTCTTGTGAGTGAGTCCGTTTAACACACCAAAGTGTGTTATAGCAGTCTGTGGAACAAAGTCTTTGAGATCAGGTTCCAGAGCCCTCAACAGGCCCTGTGCAAAGGGACACTCCCAGAAAACATGCAGAGCAGTTTCCTCCTGGGTGATGCAAAAGGGGCAGTGTCTGTATCTGCACAGGTTTCTGGCATGCATGACCAGGGGGATGATTATGTCATGAGTAGGTGGTCTATCATGTTCTCTGGTTGTTTCACACAGCTGGGCTGTCCTTGTTCTTCCACCGCAGGTTACCCTTCACGCTTATGGGTTTAACAGATTGAGGTATTCATTTTTAATTGGCTTGTTCGGTGGCAAGTCTCCTCATGTGTTCTTTCACCACTCACATTTTATTTTAACTCACATTTATCATGCGGTTTGTTCTAATGCAGGTAAGTTTTCATGCAAATTATGTTTCTCATGAAATATTACGGTTCTCAAGCAATGTTACGGTTTCTAATGTATGTCCTCATGCTTTTTTACGTTTCTCATGTTTTTTTTACGTTTCTCATGTTTTTTTTTTTTTACGTTTCTCATGCAATGTTATGTTCCTCTCGTGTCTCCAGGTTTTTCCTCGTGTCTCCAGGTTTTTCTTGTGTCTCCAGGTTTTTCTTGTGTCTCCAGGTTCCCTCTCGTGTCCCCAGTGTCCCTAGGTTTCTCTAATTTTTCCTAGGTTTTTCTCGTTATTTCATCAATTCACGTTCTCATGCAACCTGCATTTCTTATGCAGATGGTGTTTTCTTGCAGCCTCCATTCTTTTGCTGCTCTCGTTTCCTGTTCAGTCATGTTTCCTTCACGCAGGTTAGATTTTTGTCACAGGTTAGGTTTGTCTCATGTCACTGCTTGGCATGTTTTCCAGGTTTCCGGTCTAGGTTTCCAGTCCTGATGGTTAACATCCAGTTCCTATTTGCTTTTTTCTGTTTCTTTTTGGCCTCTTCCAGTTCGTATCAGCCCACAGCACTTTCAGGTCGGATCGAGTTCAGTCTCACCATTTCAGGTTGGATAACCCATCAGGTTGTTTTATTTTCTGCACTTCCGATTGAAGCCATCCTCAGGGGTTTCAGCAGAGTAGTCCCCCTACTGTGCTCAGCCGACTTCCCATTGTCGGTCTTATTTTCGTGACATATCTGTCATACTCTCAGGTCTCCTTGTGCGTTGGTTACCAGCCTGGTGCTCAAGGCCGGTCTATAGCTGTTTTTTGTGGTTCCTAGGGCCAGGGGAGTGGTGCTTCTGGCCCAGGGTCTCGCTTACTTTAGACAATCAACTGATTGGCACCCGGCTTACTGTTACATCTGTATGTTCGCGAGATTCAGCTATCGGGGGTGGTTCTGTTATCAGGTTCTTGGAGCCTAGTAAGGTGTGGTGCTTGGGTTGGTTTATACCAGCTTGTTGTGTTACATTTGTCAAACCCTGGGATTGTCCTCTGCTGCCTTTCCTAGCGCTCCCCCTTCTGCAGCTAAGTTCATACTTTCATTGCCGCCACCCCAGGTTAGATGTCAATTCACAGTGTAATCTGGTTGTTAAAGCTTTCATCCTACTGTGTTATTTTTGCCCCCTTTTAGGCATACTGACTACGTGACCCAGGCACACTTCAGGTCTATGTTCTTTGTTGCCCTTAGTTCTTTGCCACACTATCCACAGTTTGACTCCGAGTACAAATGTAAGGCTGACCGCAGGGAAGCCTGTGATTGGAGGAGGAGTCAGGCTGCATAAAGCCTGCCCTCCTCTGCCTCCTCCTCTCGTGGACGCCGGCTCTTGTGTCCCACCCACCCATTCCCTTTTCTTTTCATTTCATTCATTATATTTCATACTTGGGTATGCCCCCTTTTAGGCATACTGACCACGTGACCCCTGCACTCTTCAGGTCTATGTTCTTTGTTGCCCTTTGTTCCTTGCCATACTATCCACAGTTTGACTCTGAGTACAAGTGTGTCTTATGGGGGCCACGTGCTGATGATGACGATGCATCGCGTCCACGACCAGCACTGTTGTCTCTAGACACAGAGCCTGCTTGCCCTCTTTTATTGGCTCGTGCCTGTCTGCCTCTCCTTGTTGGCCTTCCAGACATGGTAATGGCCTGAAGGGAGATGGGAAAAACAGCAATTGGGTAGTGTATATTGTGCTGGAGGCACACAACACCCACAAACTCCTGCAGATGCCTTTATTATAGAACAGAAATTAAAGGGTAGATACTGGTGTATACTGTGCTGTGCTGGATGCACACAACACCAACTAACTCCTGCAGATGGCAGATGGCTCAATTAGAGAAGAGCTATATTGGTGGATAATGCGGTCAGGGCACGCAGACAACACGCACAATCTCCTACAGCTAACTGAAAGCTCTATTACAGAAGAGCAATATAGCTAGCTATATAGGTGGATATAATGGTGTATACTGCGGTCAGGGCACGCAGACAACACCCACAAACTTGTGCAGATTGCTAAAAGCTCAATTACAGAAGAGCAAAAACGCTAAATCGGCCGTTAACGAACGGTGTATACTGTGTTGAAGGTACACAGAGAACACCCACTAACTCCTACAGACGTCAACACACTACACAAAGCCGCCGCGCTGGCGGCCTTATATAGTGTGGGGCGCATACTACACAGCTTGAGCTATGATTGGCCACAGGCATCCTGCCTGTGGCCAATCATGGATCTCCTTGCTGCCGGCACTGTGATTGGCCAAGCGTGAGGGGTCACAGTGCATGCTTGGCAAATCATGAGCCAGCAATGCACTGCGATGGGCAGAGCATTGTGGGCCGTGAGCGCCACATGAATTTGGCGCGAACGGCCCATAACATTCGGTATTCGCCGAACGTGCGAACAGCCGATGTTCGAGTTGAACATATGTTCGACTCGAACACGAAGCTCATCCCTACCCCAGTACAAACCCCCTCCATAAGCATTGATCCCCTTAGTGCAGACCCCCTCCATAAGCATAGATCCCCCTCAGTGCAGACTCCCCTCCATAAGCACAGAACCCCTCCCCCTCCATCAGCATAGACCCCCTCAGTGCAGACCCCCCTCCATAAGCATAGACCCCACTCAGTGCAGACCCCTCCATCAGTATAGACCCCCTCAGTGCAGACCCCCTCCATAAGCATAGACTCCCTCAGTGCAGACTCCCTCCATAAGCATAGATCCCCTTCAGTGCAGACCCCTCCATCAGCATAGATCCCCCCTCAGTGCAGACACCCTTGATCAGCATAGACCCCCAGTGCAAACCCCCTCCATAAGCATAGATTCCCCTCAGTGCAGACCCCCCTCCATAAGCATAGATCCCCCTCAGTGCAGACCCCCTCCATCAGCATAGATCCCCCCTCAGTGCAGACACCCTCGATCAGCATAACCCCTCCAGTGCAAACCCCCTCCATAAGCATAGATCCCCCTCAGTGCAGACCCCCCATCCATAAGCAAAGACCCCCTCAGTGCAGACCCCCTCCATAAGCATAGATCCCCTCAGTGCAGACCCCCTCCATAAGCATAGCCCCCCTCAGTGCAGGCCCCCTCCAGCATAGACCCCCTCAGTGCAGACCCCCCTCCATAAGCCTAGACTCCCTCAGTGCAGACCCCCCTCCATAAGCCTAGACCCCCTCAGTGCAGACCCCCTCCATAAACATAGATCCCCCTCAGTGCAGACCCCCTCCCCCTCCAGCATAGACCCCCTCAGTGCAGACCCCCTCTATTAGCATAGACCCACTCAGTGCAGACCCCCCTCCATAAGCATAGACCCCCTCATTGCAGACCCCCCTCCATAAGCATGGACCCCCCTCAGTGCAGACCCCCTCCATAAGCATATATCCCCTTCAGTGCAGACCCCCTTCCATCAGCATAGATCCTCCTCAGTGCAGACCCCCTCCATCAGCATAGATCCCCCCTCAGTGCAGACCCCCCTCCATAAGCATAGATCTCCTTCAGTGCAGACCCCCTCCATCAGCATAGATCCCCTCAGTGCAGACCCCCTCCATCAGCATAGATCCCCCAGTGCAGACCCCTCTCCATCAGCATAGATCCCCCCTCAGTGCAGACCACCCTCCATCAGCATAGATTCCCCCCTCAGTGCAGACCCCCTTCAGTGCAGACCCCCTTCCATCAGCATAGATCCCCCTCAGTGCAGACCCCCTCCATCAGCATAAATCCCCCCTCAGTACAGACCCCCCTCCATAAGCATAGATCTCCTTCAGTGCAGACCCCCTCCATCAGCATAGATCCCCCTCAGTGCAGACACCCTCCATCAGCATAGATCCCCCCAGTGAAGACCCCCTCCATCAGCATAGATCCCCCCTCAATGCAGACCCCCTCCATCAGCATAGATCCCCCCTCAGTGCAGACCCCCCTCCATAAGCATAGATCTCCTTCAGTGCAGACCCCCTCCATCAGCATAGATCCCCCTCAGTGCAGACCCCCTCCATCAGCATAGATCCCCCCAGTGCAGACCCCCTCCATCAGCATAGATCCCCCCTCAGTGCAGACCCCCTCCATCAGCATAGATCCCCCTTAGTGCAGTCCCCCCTCCATAAGCATAGACCTCCCTCAGTGCAGACCCCCTCTCCACTTGTGCGAGTAGTTCCCCTCTCCCCTCCCATACCACCCCCAGGCTATGTATTTGTTTTATATATATATATATATATATATATATATATATATATATATATATATATATATATATATAGCTGTGCCCAGCTCCCAACCCCCCTCTCTCGGTTATCAGCACAGTAAAGGGTGCTAGACATCATATGAGCTATGATTAAGCACTGTTTGATAGTGGGAAACGCATCAGTCCTTCTGTCCTTTCTGCTGTGGCTTGTATTTTTTGAAGAATAAACGCTATTTTTTGGAGTGCGGCTGTCCAGAATTTTTCTCAAATCTCATTGCTATATGCATTGCAAGCACCTGTGGCTTCCAAACTAGAGGAGAGGTTCATTCCAATCTGACCTGCCTGGAGTGGTGACATCCCTTTCTCACTATACATATACACTCCTCCCAGTCCCACACTAGCTCTCAGGTGTAACTGGGTGGCGTGCCAACACCATGGCAACTCTCCCACCTCAACTTGGGTTTGGACTGGCGGCGGTCACCTCCTCAATGCAAGCTGACACCTTCCTTCTCATCACAGCATCAGCTTGGGGCCAGGGCAGGATGGGTGTCTAGGTAAACTGTAGTACACCCGTCCTGGGTGGCAGCTGGAGTGTGCAGCCGTGCCACCCAGGCAGAGATAGTGACACATGTGACAGACTCAGCAGCAGGGAAGTAGGAGGAGGAAGGACGACACAGGTCAGGGCAGCACGGCTGTGATACTGGAGATGTTCCGGTTGGGACAGCTAAACAAAAACAAGGCTTTACTCACCCTCGGGGGAGTCGGGATGGTGTCATCCCTCTAGAGGGTGTCACTTGGGTGTGGACTGCACCCCCCTAGCGATGCCACTAAGCCATGGCAGTGGGGGGTTTACACAAACTTCAGTGACTATGCAAAATTATAAAATAAAGTATAAGGCGCTATACATGTTCATATAAAGGAGCAGAGGATCCGTCATTTCCGAGTCCATATTTGATACCCCACACCAGGCTTTGCCCCTTTGGAGTGAGATGTGGAGCGCACGCTACCCCCAGGGATCAGCTCACTTACACCTAGTGCCAGGCCTGCCACTATCACATGAGAGTGTAACTGCCATCATTGCTGCTGTTTTTACTTTATTCAAAATTACTACACTATGAGACTTTTATCCATGTCTCCTGTGGAGTCAATTTTTACATTTTAGCTTCTTCCTGAGTGGCCATTGGAGTGGATTCATGTCATTAGTGGAACCAATCTGGTGTTCCCAAAGTTTTTTTTTTGACCTTCCTGTAAAAAGGGGTCAAACAGCTCTGGTGAGTGGCCATCTTCATACTGAGCACTGATGGTGGAAGATCTACAAGTTTTATCTCAGAGTATGCCTGTTTTGGTGTTGGGATTTATTCACTTATGGACTTTATGCTTGCTTATTTTCTCATTAACCGCTTCAGCCCCGAGAGATTTTACCCCCTTCCTGACCAGAGCACTTTTTGCAATTTGGCACTGCGTCGTTTTAACTGACAATTGCACGGTCGTGCGATGTTGCACCCAAACAAAATTGATGTTCTTTTTTTCCGACAAATAGAACTTTCTTTTGGTGGTATTTGATCACCTGTGTGGTTTTTATTTTTTGGGCTATAAACAAAAAAAGAGCGACAATTGTAAAAATATGCATTATTTTTAACTTTTTGTTATTATAAATATCCCCCAAAAATATATAAAAACATTTTTTTTCCTCAGTTTAGGCCGATATGTATTCTTCTACTTATTTTTGGTTAAAAAAATTTCAATAAGTGTGAAAAAAAAGTAACATGCCAATATGATAAATTAATGGGCATCTCATACCATCTGCTTCATCATTTAATTAACTACCCCAGAATAAAGCATTATCAACCTTACAGTCATCTGGTGTGTAAATTACATGGAGAAGGAAGAAATGGGGCAAACTGACAGAAAGGTAATAAACAAGATTGCAGCTCCCAAGGGGGTTCTGTACTTGTAAAGTCTTTAACCACTTGAGACCCGCACTATAGCCAAATGACGGCTACAGCGCGGATCTCCTTTTCCGGGACTACGTCTATTGACGTAGTCCCGTGCACGAGCGGCCTGCACGTCCCCTGAGGGGCGGGCGCGGCGTGCTCTGTGATCGGCGAGTCTACGAGCCTCGCCTGATCACTGATCCGTGCAAGGGGTCGATCCCGACCCCTTATCACGTGATCAGCTGTCAGCCAATGACAGCTGATCATGTGATATAACGGAGCCGGCAATCGGCTATTATTCCTCCTCGCGCTGACAGCGAAAGGAGAAAAAAAAAGCCGATCACTGGCGGCCGTAATCAGGACATCAGTCCCGATCATGGCCAGCCCTGCCAGTGCCCACCTGCCCCCTGCCAGTGCTCACCTGCCCCCTGCTTTGCCTGCCTGAATAAAAAATGTGTCCCCCCTGTCAGTGCCACCCAGCAGCGCCCACAGTGCCACCCAGCAGTGCCCACAGTCTGCCTCAACAAAGGTGCTGCACCCCAGGGCCACATATCCGTGCCCAGCAGTGCCGCCCATCAGTGCCCAGCAGTGCCACCTATCAGTGCCCAGCAGTCCCATCTATCAGTGGTACCTATCAGTGCCCCTTAGTGCCACCCATCCGTGCCACCCATCTGTGCCACCATCCATGCATCTTATCTGTGCCCGTCTTTGCCCATCAGTGCCGCCTTATCTGTGCCCATCGGTGCCGCCTTATCTGTGCCTATTAGTGCCGCCTTAACTATGCCTATCAGTGCCCACCAGTGCAGCCTATCAGCGCCCACCAATGCAGCCTATCAGTGCCCACCAGTGCAGCCTATCAGTGCCCACCAGTGCTGCCTCCTCAGCGCACTTCAATGAAGGAGAAAAATGACCTGTTTGCAAAATTTTATAACAAACTATTAAACATGATTTTTTTTTTTGCATCTTTTTTTGTTTGTTTAGCAAAAAATAAAACTCCCAGCTGTGATTAAATACCTCCAAAAGTCAGCTCTATTTGTGGGAAAAAAATGATAAAAATTTAATTTGGGTACAGTGTTGTATGACCGCGCAATTGTCATTCAAGTGCATCAGCACTGAAAGCTGAAAATTGGTCTGGGACTGAGGGGGGTTTAAGTGCCCAGTAAGCAAGTGGTTAAAAGGATAAAAAGTGTTTATATATTTCTGAGAAAAAAATCTCTGTTCTCCAGTATTATGGATGACCAAACTAAGTAACCTGTATTGTAAGTATTTGAAATTAAGTAATGATAAAACCAAACTAATATTATGATCAATACAGAAGAAAATGATATCAACATTCTTGATTTTTGCTTTAACCGGATCCATAAAATATTTCCTTTATATTCCCAGATATTCAGGAAAAGCACAAACAACATCTGATGGAGAAGACTGAGACTCTGGTGGAGCATAGACCCCCAGGAACTACCCTGGAACCACAAGGATTCCTCATCAATGAGCGTTATGTGAATCTGATTGTGGTCTCCACCGATCAGTTCAGGGAACGTCCCCAGAATGAGATAATACAGACTGGAGTAAAACATGAGAAATGCTTGAAGGAAACACAAACTAGACTGGAACACATTTCCCCCAACAAGCTGTTCCGATGGAACCCCCAGTCACAATGTGTACCACATGCAGTAATGGTGAGCGGAGTGCCAGGAATAGGGAAGACCACAATGATGCAGAAGTTTGTCTATGACTGGGTGACCGGAAAACACTACCAGAGATTTGCCTTTCTCTTCTTCTTCAGATTCCGGGACCTTAATAGACTGGGAGAGGTCAGCTTGGAGGAGATGATTCTTCATCAATATCCACATCTGGAGAGTCAGATTGGAGACATTTTACAAGATCCAGAGAGACTTCTGTTTATATTTGATGGATTAGATGAAAGTATTCACCAAATGGATTTCACATCAAGTAAACTGTCCAATCCAAAACAGAGATCACATTTTGGTGAGATTGTGGTCAGTTTGGTGAGGCAGAGACTTCTTAAGGGTTGCTTTGTACTGATAACCAGCCGTCCAACCAGACTGGCATCAGTTGATACCGGTGTTTTCCAGAGAATAGCTGAGATCATGGGATTTCTCCATGGAGACAGACTGATCTTCTTCAATAATTTCTTTGGAAATAAGGAATTATCAGAGAAGGCTTTTCATTATGTACAGGAGAATGACACACTGTACACTTTCTGTTATATCCCATCATACTGCTGGATCATCTGTACAGTGTTATCAATGTGCTTCAGATCCCAACCAACAATCACCGATCAGCTGATGACATCATTACCCAAAACCGTGACACAACTCTTTGTGACTTTTGTCTCCAACATTCTGGCCAATCACAACCAGAATAAAGATGGTGGTCACACTGCCCGGGAACTGCTGACCTCTATTGGGCAGATGGCAGAACATGGAGTCAGGAATCACATGATTGTATTTGATGATCGTCATCTGGAATCATTCAGTGTGATAAATGATAATCACCTCTTCTCATCTTTCATGATGGAATCTGGTCAGCCTCCTGATGTGGATTACACCTTCTTACATCTCACTCTTCAGGAGTTTTTTGCTGCTTTAGTTCATTTTATTAACTATAATCCTGACAGATTACAGAAAACACTTGATGAGGCTGAATCTTACAAAGACGGCCGTGCTGAAATATTCCTCCGTTTCCTCTGCGGTCTCTCAGACTCTTCTACTAGATCCATGTTAAAGTCTCATGTAGGAGAATTGTCTACTCAGGCTGCCGGACATGTCATCACCTGGATCCAGAAGAAAATACCAGACCAAAGATCTGACAAGAGAAAGCTTCTTAATGTATTCTACTATCTGTATGAGAGCAGGAATAAGGCTCTGGTGACACAATGTATTGGATCAAACAAAGTTGACTTTTCTGATGTCGCCCTCAGTCCTCTGGACTACTCTGTGCTGTCTTTTATCCTTCAATCCTGCAGAGAGACAGAAGTAGATCTACATTCATGTAATATTCCGAATGAAGGATTGAGGAAACTTATACCGGCTCTACACAATATCAAGAGTTTGAGGTGAATATTTAGTCTGAATAATCACATTGCTGTAATAAATTGTTATTTGCAGGTGTTTTTTTCCAGAGAAATTACTAATTATCAGTGTGATTTGTTTTCTGTTATAAGATAAGACTTAAAGTGAATGTAAACCCTCACATATACCCAGTGTAGTGAACAGCCTCAGATGATACACAGAGATGAAACAAATCCTCCTACATACGTTTTACATGTATATCTGCTGTCTCCAGCTTTATACACGGTTTAGAAAGTGAACGTTGTGTTGGATTTTTTTATTCCTGTTCCAGCACTGGGTGTGGAGTCTGGGCATACACTGTGTGTGAGATGATTGGAGGAAAGGCACACACCCCCGCCACATAGGCAGAGGAAGGAAGAAACATGCAGAGCTGTTCTGTGAATAGACAATTTCTCTGCTAATCTATTTATAGCACCCACCCCGACAGAAATTTCCAGATGTTTCTCCTATGTCAGAGAACTTGTCAGAAGTTATCATGTTGATAACAGAGGAATAAAGCAGCAGAAAGACACTGGACACGGCCTTGAGATAAGTAAACACTACAGATATATGTGCCCAGGTCAATTTTCAGGAATGGGATTTACATCCACTTTAACCACTTGCTTACTGGGCACTTAAACACCCTTCCTGACCAGACCAATTTTCAGCTTTTGGTGCTCTCACACTTTGAATGACGATTACTCAGTCATGCAACACTGTACCCAAATTAATTTTGTGTCCTTTTTTTCCCACAAATATAGCTTTCTTTTGGTGGTATTTGATCACCTCTGGGGTTTTTATTTTTTGCGCTATAAATGAAAAAAGACCGAAAATTTTGAAAAAAAACGCATATTTCTTTGTTTCTGTGATAAAATTTTGCAAATTATACTTTTTTTTTCATAAATTTTGGCCACAATTTATACTGCTACATATCTTTGGTAAAAATAACCCAAATTAGTGGATATTATTTGGTCTTTGTGAAAGTTAGAGAGTCTACAAGCTGTGGTGCGAATCGCACAAAATTGATCACACCTGATGTACTGGTGGCCTATCTCATTTCTTGCGACCCGAACAAGTCAGGAAAGTACAAATACCCCCCAAATGACCCCTTTTTTGAAAGTAGACATTCCAAGGTATTTAGTAAGAGGAATGGTGAGGTTTTTGATGTTGTCATTTTTTTCCCACAATTCTTTGCAAAATTAAGATTTTTTTTTTTTTTTCTCACAAAATTTTCAATGTAATAGGTTATTTCTCTCACATGGCATGTGTATACCACAAATGACACCCCAAAATACGTTCTGCTACTCCTTCTGAGTATTACGATACCAAATGTGTGAGACTTTTACACAGCCTGGCCACATACAGAGGCCCAATATTGAAATAGCACCATCAGGCGTTTCTAGGAGCATAATTTACACATTTCATTTCTCAACCACCTATTACATTTTTGAAGGCCCTGGAGCACCAGGACAATGGAAATGCCCACAAAGTGACCCCATTTTGGAAAGCTAACACCCCAACGTATAATCTATGAGGCATATTGAGTCATTTGAATGGTTCATTTTTTTCCAGCAGTTTTGTAATAATGTGGAAAAAAAATTAAAACGCATTTTTTTTACGCAAAGTTGTCCATTTATAAGATATTTCCAACACATAGCATGTAAATAGCAAAAATGACACCCCAAAATACGTTCTACTACTCCTCCTGAGTATAACGATACCAAATGTGTGAGACTTTTACACAGCCTGGCCACATACAGAGGCCCAATATTGAAATAGCACCATCAGGCGTTCTAGGAGCATAAATTACACATCTTATTTCTCAACCACCTATTACAGTTTTGAAGGCCCTGGAGCACCAGGACAATGGAAATGCCCACAAAGTGACCCCACGTGGCACTGACGACACGTGGCACTGACGACATGTGGCACTGACGACACGTGGCACTGACAGATGGCACTGGAGGCAGATGGCACTGGAGGCAGATGGGGCTGACAGATGGGGCTGACAGATTGGGCTGACAGATGGGGCTGACAGATGTCGCTGGCAGATGTCGCTGACAGATGGCACTGGGGCTGGCACTGGCAGATGGCACTGGCACTGGCAGATGGTGCTGGCTCTTTGCTCTGGCTAATTGCTCTGGCAAATGGGGCTGGCAGATGGCACTGGCAGGTGGCACTGGCGCTGGCAGGTGGCACTGGCGGAACTGGGGCTGACGGCACTGGGGCTGACGGATGGCACTGACGCTGGCAGGTGGCACTGGTGCTGGCAGGTGGCACTGGTGGCACTGGCGGCACTGGCACTGGCGGCACTGGGGCTGACGGCACTGGGGCTGACGGCAGGCACTGGCAGATGGCACTGGCGCTGGCAGGCGGCACTGGCGCTGGCGCTGGCAGGCGGAACTGGCGCTGGCAGGTGGAACTGGCGCTGGTAGGTGGAACTGGCGCTGGCAGGTGGCACTGGCGGCACTGGCACTACTGGCAGATGGCACTGGGCTGACAGATGGCACTGGCACTGGGGCTGACAGATGGCACTGGCACTGGGGCTGACAGATGGCACTGGGGCTGACAGATGGCACTGGGGCTGACAGATGGCACTGGGGCTGACAGTTGGCACTGGGGCTGACTCACAGATCCTCTCTCTCCTCACACGCTGTCTCTGTGTGAGGAGGGAGAGACACGGCAATGGGAGATGATCTCATATGTTTACATTTGAGATCATCTCCCATTGGCAGCTGCGATCGCGCTGTGAACGGCCGCTTTGATTGGCCGTTCACGGCGATCTGTGTTTGCCTGTCTCCGGGAGACACGGCAAATACAAAACTTACGCGATGTGCGCCCCCGGCGGTGCGCATTGCGGAAGTAAACAAAAGGACGTCCAGGGACGACCAGGCGAAAGAACCCGCCTGCTCTACGGCCGTCATTCGGCTATAGGGCGGGCGGGAGGTGGTTAAAGTAAAACTATAGGCAAAATCTTTTATTTATTTTTTTGGATGGATTAAAGGAAGGTTAAAGGGCGGGAATACCACCAACATCCCTCTCCATCTAATGCTGACAGCTATGTACTGTAATTTGGGCCTACAACGCCCTCTGGAGGTAACGTGGTAGGTCGTTGTAACCAAAAGAGAAATACGTTTCTTATGAAATTTTTAATCTTACTAAGAAAGAAGAGATGAATGAAGTTGGGTTTTACCTTTTGATTGATAGAAAACCGATCAGGGTGGGTGCAGTGCATGGTATAAAGTGGGTGTGAACGGAGATATGTGAATAAACCAGTGTGCTTTACGTTACTTTCACACTGCTCTGTATCAAAAACATACAAAAAAATGCATATAAGTTTTTGCTGCATTTTTGCAGTGGTTTTACTGTATTGTTCCATTTAACACATGATGTGTTTTTACCACATTTGTGTTGTGTTTTCCCCATATCACTTCCCACTATCCAAATGTCATTTCCAGTGTGACTATGCAGTGCTACTTGCACGTTTGATGTGACTTTGATGCAACTTCAATGCTACTTTAGGAGTTCTCAAGCCTGGGTTCACACATTGCATGATGAGGGAAATCACATTATATTCAATGATGTCCTCTGATCATCTCAGCACAGTGCAATTTTGGAAAATGTTCCTGGTGGTCTTCAGTGTGAATTCAGCCCCATAGCCTTCTATGTTATCTCACAAAAGTCACATCAGCATAGATAAGAAGCATTCCTATACACTTTGATGGATCAGTGTTTTTCTAACCCTCACCTCTCCTCCCTGGTCATCCTTCATCCATTGATTTTGGAGCCTTCCCTGGATTCTTCATTTAGCCCTTTGAAAAAAACCTCCGCTCTGGTTGATCTCTGTACATTGCAGGGATTGTAACAAATTTTGTTGCAGATTCATAGTTTTTGTTATTCCAAAGAAATTGCTTATTGTCCATGTGCAGAGTGAATGTGAATGGGAGTGATTTTATAATTATCAATCAGCTGCTGCACTTGCAGGGCTCTAATAAGGAAAGTGGCAGGGTCTGCATCTCTTTAGACGTGATTTCCCTTTGGCAGCATCTCACCAAAAATGACATTTTTGTTGCATGGGATGCCCAAAATCTGACTTGTATCTTAGTGCAGACTTCTGGGAAAATCAGTGAGCCAATCACACAAGCAGGACATGACATTTTCAGGGGGCGTTCTGTACATCATCTGTGTACACCATCTCTCTATACCATCTGTATACAGAACACCTCCAGGTTGCCATATTGCATTTTTGAGAAAATGAATGACAGCACTGCAGATTGAAATGGAGAGGTCCCCTATACGGATACTCACTTCCAATTCTCTCAGATCTTCTCGCAATATTCCATTGCAAGAGCATTGTTGCTGCCTGCAGCTTAGACATTTTGTTTTTCCAACTTCTTTGTTTGCAAACTCCACATTACAGCCTGACGTCTTTTAACCACTTTCAGCCCCGGACCATTTTGCAGGCCAATGACCAGACCACTTTTTGCGATTCGGCACTGCGTCGCTTTAACAAGACAATTGCGCGGTCGTGCGACGTGACTCCCAAACAAAATTGATGTCCTTTTTTTCCCACAAATATAACTTTCTTTTGGTGGTATTTGATCACCTCTGCGTTATTTTATTTTTTGCGCTATAAACAAAAAAGTGCGACAATTTTGAAAAAACACATTATTTTTTACTTTTTGCTATAATAAATATCCCCCAAAAATATATAAAAAAGTTTTTTTTTCCCTCAGTTTAAGCCGATACGTATTCTACATATTGTTGGTAAAAAAGTCGCAATAAGCAATTATTGATTGGTTTGCGCAAAATTTATAGCGTTTACAATATAGGGGACAGTTTTATGGCTTTTTTTATTATTATTTTTTTTACTAGTAATGGCGGCGATCAGCGATTTTTATTGTTACTGCGACATTATGGCAGACACATCTTTGTCATTTATACAGCAATCAGTGCTGTAAATGCACTGATTCCTGTATAGATGGCACTGGCAGTGAAGGGGTTAACCAGGGGGTGGCAGTGTAGGGGTTAAGTGTGTCCTAGCGGTGTGTTACTAACAGTGGGGGGAGTGGCTGTGTGTTGGTGAACACTGATCTCTGCTCCAATCACAGGGAGCAGAGATCAGTGTCACTTGTTGCTAGGCAGAACGGGGAGATGCTGCTTACATCGGCATCTCCCCGTTCTCCCTCCCCGTGAGATGATCGTGGGAATCCCCAAGGCGATCGAGTCCGCGGGACCCGTGGTCGGACTCACGGGGGTCGATGGCACAGCGGCAATTTTAAATGGGCGTACCTGTACGCCAGTTTGCCTGTCTGTGCCATTCTGCTGATGTACATTGTCGTGCACCAGTCTGGAAGTGGTTAAAAAGTATCTGCAAATCATGCCCATGCTTTTCAGGTATCCTCTCGCTCGTATACTCCGCTATTGTCTCTCTGAGAAAACCGCCAGTAACTGACTTGCAGGTCAATGGGGACTGGCAGATCATGACACAGAATATTACTAAATGTTCCAAGAATGTACTAATGTTATAAAAAGTAGATAAATAAATAGAGTACAGCTGGTACTATACTCCAGACTGTTTTCCATGCATTATTCCACAGTATTCTCCATTATGCTTTCATGGTTGTGCTCAAACAGGCACAATGGTGCCCATTTGGTGGACATGTCCAAGGATGAGCAGACTGTGGATCAGGGTATACATGCTACTATGTACACTACTTTACTCCAATTTAAAAAGAAACTCATATGAGGCTCTCTCTTTTTTTTCTCAATATAAAATACTTACAGAAAATTAAATGGCAGCAAATTACAAGTACCAAAAACATATATTACTATTTTCCCCGAGCATCAACACCCTCGCAGTGGGCGCATGCCTCTGGTGGCACGCACCTGCTATTCTGATCCCGTGAGCCAACGTATAGCTACGATGGTTCATGCGATCATGACAACCTGGCACAGTAAAATGACGGCGGCTGGTCAGCAAGCGGATAAAGTCTGTCCACTTTTCCCAAATTCCAGAAAATTTTTCTGTCCTGTCTTCTTCCCTACTACATACATTCTCCATATTATAAACTGTATGTACTTGACTCTTTTAAGATATTCCCTTATTAAGGGTCTTTCTGGGTCTAGCCATTATGTTGGGGATAACACCCTTTGCCACATTTAGCAAATGTGGCAATACTGTACTCCTTTATTGTTTTATCTGTACTATGAAATAGAGAGCACCACGGCTCGTCTGGTATTCCAATTCCTGTAACCCCTTCAATACATTTCTCTACCTCTTGCCAATACTCTCGTATTTTAGGACATTCCCACCATATATAAATTATAGCGCCCTTCACATTACAACCTCTCCCAACACAATGGTGATTTCTTTGGTTGATATTTTTGTGCCTTCTGTGTGTTATATACCATCTTGACATATATTTATAGTTAAAGAGGAAGTAATCCCTGATGGGTTTACTTCCTCTTTGATTCCCTGCAAAGGTAAAGCATAATGGACTACTATGCATCGCCGCCACTCACTACATATCGCCGTTGACAGCGGCGTGCTCGGTGCGCATGCGTGCCGCTGTCTACGGCGCATGCTCCGCTTATGAATGGGCTGGGCAGCTGACTTCCCCGGGAAACTCCAATAATGAAACAAATGTTTATAAATAATAGAAAGAGTTAAGTGGCACTGTCCATTACCTGAAAAGTGAACATTTGAAGGTGAATCACACTTCACATATAAAAGTGCAAGTGCTATTATAACCAACAATAATAGAAATGGAAGGAGGACGTCATCTATAGTAGTCCTAGACCAGAGATGGTTGTGTGGAGGAGGTTTATAGATGACGTTCTCCTCATATAGTATGGGGACCAATCTTCCCTTGATGGATTTGTGATGGATCTTAACAATGATAAAGGTATCAGATTCCAACATGAGTCCAGTCGTGTTGAGGTTCATTTCTTTGACCTGAGAATAAGGCTGGTGGAGAGACTGATTATTACCTCCACATATTTCAAGTCGATTGACCAGAATGGATTTATCAGCACTCATAGTTGCCATCATCCAGCTTGGCTCAGATACGTTCCGGTCAGTCAACTTTTGAGGCTTAAACAAAATTGCAATAATTGTAGCAATTTCTTGAGAGGCCTCTGCCCTTAGGGAATTTTTTTTTTTGGAAAAAAGTTATGCCCTGTGTCAGTTGGACCAACCACTTTTGCGTGCCAATGAGAAGGATAGAAATGAGTTGTTGATCCCTAGAATTAAAGAACCTAATGAGGCCTTTCATCATGCATTTTTTACTACCTATTCAACTCAACAATATGCTATAAAACAAATTCTTTATAAGCATTGGAATGTGTTAAAGAATGACAGGGTTCTAGGACCGGTTCTCCCAGAGCATCCTATGGTGGTGTATAGAGTGCTCCCCCCCCATTGAGGCTCCAAAAAGCACATAACGTTATAGATCCCCTAACAGGGTATCTTTTTTCCATAACGTAGGGGGTTTATTTCCTTGTAGGAAATGCTCTGTCTGTAGTATTAATATACAGGGAAAAAGGAAAATGGAAACCTTTCAATCCAATTCTACTTAGGAGGTTTTCCCCATTAAGCCTTTTATTACCTGTACTAGTAAACATGTAGTTTATCTCATCGGGTGTCCATGTGGGCTTGAATATATAGGCCAGACAGTCTGTATGCTCAAAGTCTGGTTGAAGGAACACATTGTGAATATTAAAAAGGGCTTCCCCAAGCACAGCCTCTCCAAGCATTATGACCTTTGCCATAACGGAAACCCCAAGGGAACTTTATTTTTGGGTGTTGACAAATTTACGGGGGAACTGGAGAGGGATTCACATGATTATGGGTGTGTCCAAGCATGAAACAGAGTGGATTTATAGGGCTAAGACCTATAATCCTTTTGGTTTGAATGTCAAGTGGGATGTGAATGCATTCATCAGCAATGCATAGGGTTTCCTCATTATGCTTTTTAAATATAAATGTTTGTTTTTATTGATTTTTTTGGTGGTATAACTGTTTTTTTCTGTTTTTTTCTTCGCCATGTGTTATCGTACCCTAGAACTATTTTTAAGTGTATGTTTTAATGACATTTAAGAAGCTATTTAGCATGTATCTATTAATTGCAGTGCAAGTTACGTCTTAGTCCACAAGGTGTTTCTGTTCCATTTTAAGTACGATCATTGTTCCCAAACTAGTTGCTATTAGTAAGTCTAAATGATGTTTGATAGTAAGTTGATAATTTAACTTTTTAATGTAAGTTTGTTCAGTGAGACAATTTGAGTATTGAGGCTGAAGTGATGTTGCTTCCTCTTGCCGTCTTTGTTGTGTGGAACTCATCCAATTTCTGCCCTGATTTTATAATGCACCTCTATGAACGCTAAGCCATGCCCCTGATGATGTCAAATGTATGACAAAATGCACAGGGGGTAGCCAGGGCCAGATTAAGAACATCATGGGCCTGGTGCTGAGGATTTTGGTGGGGTCTTTTATAAACAATAAATAAATAAAAATGCAAACAGTTTTTTGTTATAACAAATTCAATTAAAGAGAGAGAGGGGGATGAGAGAGAGAGAGAGGATGAAAGAGGTGTGAGGGGTAAGGGAGGGAGGATGAGAGAGAAAGGGGGGATGGGAGAAAGAGGACGCACATGAGCATTTGTGGGAATGACATCAACGCAGCCTTGCCAAGGCAAGTGATGGAAGGCACAGAACCCAGAAGGAAGTCTGGGTAAAGATGGAAGTGCCCGGGCCCCGCCGGATTGATCACAGCACAGCACTGGAGGGCTCAGTCTGACAATTTAAGTGTACCCTAATGTGCTAATATGCTGGGCATACTTGTACATTATGGCATAACCTACCCCAGGGCCTCTAAAAAGTAGTAATGTTAGCAAAGTTTACTACCGCTTTGATATCACAGCAGCCTCTCATGGGGCCTCCTACTGACCCTGTGGCCCTTGGGCAGTGTCTATGTGCATAGTTGTCAACATTTCAAGAATATTTTCAGGGACACTTTTTTTTACAAGTGCTATATTTAGAATAGCTGACATCCCCTATGTTCCTCTATACATCACAATAGTAATTACAAAATTAAATAAGTACTAATAATGGGGCAGAACAAATATGAGGACTGTGAGATTTCATAACAAAGTGTGCCCATTCTAGAGCTGGTAACACTGAGGATATTCAGTATAATTTTAAAGAACAGTTTTTGTGGGTAAGAGGCATAGGGGAGGAGTATGGATGGTATAAAAGTGGGAAGTATGTGCAGGTGAGGGAGAGGAATGTGGAGGGTCTAACAGTGGGCACTATGTACATGAGAGGAGTGCAGAGGGTATGGCAGAAGGCACTATGTACATGAGAGGAGTGTGAAGGGTATGACAGTGGGCAGTATGCACAGCAGAGTGTAGAGGGTATGACATTGGGCACTATGTATAAGAGAAGAGTGTGGAGGGTATGACAGTGAGCAATATGTACAGGAGTGTGGAGGGTATGACAGTGGGCACTATGTACAGGAGAGGAGTGTGGAGAGTAAGACAGTAAGCAGTAATTACAGGAGAGGAGTGTGGAGGGAGGGTATGATGGTGGGCACTATGTATAAGAAAGGAGTATGGAGGGTATGACGGTGAGTAGTATGTACAGGAGAGGAGTGTGGAGGGTATGACAGTGGGCACTATTTATAGGAGAGAAGTGTTAGAGGTATGACAGTGGGCACTATGTATAGGAGAGGAGTATGTACAGTAGAGGAGTGTGGAGGGTATGACGGTAGGCACTATGTATAGGAGAGGAGTGTGGAGGGTACGGCAGTGGGCACTATGTACAGGAGAGAAGTGTATGACAGCGGGCACTATGTACAAGAGAGGAGTGTGTAGGATATGACAGCGGGCGTTATGTATAGGAGAGAAGTATGGAGGGTATGACAGTGAGCAGTATGTACAGGAAAGAAGTGTGGAGAGTATGACAGTGGGCACTATGTATAGGAGAGGAGGATGAAGTAATCTGGGAAGGAAAAATGTAAAGGTTTGTGGAAGGATGTTTAGGGACTGCGTAGTGGTTATGCGGGCCAGACATGGATTGAAATTACACCAATTAAGCAGAGACCAGCCATAGTCGATCTATGTATGGGCTAGTTGGTTTTAAACAAGTCAACCTATTAACCGACTTGAGTACAACCAGCCTGTCAGGTTTTCCCCAAAACAATCAGTGCTGCCAGCTATAGTTAGCAACACTAATCATTGTATTCACTGGCAGAACACAATAACCCTGCGGGAGTGATTGCCCCACTCACAGGTCAGCAGGTGAGAGGGCGTGTGGGGACAGGCTGGAGAGAGATACTAGTCAGTCCCTGGGTAGGCACTGGTTAGTATCAGAGCCAGATACACACAGATTACATACGCCACCATCGTTAGAGTGAGAGCAATAATTCTAGCACTAGACCGCCTCTGTAACTCTAAACATGTAACCTGTAAAATAAAATGTAAAGCACTGCTTAGTACATAACAAAAAATTGCGCTAATGTTAGTGTTTTCTTTTATGAATGAAACAGTTTCTTTCCAAAAAAACTTTGAAAAATTGCTGGGCAAATATCGTGTAACATAAAAAGTTGCAAAGACCACCATTTTATTCCATAGGGTCTCTGCTAAAGCAATATATAATGCTCGAGGGTTCTGAGTCATTTTCTAGCATAAAAAATGATGATTTTTACATGTAGGAGAGAAGTCTCAGCTCAGAATGGGCCTGGTTGGCAAGGGGTTAATTATCATAAGTAATATACAAATAATTATTATAAGCTCTGTGAGGTCATCCCCTCCATCTGCTGCAGAATGTTCCAGCTTGTATTTATACTGCCGCTCTGTTTGTAGCTTCTGACAGGCTGTGCAAGGAGCCCCGTATCTCCGGAACCATAGATGATAGCAGCCCCATGTTGTAACAAGTGCTGGAGTGGGTCTTTAGCTACCTAGCCCCCAAATGCAGGGTCTCTGTGACTCCTGATCGCCGAGCTACAATCCTCAAAGTTGATCTTTTTTTGGGGGGCAAATGGGCCTATCTTGGGAAAGGGGCCTGGAGCTGCAGCTCCAATAGCCCCTATGTTAATGCGGCCCTGGGGGTAGCTTTTAACATAACATGATGAGAGTGTATTCCGGGACGCAGCAGTCATCTTGCTGGTGGTTTTAGGCTACTATTCAATGCCTGTGTTTCACCTTGAGCATGTAAGTGCAATATAGAGTTTTTTTTATTAATAAAGCAATTTATAAAGCTTACTGCACTATGAGGCACATTTAATTCTATTTCATGGGCCAAATTATATACATGGATTCAACGTTGTGAGAACAAGGATTGAGTTTGGAGAGTGCTATCCATCCTGCTTCCAGTCTGCTATATTTTCTGTTGTCCGGTCATTTATGGCGGTTTGGGTTTCCGGCCTTCCATGCAATGTTTATTTGACCCCTGTAATAAGGTCCAAAGAGGAGGGTAAGAGGCACTGTGTCTGGGTGCCGGTGGTGGTGATTCTCTCCTATCCGATTTTCTGCTGTACCCTATGGACCTTATCATTAATATTTCCAACTGATGATCAGAAGAGATCTATGGACATTTCTTAGCGCTACACCTATTCTATATATATTGCAATTATTGTTGTTCACCAATACTGTTTGTTTTAGTTCTAGTGTTATCTAGTGCAGCAGGCAACCCATTTTCTTGATCATACATCACGGGACACAGAAGCTTCATTACATAGTGGGTTATATAGGCACCTTCGGTGATTGGACACTGGCTAACCCCAGTTAAGGAGACTTCCTCCCCTATATAACCCCTCCCATATGGGAGGCACCTCAGTTTTTTCGCCAGTGTCTAAGGTGGTTGGTCACGTAAAACATGTGCTATGAAGAAAGCTCTATGCAGGTCCCTGCAGGGGTCTAAGGGCTATGCTAACCAGATCCATATCTTGGGCCGATATTTGACTCCCAAGATGATATGGTACCTGGGCCTTGTCATCCGAAGAAAAAAGGTTTTGCCTGTAAGTCCTCTCCCTTGGAAGACTGGGCTCTGGGAAAACCAGACTTGGTGTACTCTTAAAACAGTGGCAAGAAAGTTTCTGGCAGAGTCTTTTACAAGGTCCAGGTAAGAGGTTCCTCTGAGAAGGAACCCAAAAAATCCTGAAGGTTGGCACAACTCTGCCCGCCGTGATGGCTGAAGGCTGGAATCTGTCTGTTTTCAGCAGTTCCTGCGGCGGGGACAAGTAAGAGAAGTTAATCCTATATAAATCATATATTATGGATTTCTTCATGTGAGTAGTTGTATGTATTACCTGGTTTCTGCCACTAGAGGGAGTAAAGAGCAGCCTGGTGTATACTTGTATGCCTTTCCAGGATACATGCTCAGTGAAGCCAGTCTCTGGATGGCTCACATCCTCCGCTGCAGGCTTTGCCACAAAAAGGGCTAAAAGAGAGGTCCCACGTAGTCTGGAGGGTCCCGCGCAGCTCAGCAGGTGGTGCTCTTCCTCCCCCTCAGAAGCTGATAGTCCTCGTGCACGCGCAAGGACGCACTCCTATGGCAAAACGGAGGGGGGTGTGGTTGGGCGCTTCACTGCGCAGGCACCAAAGCAGCAAATTTAAAAAGCCCAGAGCACCAGGGATCTGTAAGCGGATGACACAGAGCTGTGGGCAGTAAGCATCCTAAGGGATCGGATCCAGGCAATCCTAAGACACCTACTCAGTATCAGGTTGTGCAGTTTAAGCACGTATGTATATTGTGAGACTTGTAGCACAACAGTGATTGCACCTTGTACTAGTACCTCTGCTTTGTAGCTTAGGACTACGTCTCCTCGTAAGAGGGTCTCAGGGGGAGGTAACAAGGGCAGTGGAAAATCACCGCCTAAGTCTAAGGGTCCTAAAGATGCCTGTAGGTTAGCATCTCCCCCTGCAAGACTGGAGCCATCCTCACAGGATGAGTCAGTGCCCCTGTCAGGTTTTGCAGCCTCTCCTAATGTTTCAGCCCCAGCATATGTCACAGAAGACTCCCTTAAGGCTACATTGGAGGGTTTTGAAGGGAGAATTATGAATTTTATTTCAGCTTCCCTAAAAGATAGCAGAAAAAGGGGTAGATCCCCTCCCTCTGCTGAAATTCCTCTTTCAGATGACACCTCTGACAATGAGGAAAGATCCCTATCATGGGATGGGGATCAAGAGCAGTTGGATGAATCAGAGGAAGAGGAAAGAGTCTCCTCTCAGGCACTCAAAAAGCAGGTCCAATATTACACTGAATTGGTGCGTACCACTTTCAGAATGCCTGCTGCTGAGGCCACTACATCTTCTGTTTCTTCCCTGGGGGTTAGGAAAATCCCACAGACTGCTTTTTCCTTTCCAATTCATCCCTTAATGGATAAATTGTTGTACGAGAATTGGGGGAATCCTGATAAACTGTTTTCTTCTCTTAAAAGGTTTTCAATGCTTTATCCTCTGGAGGAAAGTTTCACCAAGAAATGGTGGGTCCCATCCGTCGATGTGGCTGTTTCTTGTGTGAAAAAAAACCTGACCTGTCCTTTGGATAATGCTCAGGTATTTAAAGATCCAACTGATAAGAATCTGGAAACTTTATTGAAATTCTCCTTTTCCATGGCTGGCGCTGTAGTGCATCCTACAGTCGCAACTGTGGGGTTGTGTCAGTTCCTCAAGGAACAGGTTAAGCAAATGCTTGGCCTCCTTCCCAGTGAGGAAGTGGAGAATGATGCAGAACGTCCTCAGATTCTGTGTTTCATGATTGATGCGATTTTGGATTCTGTCCAACAAGCATCTGGTTTGTCTCTTCTGTTGGTACACATGCGAAGGTCCCTGTGGCTCAAAAATTGGGCAGCTGTCGTGTAAAAAATATTTGACTGGGTTCCCGTTTAATGGAGAACGCTTATTTGGGGAGGACTTGGGTAAATTCGTCCAAAAGATTACAGGGGGTAAATCTACTTTCTTACCAATCAAAAAGAACAAACGTCCATCATTTAGGTGTTCTCTTTCTCCTGGACCATCAAGCTCTAAGCAGTGGCAACGGCCTTCCCAACCTCCCTCTAGAGGAAAGGCCCAAGGTCACGCTCAGGGGCAGAAAAAGACTTGGGGGCGAAAGAATGCCAAGCAGAGCACCAAAGCTTCCTTGTGTGAAGGGGTGCCCCCACTTAGCCAAGTGAGGGGAAGGCTCCTGCAGTTTGTAGAAGCCTGGCGGGAAGAGATTCAGGACAAATGGGTAACCTCCTCAATAACTCTGGGCTACAAGCTAGAGTTCTAGGAGATTCCACCATCTCGCTACCTAAGGTCAGGGATCCCCAAGGATCCAGCAAAGCGAAGACCACTACTTTTGGGCCTTAGATCACTTACTATCCCAGGGGGTGATAGTGGAAGTGGACCCAAAAGAACAGAGTTCAGGGTTTTACTCAAATCTCTTCACCGTTCCAAAACCGAATGGAGATGTCAGACCTATCCCGGATCTAAAGGATTTGAATCAGTTTCTGCACACTCAGTCTTTCTGAACGCAGTCAATACACTCTGTGGTCTCCTCCCTGCTAGGGGGAGAGTTTATGGCATCAATAGATATCAAGGATGCATATCTTCATGTGCCAATATTTCCCGCACACCAAATATATCTAAGGTTCATGGTAGATCAGAGCCATTTTCAATTTGTGGCCTTGCCTTTCGATCTCGCTACAGCTCCTCGAGTTTTCACAAAGATTCTAGACTCTCTCTTGGCAAACCTAAGAACTCAGGGCATAACCGTGATAGCTTATCTAGACGATTTGCTACTCATAGAGCAGGCAGTAGCGCTCTTGAACCACAGTATTGTCAAAACATTAGAACACCTGGAAAACCTAGGTTGGATTATAAACCTAAAAAAGTCGTCCCTGCAGCCTGCTACAAGGTTGGAATATTTGGGCATGATCATAGACACCGCTCAGGGCAGGGTGTTTCTACCAAGGCCAAAATCCATGGCTATAAGGGTTCTGGTTCACCTAGTGCTGAGCAGAAGGAGTTCTCCCATTTGGCTGTGTATGAGACTGTTAAGGAAAACGGTCACTTCCTTCGAGGCTGTTTCATTCGCCCAGTTTCATTCCAGGCCTTTACAGAGATGCATCCTTGCGGCTTGGAACAAGAAGCCCCAAGCCTTGGATCTTCCTATGTGTTTATCCCCAGGGATACGCAAGAGTCTCATTTGGTGGTTACAGACCAAGAATCTACTGAAATGCAAAACTTTTCTTCTTCCATGGAAAAACTACAGGTGCCAGGCTGACAGGCTGGGGAGCAGTGTTGGAAGAGGTATGCACGCAGGGAAGATGGTCTGCAACTGAAAGACTCCTGCCCATAAATATTCTGGAAATTCGGGCAGTTTATTTGGCCCTCATGGACTGGTCCTACAGACTTCTGGGTCACCCTGTTTGAATACAGTTCGACAATGCCACAGCGGTGGCTTATATCAATCACCAAGGTGGCACCAAAAGTCTGGATGCACAAAGAGAGGTGAATCGCATACTTGCTTGGGCGGAGAGGCATGTTCCGTGCCTTTCTGCAGTCTTCATTCCAGGAGTGGAAAATTGGCAAGCGGACTTTCTAAGCCGCCAACAATTATGCCCTGGAGAATGGGCTCTACACCCCAACATATTTCAAACCATATGTCACAAATGGGGTACTCCGGATGTAGATCTGTTTGCGTCCAGATTCAACAAGAAGCTGGACAAGTTGTGTCAAGAACAAAAGATGTACTTGCTCAGGGGTTAGATGCTCTGACAATTCCCTGGGATCGATACAATCTAATCTATGCCTTCCCCCCGTATCCGCTTCTGTCGTGGTTCCTGGTGAGAGTCAAGAGGGAAACAAAGTTGGTTCTGTTGGTAGCCCCGGCTTGGCCCAGACGACCTTGGTATGCAGAGATCATGAAGATGGCAGTAGGCAGGCCTTGGATCCTTCCTCTCCGGACAGATCTGCTCTCGCAAGGTCCAATCTACCATCCTGCTTTACACAGTCTGAATTTAACGGTTTGGCTGCAGAGATCCACATTCTGAAAGACTGTGGACTCTCGGAGTCAGTCCTTTATACTCTGGTCAATGCCAGAAAGCCAGCCTCCGGGCTTATTTACTACGAAATTTTGAAGGCATGTGTTTCCTGGTGTGAACCCAGGGGATGGCATCCTAGAAAGTATGCCGTTAGCAGGTTCTTGGCTTTCCTCCAGTCAGGCCTAGAAATGAATTTGGCCATACGCACTATCAGGGTTCAGATTTCAGCTTTGTCAGTGTTTTTCCAGAAGCCACTTGCACCACATTCTCTTGTCCGGGCTTTCATTCAGGGGGCCATGCGGTTAAAGCTGCCAGTCAAACCTCCAGTGTACCCATGGGATTTGAATTTGGTTCTCTTTGCGTTACAGGGACAACCATTTGAACCATTACACCAGGCTTCGTTAGTTCTTTTGACTAAAAAATTAGTCTTCTTGATAGCTATATCCTCAGCTAGGAGAGTTTCAGAGCTAGCAGCTCTTTCAAGCAAAGAACCTTATTTCATTATTCACAAGGACTGAGTAGTGATGCGTCCTAATAGGTCCTTTCTACCTAAGGTGGTTTCGGGATTCCATTTGAATCAAGATGTAATCCTACCATCCTTTTTTCCAGATCCACAGTCTGTGGAAGAAGAGTCATTGCACACTCTAGGTGTGGTAAGGGCAATCAGTATCTATCTCCAGGCAACTGCTCAGATAAGAAAGACTGTTTATTTATTTTGCCAGAAGGCCCTAACAGGGGCCAGGCGGCATCAAAATCCACTCTCTCAAGATGGATTAGACAAGTTATTCTTCAGGCCTATAGTGTAAAGGGGAAGATTCCTCCCTTTCAAGTGAAAGTGCACTCAACTAGGGCTGTAAGTGCTTCTTGGGCAGTGCATCACCAGGCCTCCCTGGCTCAGATCTGTAAGGCTGCGACTTGGTCATTAGTCCATAAATTCACCAGATTTTATCAGGTGGATGTGAGAGGGCAAGAGGATACTGCCTTCGGGCGCAGTGTACTGCAGGCTGCAGTTTAGTTCCTCTGGTCCATGGCGGTCTATAATCCTGATCTGTGTCTCCCTCAGCATGCTTTGGGACATCCCACTATGTAATGAACCTTCTGTGTCCCGTGATGTATGATCAAGAAAATAGGATTTTTATATACAGCTTACCTGTAAAATTATTTTCTTGAGAGTATATCACGGGACACAGAGCTCCTGCCCCTCTTCTTGGGTTTTACGTGGTTTCATATTGCTTTGCTACAAAACTGAGGTGCCTCCCATATGGGAGGGGTGATATAGGGGAGGAATTCTCCTTAATTGGGGTTAGCCAGTGTCCAATCACCGAAGGTGCCTATATAACTCATTATGTAATGAAGCTTCTGTGTCCAGTGATGTACTCTCAAGAAAAGGATTTTACAGGTAAGCTGTATATAAAAGTCCTATTTAATTTTTTCTACACTCTGATCCCTTTGCATCCCAGCTTGTGCCTTCAGCATACTACTAGTTTCTGGACATTTGATAAAAAGAAGACTGACATCTTGCCACCCCATCACCCATATGACTGCCAAATTGAACTTTTGGCAGGCGCTGAGCTACCTTTTTGTGCATTATTCCCCCCTCTGAACTAGAACTATCTTGTCAGGCCATTTGGGTTGTGCAATGCACCAGCAACCTTTCAGAATTTTGTTAACAATATTTTCAGAGACTTTCTCATGATTGTGTACCTTAACGACACCCTTCTCAATATCCATAGTAGTGTACCGTGAACATGATAAAAAGGTACTTGCCCATCTGAGAGTATTAGGGCAGCCATCAGAAATTGTATACAGCTTTAGGCCTGGGCCCCCCTGACCACCAACATTCCCCAGGGTCCCACCCGCTGGCCATCCCACCAAATTTGCCCACTAGCCATCCCACCAAGTCCTTCAGTGCCTCAGCCCCCTCACATCTGTAAGCTCTCAGACCCCCTCACACCTGTACGCTTTCAACCCCCTCACACCTGTACGCTTTCAACCCCCTCACACCTGTACGCTCTCAGCCCCCTCACACCTGTATGCTCTCAGCCCCCTCACACCTGTATGCTCTCAGCCCCCTCACATCTGTAAGCTCTCAGCCCCCCTCACACCTGTACACTTTCAATCCCCTCACACCTGTACGCTTTCAACCCCCTCACACCTGTACGCTCTCAGCCCCCTCACACCTGTATGCTCTCAGCCCCCTCACACCTGTATGCTCTCAGCCCCCTCACACCTGTACGCTCTCAGCCCCCTCACACCTGTACGCTCTCAGCCCCCTCACACCTGTACGCTCTCAGCCCCCTCACATCTGTACTCTCTCAGCCCCCTCACAACTGTTTTAGAAGGATTGTTCTGGAAGGGAGGTTAGATCTGAGGTTCTGAGTGGCAGGCAGCTCATGTGAGGAGCTCTGACCATTTACCCTTGGGTGTTGGCAGGGGGCAGGCCTCCCATATAAGCTGAGGTCACATGCTGCCAGGCAGGAGTTCTGGAGAGCAGGAAATGGCAGAATGGAGTATTGAGCTGCTGCTCTGGGCATACCCACATGGGGGATGCACCAAGCATGGAGGAGGGATGGAGGAACCACTTGGAAGGAGCCCTAGATAAAGATCTTCATCTCCAAGAAGTATCAAGCTGCTGTGGCCAAGAAACACATGCTGGAGAAGATCAGTACAGATGAAGTAGCAGTCAAGCAGAGGAGAGTAGATCATCGTTCTGTGACTGGGGACACAGAACTATCCAGTGGGGGAAAAAGTCAGTGTGAGAGAAACAGGAGAGTAGTGCAGAATGCTGTGGCCTAATGCATTGATAGTTATGGACTGGCTGGGAGCAGTAGTCCACCCATTACTATGTGTCAGGCCATCGTGGGGAGGTACCACGTATCTCTGGTCTGGTTATCACAATGGTAATACCTTCCATAAGACTGTGTGGCTGTCTGATTCATTGGGTCGTCGGGGAGAGGCTGTGTAGGCTTCTGGCTCTTTGATTTGCAGAGGCAATACCATTACAATCTGCAAGGTGGAATTATTCAGAGTGATTCTTTCTTGTCACCATGGAAGTGAAGAAATAGTATGTCAGCGGTAGTGCAGTAAAGGATATGTACAACAAGGAGCAACAGTCTGCAATAGAGCTGCAACTAACGATTAATTTGTCTGTCGACTAATCTATTGATTATTTTTTTGATTAGTCAACGGCTATCTGATTATTTTTTATTTTTTTTTAAATGAATCTAGTGTGTTCTTTTTGTGATTAGATAATAATCCTTTGGATAACTTTACAAAAAAATGATACGTAAAACTTATAATATAACATTTCAACTTTTATTACATTTTCATTGCAATAAATTTTTTATTGAAGTTTAACAAGAAGACATGTATATACCTACATATGTATAAATGCAATATTTCGGGTTACAGTATATAATAGTAACATAGGACATCGAACATGTAATATAAAGAAAGATACAGAAAGAAAAGAACCGCATCACACTGTTTTACCAGTTCAGTAGTCAGGGGGCCACATGGATCGCCTGTGTGTCCAGTAAGTTCCCCATTATGAGGAGGAGGCCCTCCCTCTGGCACCCCTAGTGGGTACTCGCTGTGCCTAGAGAGGGAAAACCTCCACCTTCCCCTGGTTCAGCAAGCACTGTCCCACAATGCCAAGCGGTACCATCAAGCCCGTAGGGCTCCAAAGCAGATGTCACTTATCAATGTATATTGCATGAGTATCCACTATAAAGGTGTTGTATTATAAAAACAACAAATCTGTTGCAGCTTGTTGTAGCTCGTCACACAGACTGCATCAGCAATTGAACAATACGCCGTGTAGGCAATTGAGGATGAATGATGGATGTTTAACATAAGAGAATTTTAAGGAGTAAAAGTTATAACATAGATAAAGTTAACAAAGAATAGATAGTACAAAGGAAATAATAAAGTGATAGAATAAAAATAAAAAAATAAAAATAAAGGAAAGCCAGAAGTTCGGAGAAGCACAGTTTGCTTCATATCGTTTCACAGGTCTTGAGCATTATGAAGCAATAATCATATCAGTTTAGGATTTTTTAAACCAGTCAGTCCACGGTTTCCAGTTTGCTCTGGCTACAATAAGCTTGCCCTGGGTTGATGCAAACAGGGTTTCATACATGGCATGTGTGTCAGTAGTTATGATGACTTCCTTTAACGTTGGTGCGTTATGATCTCTCCAGTGGCGCGTTAGAGCCAGTTTGGTACTCAGCATAATGTGGGATACAATCGTTCTGGTGGGTTTGGGAATTAGATCTATGTTTAGGGATAAAATGGCTAGTGTTGGGTCAGCGGGGATGTGGGTCTTCGCTATTTGTGAGCATATGTGAAACACTTTGTTCCAAAGTGTTTATATTTTAGGACATTCCCAGATGATATGGTATAGAGTGCCGGGATGGTTACACTGCCTCCAGCAGAGTGGAGAGACACTAGGGGCAAATTTGGAGATCCTATATGGAGTAAGGTACCAACGACGCAATATTTTTTGTATCAATTCCCATAGGTTGATACATTTGGTGGAAGCATAGGTTGTTCGCAGTGCTGTTTGCCATTGGTCTTCCGTGAATGTTTTACCTAAATCTTTTTCCCATGCACTAACATTAGGTGTCAATTTATCATTAAGGGCATTATAGAATAGGGAGATCCCCTTCAGATTAGTAAAGGGTTTGGTGAGATATAAATAATCTTCCAGGGGAGTTGTATGTCTGAAAGAGTATTCGATTGGAGAAGGTGTTTAATTTGGATATATCTGTAGTTATCAGAGTCTGCTAGTCCATATTCAATTTGTAATGTGCGGAACGTTTTTATTGCTGGTCCTATCCTAAGGTCATCAATATATGTGATACCCTTTTCCCGCCAATGGGATATTTGCAGATTGGGGATGAGTCCAATAAGACTGCTAGTAGGGATTTTTAAGATAGAAGTAGGGGTGTTAAAGGTTTGTGTAAGGAGTAGCTTCCAAGCCCGTAGGGAAGCTACGATGGAGGGTGCCATAGATGTGATGCGGGAAGTGTTGGTTACGTGTGTCAGTAAGTAATTATATAAACTGGTATTGGGGATTTGGCTTTCTTCAAGTTCCCGCCATCTTGTTAAGGGCGAATCCGGGAACCACGTCCTCAGTTGTGCTAGTATGGAGGCTATGTAATAGTCATAAATCTGAACATTTCCCACCCCCCCGGCAGTTCTCGATGTCAACGAGCTTTTAAAGGCCCACCTAGCTTTTTTTCCTTTCCATAGAAAGTTGTTTATGATAGCTTGTACCTTAGTAAAGTATTGATTGGGGATGGGGATAGGAAGGGATCTAAATAAATAGAGCAGTTGTGGTAATATTATCATCTTTATTGCTGCTAATCTACCGGACCAGATGAGTTCCATTTTATCAAGGTCTTGTAACTTAGATGGTAGGGATTTAAGAAAGGGAATGTAGTTGTTAGTGTATAGGTCTCCAGTGGTGGGGGTCAAGGTGATTCCCAAGTACTCTATGCCTTTCTCACTCCATTTATAGGGAAATCGTGTACTGATTCTCGACTCCATGTCCCCGTCCACACCCAGTCCCAAAATATAAGATTTACTCTCATTAACTTTATAATAAGACAATGTATTAAATAGTCTCAGAGTGTCATGAACCGAAGCCAAGGAATTTTCGGGGTCTGTGAGCATTAGTATAATGTCATCTGCGAACAGGCTGATCATATGTTCAGATTTCTGGGCCTTAAACCCAGTAATATTGGGGTGGGATCTTATACATGCCACCAGGGGTTCTAAGATTAAATTAAAAATTAGTGGGGAGAGTGGACACCCTGACGCGTCCCATTAGTTATTAGGAAGGGATTAGAGAGTACGCCCGAAGTGTATACCTTGGCTGAAGGGTTCGAGTATAAAGCCATTATAGCCGATAGGATCATACTGGAGAATCCAAATTTGTTTAGGACTGCACTCATATACCCCCAGTGAACCCTGTCAAAGGCCTTCTCTGCATCCAACGCGAGGAGCAGAGAAGGCCCCTGTCCGGCACCAGCCAAATGAATGATGTTTGTCAATCTCCTCGTAGCATCCGAGGTCTGACGCCCCTTCGTAAACCCAGCTTGGTCGGGGTGTATCAGGCAGGGTAAAATATCTATTAACCGGTTTGCTATTAGCTTAGCATAGACTTTCACGTCTGTGTTTAATAAGGATATGGGACGGAAATTGGCTGGTGTGTCTGGCGTTTTCCCTGGCTTCGGCAAAGTCACTATGACAGCACTCAACATTTCATGTGGGAAGGAGGAGGAGGCAGCGGCACCATTAAACACTTCAGTCAGATGAGGTAGTAGATGTAGTTTAAACATCTTGTAGTATTCCCCAGAGAATCCGTCGGGGCCGGGGGATTTTGATCCTGGGAGTGAGTCTATTGTTTTGAGAGTTTCTTCTAACGTAAAGGGTGTATTGAGTCGTTCCAGATGTTGCAGGGAAAGAGTGGGCAGAGATAGCTGTTGTAGAAAGTCATTGATTAGGGTGGGTGTGGGCTGGATAGTATCAATATCGTCTTTTAATTTGTAGAGGGAGCTATAGTAGTTGCTAAATGCGTTGCCAATGTCTTGAGGATGATGCATTTTTTGTTTGTTTTCAGGATGAAGAATGTAGGGCATCTTTGATTTTTATCTATGTCCTTTGAGTTGGTGTGCAAGTAATTTCCCTGCCCTGTTACCCTGTGTATAGTACGTCATTTTTAGTCTTTTTGTCTGTTTTTCAAAAGATTCTAGTAGAAGGAGTCTCAGATCATGTCTCAGTCTATTGAGCCATTCAGTCAGAGATTGGGATGTGTTTTGTTTATTTTGAGATTCTAGGTCACGGATCTTATCTCTAACTTCACGTATCCTCTGCTGCCGCTGCCTCCTCGCCCCAGCTCCTAGTTTTATAAAAATTCCCCGAATATATGCCTTATGGGCATTCCAAAGCACAAATTTGTTAGGCATCGAGGGCCCATTGAGAGAGAAAAATTCTTTCAAGTGGTCCTCGATCTGTGCTTTGTATTCTGGTAATTGCATAAGGTAAGAGTTCGCCCTCCAAAGAGGAATAGATTCAAATGTAGAAGAGTCTTTCAATGATAGCGTAATTGACGCGTGGTCTAAACATGTAATAGTGTTGATAGACGCAGACACTGCTTTAGATAGGGTGTGTTGATCGACCAAGAACAAGTCTATCCTCGAATACGTATGGTGAGGGGCAGAAAAAAATGTAAAGTCCCTTTCAGTGACATGTAGGCATCTCCAAACATAAAATATATCTTCTCTGTGCAATGTACTGCCCAGAGGAGTAGTCAGGCGTTTAGGGTTGGACGTTGTGTCGATGGACAGATCGGGTACGACATTGAAGTCACCACATAGCACTAGAGAACCTCTTCTGTACTTTCGGGCCTTTTTCAAAATTTTGTGAAAGAAACAAACTTGCCTGGAATTAGGGGCGTAGACATTTACAATGGTATAAGACGCTTGATTAATATCGCATACCAAAATCAAATAGAGACCTTGAGTGTCTGCAATTTCCTTATGTAGAGTGAAAGTAACAGAATCCTTGACCGCTATCATAACGCCTTTTGTTTTAGAAGTGGCATTCGCAAAAAATGTGTGTGGGAAATTTTTATGTTTGCAGACTGGTGCCGCATGTTGACAAAAGTGGGTTTCTTGGGCACAGAGGATGTCTGACCCATTAGATAATGCTTTCTTCCACATGGATTTCCTCTTCATGGGGTGGTTAAGCCCCTTGGTGTTGATAGACAAGAAATTAATGGCCATGGAGATGGACGGAGGTGGAGATTATTTTAGGTGCTGTATACATAAAGAGAAGGCCGAAACCCCCCCTTGAAAGTGCCAGCGGGGGTGAGATGGCTAATCCGTAATATGGGTACTCACAGTTGAGCCGGGGTTGGGTCCGTTGCATGGGCTGTTTTTGAAGCTGTTCGTGGTAAATGCTATCCGTGCGTTGAACAGGAGCTCTCGAGGTGAACTGCTGATCAAGAAGGTACTGGCAAGACTCCGAAAGAAAAAATAAAGGTAGAATAAGGAAAAGAAAAAAAACAAAGAAATTCCAATTCTTACGAACATAACTGAAAAAAAGAAAACAAGTAAACATGGTAAATTCCAATATAGGTCTAAGACACCCCTCAGAAGGATAGGGGTGGATCGTATGCAACCAAATGCTGCTCAGGTGATTCGGGGTAAAAGTTCAGGCCTAACGGTTGTCCTGCTTCCCCGTTAGGGAGAAATGATGCCCCCGTTAGCGTGTTAGTCAAGTATGTGAGCTGGCATTTTGTGGTGTCACTGTCTTCCAGTCCGGCCTGGGTAGCCGGCGGTTGGAGGCATCCGCATTATTATCCCTAGCATCAGGAAGGATCTTCCATTCCTTCAGCAAGGCAATACCTTTATCCAAGGAGTCCACGACAAACGGACGTTCCTGGTAAGTGATCGTGATTTTGGTGGGATAACCCCAACGGTAGGGAATTTGGTGGTTCCTTAAGACTTTTGTAATCGTATTCAGATTTCTCCGCTTTTACAATGTATGCTGTGACAGATCAGCATAGAACTGCAGATGTTGGTATTGGGGTGGAAGTTGCTCCTGTTTGCGAACGTATTGCATCAGTTGTTCTTTTGTATGGTAGAAGTGCATACGGAGGATCACATCTCTAGGGATTTTTTCTGGGAGGTAGGCCGGTTTTGGCAACCGGTGTATCCTATCAATAGTCAGTTCAATGGCGGAGAGATTAGGTAGAAGGGAGGCAAATAGGTCGGCGGCGTAGGAGCGTAGTTCTGAGGTTTGGATGGACTCGGGGATACCTCTAATCTTGAGGTTGTTCCTCCTAGACCTGTCCTTGATGTCAGCCAACTTGTCTCTCATCCATGTCGATTCCCCCTCCTGCAGCTCGTGGGCGTCCACCAAGTCATTTATGGTGGAAGCGAATTCCCCCATCTTGCCTTCTAAGTGATCTACTCTGTCTTCCACTATCCTTACTGCGCCACTGAGCCTGTTCATGCAGCCCATCATGTCTGCCTGAAGTGTGCTCCTCAGTGAGACTAGCATGTCTTTCAGTACTGTGTCCAGTACTGGCTGATTTGTAGTAGGATAGTTTGTAATAGAATCATGGAGTTCCCTGGGGTCATCCTCAGAGTCTGCCGCCGGGCTCAGCGTGGGGCTGCATCCAGTGCCATCCAGCTTTAGTTTTGCTTTAGCTGGGCTCCCCGAGGGAGAGGATGCTGATGGGGAGGCCTGATCACCATAAGAGTCCAGAGTTTTAGGGGATGAAGCGCTGGTGGGCTGTTTCAGTCTGTGTTTGGTGATCAGTGAGGATGGATGGTCAGTGCCATCTTGCCTACCGTCATGTCGTGGCTGTAGAAAGAAGTCCGTTAGCCGTTGTGGCTTCGATGAGCCTTTTCGTTTGCCCATCATGCTCTACGGGTGTGCCCCTCTTGAAACACCAGGTGTATGGGGATAAAACGGGGTCCTGGTAGCCGCTTGTCGCCGTTACGTTCGCGGGGAAGCAGGAGCTCTGGAATCAGACTTCCATTCGGTTCTGCTGCAGGCCACCCCTCCCCTTTTATTACATTTTTTCCAAAAAGTACTTCAATGTGGTAAAGTTTTTACAGTATAAAAAAGTGACAAAAATAAAATGTAAACAACACTTTAGCATCAGACACGAATAATGGCATTGCCATTAATTCAGAGCCAGAAGCATTAAAAAATGCCATATAAAAATGCTATAAAAGCACTGCTGCTCTGCACTGCTGCTCAACACTGTGTACAAAACACATGAAAGACATAATATACAAAAATAAAGTGTCCAAAAATAAAAGGTAACACTTTAGGGCATGAGCCATGAAAATCCAATATAAATTCTGCCTAACACTTTGCAAAAGATGCATTCAGAAGGCATTGTGCAATGTGTGGTAACCTTACTACTCAACCACACATAATGGCTTCAGAATGCATCTTTTGCAAAGTATTAGAATCAGAATTTATATGGCATGCCTCTTGACCTAAAGAGTTGTTGTTTAACACCACAAAAATGCTGGTCAACATACAATAACACTATGTAATTGTAATCATTATTACTTATATAGTGTTATTGTAGAGTCGATTGAGCAGTATTTTTGTGGTATGTAATTGTAATGTAAAACATACCTGAGGAGATAACAGTTTTCAAGGAAGGAAGCAAGGAGGAGCCAAGCCCACCAAAAGCACCGCTCAACACTGTGGCTGTGCAAAAATATGGCCAATACACTGAAGGCAAAAATCAAAAAGTTTTGGAGGTACTATAGGTATTTTAATTTGATATAGCCAACGTCTCAATGTTATAGAAAATCTACCAACAAGAAAACCCCTCAAAATGGCAGGACTTTTTAGGCATAGACTGTGAGACTTGCAACACACGTTTAAAAAAGTTATACAATAATTTTATTATACCAAAATCAACAATAAAAGAAAAAATGCACAAAAAAATTCAAAAATATAAAATGTTCCAACATCAAATGGAAAAGATTCTTTCAGTGTACAAATATGCCCCAATTACAACAGCATCATCTATACATATTCAATTATGCTAGTATTCTGCACATGATATATCCTACGCGTTACAGAGATTCTCTCCTTCTTCAGGGATCCATCATTTTTTGCAGCTCTTATTCAGAGATTTGAGCTACAATAATAAATATAGATACATATGTACATGTGTAAAGGCAGAAAGGAGAAAAAAAAACTCTTAATACTCACAAATACCGTATATAGATTCAATGTAGTTCTACACCTCCAGGTACCTCTAGATATATCTACCAGGAGGGCTCCACGATAAAGCCCAACATGGGGGCAAAAAGAGGGACAATAAACGCTCCCCTTCTCAAAATCACAAAAGTCGCATAGAACCATGTGTGAAACTGCGAGAAATGTGCGTGGTCCCAGGGTCCCCCACAAAGATACGAACCGGGATTGCATGGACATTAGAGTCTACATATGGAGAGTAGAGGAGAAAATGAAGGTAGATGAGCATACCCAAAGAGGAATTGGACCGTGTACCATAGTGCATTATCCCCCTTAATCACAGTAGATGTATCTCTTACATTAATATGGGCATGTCTCCCTTTACCTTGTATTTGGAAGCCTGTGCATTCTGTATCAAACTGCAGAAGGAGTAATACAGTATGTGAGCCCACCACAAGTTGAAAGCACCACCTCTGGAGACGCCCCTCTATTTGTCCCTGAAACAAAGAGCCAGAGATAGTGCTACTAATGGTGTAGACCCACCACACTTATAGCCTCACCAAAAAATGCCCTCACCTATCATGGGGGGGCCATTAGTTATTTAAATGTTCAAAACTAGCTTACCTCTAAGATCTTGCCATTCAGGCACACTGCTAAAGGGAGTATATGGAATCAAGCAGAGAAGAGAGCCCTCCTACGTGCACTGTGCTTGGCTTTCACTCACTTGTCCTCTGTTTGTGCTGTTCAATGGCTCATTTAAATATCCCTCCTCTTCCTCATTATCCCTCCCAGCAGGTGAAAGCGATAGTTGCCACCCTCATCTGCTGACTCCAAACACGTCCAGAGGCGGTCCCCCCGAGTGCGCGGTGCACCACGTCACCCCCTCGCCCACACTCCGAATGGCCGCGCGGGGGGGAGTGACGTCATGCGTCAAGTTCCCACCGGCACGCGTGCGCAGCATATGTGCTGGGATTCCCCGTTGACTTTGTGTATGGGGTGGGTCCTGTCTCACAGGACTTCAATCCCCATAATGCCCTGCAATAATGCTGGGAGTGGGGCATTGGGTAAATACCGCAGTCACCCACTTCCAATGTGCGCTCACACGTACTGTACCCGACCACCACCCCGGCAGCAATCACATCCCGTACAGCTCACGAAGGTTTGGACTTAGCTGCGTGCTGACCCCAGGTCACGACCCCCGGGTTGACCCTGCTTGCTAGGGAAGTACCAGAAGACACTGTAGACAAGGATGGTTGGATGGATGAAGCAAGGAAAGCCAGATAGTGAGCCAAGGTCAGGGCAGACTGCAGACAACGTAATCAGAACAAGCCAGGTCGGTACACAGAAGATCAGTTCACGAGAAGTCAGGTAAAACAGGTTACATAGGGGAGCTTCAGAAACAAACGTTGCTCAAGCAATGGTAGCTAGTAGGAAGGGATTTAAATAGAGAAGCACATGAGGGTCTGGACAGGAAGTAGCAGGAAGGAAACATATATCAGGCAACAGGTGAAGGGTGTCAACGCCCATAGCTGCAGAGTGCACATAGCTGAACACCTGACAGTGGACAACAGATGCCAGCCGACCCACTGCAGTAAAGGTGAGACGCAGATCAGCTCCGCAGCTGATCTATGACATTTAAGCAGACTGTGATTGTCTATTGTTGGGACTTAGATGAAGATCAGATCACATTTTATGACCAATTTGTGCAGAAATTCATATCATTCCGAAAGGGTTTTTGGGTTTTTGCAAATGTATGTATTGTGTACACTAGGGATGAGCTTGGTGTTCGAGTCGAATGCACGTTCGGCTCGAACACCGGCTTTTCGCCCATTCGGCGAAGCCAGAACTCTGTGGGCCTTTCACACCAAATTCCTGTGGCGCTCACGGCCCACAATGCACTGCGCCATCGCAGTGCATTGCTGGCTCATGATTGGCCAAGCATGCACTGTGACCCTGCATGCTTGGCCAATCACAGCACCAGCAGTGTCTGTGTACCTTCAGCGCAGTATACACCTGTATCTACCTATTTAGCATTATTGCTCTTCTGTAATTGAGCTATCAGCCATCCGCAGGAGTTTCTGGGTGTTGTCTGTAGGCCGTGAGTGCAGTATACACCTTTATCCACCTATATAGCTATATTGCTCTTCTGTAATTGAGCTATCAGCCATCTGCAGGAGTTTCTGCATGTTATCTGTGTGCGTGAGTGCAGTATACACCTTTATCCACCTATATAGCTATATCGCTCTTCTGTAATTGAGCTATCAGCCATCTGCAACCATTTCTGATTGTTGTCTGTGTGCCCTGAGCGCAGTATACACCTGTATCTACCTATTTTGCTCTTCTCTAATTGAGCCATCTGCAGGAGTTAGTTGGTGTTGTGTGCCTCCAGCACAGAATAGTATACACCGGTATCTACCTTTTAATTCCTGTTGTTCTATAATAAAGGCATCTGCAGGAGTTATTGGGTGTTGTGTGCCTCCAGCACAGCACAATATACACCTGTATCTACCCTTTATTGCTGGTGTTCTATAATAAAGGCATCTGCAGGAGTTAGTGGGTGTTGTGTGCCTCCAGCACAATATACACTACCCAATTGCTGGTTTTCCCATCTCCCTTCAGGCCATTACCATGCCTGGAAGGCCAACAAGGAGAGGCAGACAGGCACAAGCCGATAAAAGAGGGCAAGCAGGCTCTGTGTCTAGAGACAACAGTGCTGGTCGTGGACGCAGTGCATCGTCATCAGCACGTGCCCATGGGACACGCTTGTCCTTATTTTCGGCAGCTGGACGTGTTGAGCCGCATCATGCCGAAGACTTGGTGGAGTGGGTGACCAAGCCCTCTTCATCCTCCTCATCCTCTCTCACCCAGGCTCAGGGTACTAGCAAAGCAGCAGCCAACGCATCCTCTTCCCTCGTCTCAATGTCATCATCAGTGACTCCTTCCCTAGACCCACCACATCCTCCTGAGGAGTCCCCTGAACTCTTTGAGCACAGTGTTGGGTACATGCTCCAGGAAGATGCCCAGTGTTTTGGAAGGCTCTGATGATGATACTCAGCTAGAGGAAGGCAGTAGCATGAGCGCAGAGAGAGGGGATGCTCAAGAAGGACAGCAATCTAGCAGTCATGTTCCACAAGCTGCAGCATACTGCAGGTTTGCTCCAGCGATGAAGAGGTAGGGGATGATGCAGGCACTGACTCCACATGGGTGCCTAGTAGGAGGAGGAGGAGGCACATCTCCAAAGCGGCAAGATGCCCTCCGGGGGCCAGCTTAGGGGCAGCACACCGACTGAATCACACCGCAGAGCTCCGCCTGTGCAGGGCGCTGCCTCTGTGTGTTATTCTAAAAGTTCTTTGGTGTGGGCCTTTTTTGAGATGAGTGCATCAGATTGCACAGCTGCTATTGGCAACATATGTCTCAAGCGTATCTCGCGTGGCCAAAACATTGGCCACTTGGGCACCACATGCTTGACCAGACATATGTTGACCTGCCATGTAGCTCGTTGGCAAGCTTACCTCAAAGACCCACATTAAAGAACAAAGCGGACCTCTCCTTGCTCCTCATCAGCTGGGATCTCCAACCCCACTAGACCTTCAGTCCTCTCTGAAATCTGCACTGAGAGGAATGAAGGTGTAGAATTAGGTGTGTCACAGCCAAGTGCTTGCGGGCACTCTGCTAGCAGTACAGCCACGTCTGAGTGTAGCAGGCAAATTTCCCTGCCCCAGCTGCTGGACTGTAGAAAGAAGTTCACTCCCAGCCATCCACATGCCCAGCGGTTGAATGCTAGCTTGGCTAAATTGCTAGCACTTCAACTGCTACCTTTTTAGTTGGTAGACTCGGCCCCCTTCCGTGAGTTTGTGCAATGTGTGACTCCTCAGTGGCAGGTCCCCAAACGCCACTTTTTCTCACAGAAGGCAATTCCGGCTCTCTACTGGCATGTGGAAGGCAATGTCCTTGCCTCGCTGGACAGGGCGGTCAGCAGTAAGGTGCATATTACCGCTGACTCATGGTCCAGCAGGCATGGACAGGGATGTTACCTGTCTTTCACGACCCATTGGGTCACTCTTCTGGCAGCTGGGAAGGATGCAGGACAAGGTGCAGTAGTGTTGGAGGTTGTTCCATCACCACGCCTCCAAAATGCTACTATTGGTTGTGACACACCTCTCTCCTCCACCCCCTCCTCTTCTTCTTCCTCCATGGCCTCTTCCAGTGCTCTCTCCCCCGAACCAGCGGTGCTCTGTATGCATTCAAGGGGCTACGCAAGTACGCACGCAAAACAATGCCAGGGGCAGGCCGAGGGTTGGTTGACATCATGCCAGCTTAAGCCAGGATTGGTAGTTTGTGACAATGGCACTGAAAGAAAGTGCAAAGAGAGTAGTGTAAATGTAGTAGAAACTCTACATACATACACTTCTTAGTAAAATACATATTACTCTAGTATTCTACTATACTCACAGGGGCGTTTCTTAATGAATAGCAAAGTCTTTGTGTAATATGTGAATCAGTATTCCTTCTCCTAAAGGGTGTGTAGCGGAGATATGTATGTCTTCATCCAAAGCCGCATTTCCAACATACTTTCAGGATTAGAAATTGAAGAATCCTTCATTTGTTCAATAGTTGGTTTATTTTTCAGAAAGATAAGCAAAGACAAGACTGACATCTGGTAACATATGGCATGATGATACCTTCAGAAGGAGGAAAGGGACATCTTGAGCTACATTCTCCAAAATGTAGAGTTCTTTCTCTTCCCACCGATCCTCCCTCTCCATAATCCAACTCCATTCTTATACTCTTTCATGATGTTATGTCAGCATATCCTAATAACACCCATATTTGCATATATACCTAATATGGTTCAGTCTAAAGATAAGTAACATAACTCCACCCATTGTCCTGACATAACTCAAAAATAGAAGTACCTACTCAGCAAAACCACTCCTCTCTGTACTCTCTGTTGTTCCGTGACCTTCAGAAACCATTACTTATTACCGTACATATAACTTACATATATTTTCAGAAACTTTTATCACTTAAAATATTAATTAACTCAAAAACTTCCAATAATTCCCCCTCAATGCACTATATTCAACAAATAATATGTGCATTCATCTTAAATAATAAATGTCTCTGATTCTCTTTTTTCCAATACAAACAATATAATAAACATTAATACAATACACATTAATACATTTTAGTGTGTCAGATATTGTACATAAACATTTTCCAAAACTATTTCTATGAAAAATATTTACAGTGCCTTGCGAAAGTATTCAGCCCCTTGAACTTTTCAACCTTTTTCCACATTTCAGGCTTCAAACATAAAGATATAACATTTTTATTTTTTGTGAAGAATCACCAAGAAGTGGGACACAATTGTGAAGTGGAACGAAATCTATTGGATATTTTAAACTTTTTTAGAAAATAAAAAACTGAAAAGTGGTGCGTGCAAAATTATTCGGCCCCTTTACTTTCAGTGCAGCAAACTCACTCCAGAAGTTCAGCGAGGATCTCTGAATGATCCAATGTTGTCCTAAATGACTGATGGTGATAAATAGAATCCACCTGTGTGAAGTTTAAAGCCGGATTTGGATACAAAAAGATTTCCCAAGCTTTAAACATCCCAAGGAGCACTGTGCAAGCGATCATTTTGAAATGGAAGGAGTATCAGACCACTGCAAATCTACCAAGACCTGGCCGCCCCTCTAAACTTTCAGCTTAGACAAGGAGAAGACTGATCAGAGATGCAGCCAAGAGGCCCATGATCACTCTGGATGAACTGCAGAGAACTACAGCTGAGGTGGGAGAGTCTGTCTATAGGACAACAATCAGTCGTACACTGCACAAATCTGGCCTTTATGGAAGAGTGGCAAGAAGAAAGCCATTTCTCAAAGATATCCATAAAAAGTCTTGTCTAAAGTTTGCCACAAGCCACCTTGGAGACACACCAAACATGTGGAATAAGGTGCTCTGGTCAGATGAAACCAATCAATATTGAATTTTTTGCCCACAATGCAAAACGATATGTTTAGCGTAAAAGCAACACAGCTCATAACCCTCAACACACCATCCCCACTGTCAAACATGGTGGTGGCAGCATCATGGTTTGGGCCTGCTTTTCTTCAGTAGGGACGGAAGATGGTTAAAATTGAGGGGAAGATGGATGCAGCCAAATACAGGACCATTCTGGATGAAAACCTGTTGGAGTCTGCAAAAGACCTGAAACTGGGACGGAGCTTTATCTTCCAACAAGACAATGATCCCAAACATACAGCAAAATCTACAAAGGAATGGTTCACAAATAAATGTATCCAGGTGTTAGAATGGCCAAGTCAAAGTCCAGACCTGAATCCAATCCAGAATCTGTGGAAAGAGCTGAAAACTGCTGTTCACAAACGCTCTCCATCCAACCTCACTGAGCTTGAGCTGTTTTGCAAGGAAGAATGGGCAAGAATTTCAGTCTCTCGATGTGCAAAACTGATAGAGACATACCCCAAGCGACTTGCAGCTGTAATAGCAGCAAAAGGTGGCTCTACAAAGTATTAACGCAAGAGGGCCGAATAATTTTGCACGCCCCACTTTTCATTTTTTTATTAGTTAAAAAAGTTTCAAAAATCCAATAGATTTTGTTCCACTTCACAATTGTGTCCCACTTGTTGGTGATTCTTCACAAAAAATAAAAATGTTATATCTTTGTTTGAAGCCTGAAATGTGGCAAAAGGTTGAAAAGTTCAAGGGGGCCGAATACTTTCGCAAGGCACTGTAAATAATTCATTCCACTGAGAAAGTATAAATTATTATATTTATTCATTTTAATTCTCCATCTAAATCATGTAATATTAAATATTTTCTTCTTTCAACTTTATAAATGTATTTAACTTCTTGTGAAAGAAACTCTTATAACTTTAACCATATCATATAACTATTTTATGGATAATCTATGATTTTACTTTAAAAATATCTTCTTTTCAAGTATATTGTTCCATTATGTGACACATTCTCTATGTGTATTCTTATCTGTGAAACCACTGACCTTTAGTCATGAACTCTGGACATGGAGAACAACTGGTACCAAAATGACATTCACACAACTTAGATATTACTTAAATCACTCACACTTCATTTATAGCCCTTTCATACACATTTTAAATCAGTTGCTCCAGATGTATCACAGCTAATCACTGGATCAGATAAACCAGAAGTAATTTTCTGACTAAAAATACTTGTCATAATTTTTTCACCTTTTTTCGTTTCTTCCTTAATCAATTTATAAAATCGTTTCATTCTAACCATAATACAGATTTGAAACAAAATACATAAAATCTTTCCCATTATTAGATTGTCATATTTTATATATTCTATCTATCATTCTATTTATTTTTCAATTTATTTATCCATCTATCCATGACCAGCAAGCAACTTTTTCTATTTCTTTTTTTTTAAACACATTGAAATCCCTTTCTTCATATATTCTAATTATACCTTTTTGTCTTTCCTATTATCTTATCACTATCATCATTATTCAGATAATTCATAAAAAAATCTTATATGAGAATCACATTCTAACTCCCCCTCACATAATGATCGACCGATCAATATGTCGCTTTTGATGCAAGTTCACCAAAAAATGATCGTCCTTGATAACATAATCAAAAAATAATAATTTTTTTGAAAAAACAAGAAATGGTAACAAATAGAAATTTAGTTGTGCTTGTTGCATTGTCATGGAAGAATTTAAAAAGAAACTAAATAAAAAATGTTTTCTTTAGCTACTGGAATAAATTACTAAACATACTCATTAGAAGTAGAAATCTCATTCATGACATTATTTCTATTTAAATTTAGCAAAGGCCTAGCCATGTTTTGTGAACAAACTTCTGAATTACCTATACCTGTTGTTTGCAAAATTTGTAACCACACTTCTTTCTATACAACAGATAAATATATATAAATAACTAAGTATGCCAATCTTAAAAGACATCCTGTCGTTAACTTAAAAAGTTAACACCTTATTCTTGAATCATCTTACCCAATACTATTGATACGTTCTACAATACCTTAGTACTTAGGATGATAAGAAACAAAACTTTACTAAACCTAAAATGTCATACATGTCCTTCACTACCTGTTCCATAAAATGTCAAATCATTAACTGATTCCATGGTTTGAAATCCAACCCCTAATGGAATATGACATAAGTTCACAACAACTTAGCTTATATTAAAAATATATTTTTTTCTAGAATTACCTCAATAATTTATCAAAAAGAAACATTAACTAAAAAAAACAACATCCTTGTAATCCTCCTGTAGCAAGTGAAAAAACGAATATAATCAATCTATAGATTTGCCAAATCCCTTAATACTTTTTAGTATCAGGTTAGGCCTCTTTCACTTTAGATAATTCTATAAACAAATAAAACAATATTCAGAAGTTTGAGGAAAAAGTGTTCTAAAATGAGTAGTTCAGAATTTTTCCATTAGCTAAAACAAAAAATCAATCAATCTGTCAGCCAAGTACCTGGATATGCAAAAATAAATATTTTCATTTAAAAATAACTCTATCCATTATTGTTGGAATCCAATTATTTTTACAAAAAAAGTATCTCCTTTATCAGTCTGTACTGATTCTAAGGCCGCGTACACACGGGCGGACTGTCTGCCCAACTAAGTTCGTCAGACAATCCGACAGACAGTCCGTCCAAACTTTTGAATGAACGAACTTGCCCACACACGGCACTTTTTGAGCGGACTAATTACAGCGGACTAAGTCCGCCAAACAATCCGCTCAACTTTTGAAATGAACGGACTCGCCCACACACGCGGAGGAAAGTCCGCTCATTTCGAGCGTGTCTCCAGGTAGGCGGGGCCCGCGAAGGAGACGTCGCTGGCCCCGCCGCCTGGTATGGACTTAAAGGGGATCCCCAACGCCGAAAAAAATCGGCGTGGGGGTTCCCCTCAAGTCCACAATAGACCCTTGTCTGAGCACGCTACCCGGACGGCTAGGAAAGGGGGGCGAGCGAGCGCCCCCCTCCTGAGCTGTACCAGGCCGCGTGCCCTCAACATGGGGGGTGCCTTGGGGAAGGGGGGGCCGCGCGGCCCCCCCACCCCAAAGCACCTTGTCCCCATGTTGATGAGGACAAGGGCCTCTTCCCGACAACCCTGGCCGTTGGTTGTCGGGGTCTGCGGGCGGGGGGCTTATCGGAATACGGGAGCCCCCTTTAATAAGGGGCCCCGGATACTGGCCCCCCACCCTATGTGAATGAGTATGGGGTACAATGTACCCCTACCCATTCACCTGTGAAAAAAAGTACAAAAAAAAACACAACACAGGGTTAAAATATTTTATTGCACAACTCCGGGGGTCTTCCGTCTTCGGGGGTCTTCTCGCTGGACTCCTCTGCTATCTTCTTGTAGCTCTTTTGCTAGCGGAGGAGTCCGGCTTTCTTCCTCCCCGCCGCCGGCCTCTTCTCCCGACTTCGGGGGTCTTGTCCCCCTCTTCGGTTCTTCTGCCGGGCCACCGCGCCTTCTTATAGCTCTTTTACAGGCGGCGGCCCGGTCTTCTGTCGCCGCTGTCGCCGCCTTCCGTTCTTCTTCTTCTTCTTCCCCAGGAGATGTTGCCTCGACGATCTCTCTGGCCGGAATGCCAGGGACGCGCTGCGCGGCCACTTATATAGTAACAATGGGGCGGTGTCACATGGTATATGTCACATGGGTTGGTCACATGGTGACCCCGCCCCCTTACGATGTCATAGTCCCCATGTGACATCAACCCATGTGACCAACCCATGTGACATATACCATGTGACACCGCCCCATTGTCACTATATAAGTGGCCGCGCAGCAAGGCTCTGGCATTCCGGCCGGAGAGATCGTCGAGGCAACATCTCCTGGAGAAGAAGAAGAAGAAGAAGAAGAACGGAAGGCGGCGACAGCGGCGACAGAAGACCGGGCCACCGCCTGTAAAAGAGCTATAAGAAGGCGCGGTGGCCCGGCAGAAGAACCGAAGAGGGGGACAAGACCCCCGAAGTCGGGAGAAGAGGCCGGCGGCGAGGAAGAAAGCCGGACTCCTCCGCTAGTAAAAGAGCTACAAGAAGATAGCGGAGGAGTCCGGCGAGAAGACCCCCGAAGACGGAAGACCCCCAGAGCTGTGCAATAAAATATTTTAACCCTGTGTTGTGTTTTTTTTGTACTTTTTTTTCACAGGTGAATGGGTAGGGGTACATTGTACCCCATACTCATTCACATAGGGTGGGGGGCCGGTATCCGGGGCCCCCTTATTAAAAGGGGCTCCCGGATTCCGATAAGCCCCCCGCCCGCAGACCCCGACAACCAACGGCCAGGGTTGTCGGGAAGAGGCCCTTGTCCTCATCAACATGGGGACAAGGTGCTTTGGGGTGGGGGGGCCGCGCGGCCCCCCCTTCCCCAAGGCACCTCCCATGTTGAGGGCACGTGGCCTGGTATGGCTCAGGAGGGGGGGGCGCTTGCTCGCCCCCCTTTCCTAGCCGTCCGGGTAGCATGCTCGGACAAGGGTCTGTTGTGGACTTGGGGGGAACCCCCACGCCGATTTTTTTCGGCGTTGGGGTTCCCCTTTAAGTCCATACCAGGCGGCGGGCCAGCGACATCTCTGTCGCGGGCCCCGCCTACCTGGAGACGCGCTGGAAATGAGCAGACTTTTCTCCGGGCGGGAAAAGTCCGCTCATTTCGAAAGTACAGCGGACTGGCACACACACGGGCGGACTGTCTGCTCAAACCAAGTTTGGACGGACAGTTTTACGGAAATTCCGTAAGACTTTGTTCGTCAAACTGTCCGCTGAAACAGTCCGCTGAAGCCCACACACGAGCGGACTGTCCGCTGAAACACTGTTCAGCAGACTAAGTTGGGCGAACAGTCCGCCCGTGTGTACGCGGCCTAAGACAAAATGTCATAGTCCTCTTTATCTTGTGACTAATATTAAATCTTGTAAAAGAATAATCTTGCCAGATTACTGTTTTTTTTCTCTACACTGACAATTTATTTTAATTTTGTAAAAGAACATTAATTTAGGTTGGGCTTCCCTAAATATTCTATTTCTGAAAGAAATTTGATCATGTTGAAGTTTCTTTTCAGAACCAAGCATTCCCCTCATACAGTATGATTGAATGAACCACACCTGCTCTGTCACTGACTGCTAATCCAACACATGGCAGTCTTAAGATCAGCTTTTAATGTAGACACATACAGAAAATTTATATTGTCATTCCATTGTGCCAATATTTGGATCCATCTATAGAAGCACAATAAATAATTTTCCCAATAAATGTCCACTAAAAGTTGAAAAGGTGACATTCTCATGATTAATTTACACAACTGTGGCTCTATCCCTCACACCGCATCAATTCAACACAGTGTTTTTAAATCTCACTACAACTGATCTTTTTAACATCCAATTGCCACTAGACAAAGCTGTGTGTATTGACACCTCCTGTTTTCCTTGTAATAACATAAGATGTTTTTTTTCAAAACTAATGGTGCTAAACCCACAATGTCTCAGACCTGTAGCATTAAAGAATGCACCCCTAACACATTTATTTATAAATACCAATGAAATTGTCTCATCATCCACATACACTTGAATGTACAATGGCAGAGAGAGATCTCTATATTTACTAAAAATACAAAATTAATAAGGGCTTTCTTTAGATCTTCAAATGTTTTTATATAAGTTATCTTTTGTTATTAAAAAATATATATATTTGCCCTACAGAAAGCCTATATAATTCATTGAAATTTACTCAGACAGATACTTTGTCTGAAAAAATCTCAATGAACTCTCTAAAAAAGTTATTAAGGCCAAAAAAATCTTATTTTTTTAAAAACAATTACTTTTACTAAGTAATAATACCTTTTTAAATATATATTTTTCCTCATCAATGAACCCTCTTCCAAGTATCTGGAAAATATAACACAAACATTTATTGTGCTTTGATCCATAAAAGTGAAAAATGTCATGGCATGTCTGACCAGTCTGTAACTTGATCTGCATCTCTCTGCTGGTAATACACTCCTCACATGTCACATACTCTTCAGAGAATGATCTGTTACTGACAGTCATGGCTACCATGGTTTGTACACCCTACACTGTACAATTCGGTAACAATCTTGTTTCTCGTTTTTATAATGTTTAACCTTTTTACCACTTTTTAAACATATTTTGTTTGTACATCTGCGAGAAATCATATCCACCATGTTATATGACTTGCCTGATTATAATGATGACAAAAAATTGTTTAGAAGACAAGCTCGTGAAACTGACAGATTGGATCCTGCCCATGACCCACGATTAGCCATTTTCCAGAGAAAACTCCTCCCACAAGTCCTTACTTTTACCAGAAATACTAATTTAAAAACTTTTAACAATAGTTATTTTTACAATCTTTTTAGATTGAACAAAAACTTTCATATTTTAATATTTTCTCTGGGTAATCTTAAGTAAATTAGAACAATTTACTACTTTTAATTTAATAACCAAATCCAAGTTTGGATTTTTTTTTAAATTGCTCAATCCTTAACTTATTATTTCCTGCAACCAAATCTTTAGAATTTTTGTAAAACACTAAACCTCATGTTTTTTCCATTATCTCAATTTCATACAGTTCTTTCCACAATCTTAATCAATAGTTTTTTTCTCTGAAAACTTTGTTCAGGGCTTAAATATTCATAAACATATACATGAAGCATTAAACTTAATCTCCTTAAAAGAACTTCTTTACACTCTGGCATTAATGAATTATATGAAATGTATACATTTCCTGATCATACTGAGACTTACTTCTGAGCCTAGAGATGTTAACCATTCCCATGTTACTCTTTCGTGTGCACTTAAAATAAAACAAGAGATGAATAGTTTCCTTTTAACTAAGTTGTTCGTTTCTTTTTCTTTCTTTTTCTTCTTTTCTTGTAGCTTTTTGCCTTGTTCCTTGAATTGTGTGCTATAGTGTCTTGCCTGTTGATCTATTCTTTGCCTTTGTGCTTGGACCTTCCATCTTCAAACATCAACATCTGACTTCCATATTAGCTCACCCAAAGTGTACATTTGCCTCTGTACCTACAATGGTGACTTTTTCAAATAACGTGAAGTCTTTGTTCCTATTTCAACACTTTTTCTTCTTGGGTAACAACCCAATGTTTTCTTATGTGAGACTCCCTCACCTTCTTAGGAACTAACCTTGGTAGATATCTTCACGTATGTAACAAAATTAAGTCCTAGATTTTCCAAAAATAACTTGAAGTATATCGTCCAACTGGCCTTGTCAATCAACTTCGTAGGCTGTATCTTTTTTTTCTGTGTACAGAGAGGTGAGAAAACAAAGAGAGAAAAAACTCACACTTGACTTTTTACTGGACCGTTGTCCACATCTGCCGCAAACGCCTCCTTCTGGGTTCTTTGATCATTTTTTTTTCCCGAGTTATTCTGTAAAACTACACTAAAAACCATGAAAAAAAAAAAACATTTCTACCTAACCAAAAATATATATTGAGATTGACAGAGATTTATGGAATCAAACAACACCACCTTTTAACCATAAAATAATGGTACCTAATCCTTGTCCAATACATGGATGACTACAATACACATTGATTTTTACTAAATGTGTTTCAACATTGCAATTTAACATATATACTCAGACAGCAGTACAATTAAATCACACTTGTTCATTAATAAAAAGGTAAATAGAATAAGCGTAGTCTAAGCATAGCCAGAGTCCAGTAACCCGGATCGAGTAGTCAGCCAGGCCAGAGTTCAGTAACCAGATCGGGTAATCAGCCAGGCCAGAAGTCAGAGATCCAAGTAGAGGAACAGGAAGCAGGATAAGGAGCCAGAAGGGATGTCAGCAAGCCAGTCTTTAAACAGGAATGCAGGAGATGGTTTCTTGTGATGTGACCAAGGCAAAGACAGAGATGAAGTGAGCTGGACAGCTTTAAGTAGGCAGGTCAGACAAGTAGGATCAGGAACAGCTGGTAATTGTGGAGAGAGATGAGAGCTGGCAATTAGCCGACAGCTGAGCAGCCAGCCCAGAGAAGAAAGGGCTAAGCTAGCCCTGACAGTTTCAACCTGTGATGGGTGTCCTTCTGGTGTATAATTACTGAAGAGATGATCTCATACTTTGAAACAATGGGGCTATTTACCCTGGCTTTCCTTTAATCAAAAGCCTTAATATCTGGATCTCAAAACACTAGTTTGACCATTGTCAGTTGGTTTTGTGTAAAGTGGCACCATTGTTCAGGTTACTCTGTTTCAACATAAGGTTTGTGTATTGACCTCAACCCTCCACTGGAGAGGATGAGATCCTGTCAACAATGTTAAATGGACCTCTCCAGGACGGTAGGAATTTCCGTTCTTTGACCTGGTTCCTTGCGAAATTGTAGCGATATACCTTGTCCCAAATTTCATATTCTTGGTGGTCTTAAGATCATAGTATGTTTTATTTACGCCTCTTTCAATATGTTGCTGGGCAAAGGAGAATGCATTTTGTAAGTGTTTCTGTAAATCCTCTATGTATTGTTGAGTTGTGGTGTCATTGACCAAATTATGGTCAGTGGTGCAGTACAAAAGGTGTTGGGGCAGGACCATCCACCTTCCAGTCATGAGTTCAAAGGGCGACATTTTCATGACCATATTTGAGGTTGCCCTTAAGGCCAGCAGGACTAAGGGAAGCTTTACATCCCAGTGCTTGCCTCCTTGATGCAGTATAAACTGGGATTTGGATTTCATTAACCCCTTCCTGACCAGCCACTGCAGTTGTACTGTGGCAGGTTTGCCCCCCTGGGCAAACCAAAGTAACTGCACATTGGTTTGCCTTTTGACCACTAGGAGGTGCGTGCTGCCAGAGGCACGACACCAAAGCCAATGCGCGATGACCACTGGGCACCCGCGATCACTCCACACAGAGACAGAATGGAGAACTGTCAATCTAAACAGACAGATCTCCATGCTGTCAGGGGTGAGGGGAGTGATCTGTTGTTCATACTAAGTATGAACAATGATCGCTCTCCTCACCCAGTTAGTCCCCTCCCCCTACAGTTAGAATCACTCCCTAGGGAACACAGTTAACCCCTTTATTTGTGGGAAAAAAGGACGTAAATTCTTTTTGGGTACAGCATCGCACAACCGCGCAATTGTCAGTTAAAGTGACGCAGTGCCAAATCGCAAAAAATTGCCTGGTCATTGAGCAGCCAAATCTTCGGGGGGTGAAATGGTTAATAAATGTTTTGATATATTTTTTCACTCCATTGGTGGTACCGTTAAAGTCCTTCCAATTTAGTAGGTTAGGGTTTTTTGTGTGGTCTATTTTTCAGGATGAGGTACCGGACATACACTGTCCAATTTCTGAGGGTTCTCCAGTAGGACCCTCCTCCCATTAACACCTTTTCTTACACATTTTTCTTATTTAATTACTTTTCCTAGAGTTTTATAAAGTGATCTATTATAAATGATTCCAATAAAGAGAAATAAGTTCCATTCATGTAAAGCAGTGTTTCTCAACCTTTTATGGCACTGATGGCTGCACTGATATAAGGCACTGATGGCTGCACTGATATGAAGCACTGATATAAGGCACTGATGGTGGCACTGATAGGCTGCACTGATTGCTGCACTGATAGGCTGCACTTATATGAGGCACTGATGGCTGCACTGCTAGGAAGCACTGATGGGAGGCACTGATGGCTGCACTGATAGGCTGCACTGATAGGAGTCACTGATAGGCTGCACTGATATGAGGCACTGGTAGGCTGCACTGATGGTTGCACTTATGAGACATGGATGGCTGCACTTATATGAGACATGGATGGCTGCACTGATAGGAGGAACTGATGGCTGCACTGATATGAGGCACTGATGGCTGCACTGAGGAGTCACTGATGGAGTCACTGATAGAAGTCACTGATTGTGGCACTGATAGGCTGCACTGATATGAGGCACTGATGGCTGCACTGATAGGAAGCACTGATAGGCTGCACTGATGGAGGCGCTGATAGGCTGCACTTATATGAGGCAATAATGGGGCAATGATATGAAACATTGATGGCTGCACTGATATGAGGCACTGATGGAGGCACTGATAGGAGGCACTGATGGCTGCACTGATATGAGGCACTAATAGGAAGCACTGATGGCTGGGCATGCTGACATGTGTAGCTCCTGAGCAGGCAGGACTCACCTTTTTTTCAGGGAACCACAGCAGGCATTTTCACACATGGCAGGCACTTCCAGGACATCTGAGGTGTGCAGGAGAGGGGGAGGAGCTGGGAGATGGGAAGACATGGGGCCATCGCTGGTCAGTCAGTCCTCTGGGCTGTGCAATAGGGGTCATTCCATTGACAGGACCCGGGGAAGCTTCTGCCAGTCTGACACCCCCTCGCACAAGGAGCAGACTGCTTCCCCCATTGGTAGCACAGTCTCACACAACATGGCTACAGCAAGCCACCGGGGACTGTATGTGTGCAGGAGGCGGGACTCAGGATACAGAGAACTGGACATACCCTCTGCCCATGGTGCACATACCCCCAGGGGTATGCATACCATAGGTTGAGAAACCCTGATGTAGAGAATAGTTACATTCATTCCTGGGGGAGAAATTCATTTTCTTCTGGTAACATTCTTCTCTTCTTCTACAGATTGGATGAGAATCACCTGACAGACAGTTCCTGCCCCCACCTGGCATCTGGAATAAGAAATAACCAGACACTGAGGAGACTGAACTTGTATAGGAACAATCTGGAGGGTCCTCATTTCAGGGACCTGATGGAAGCTCTGACAACAAGCCGGATAGAGGAATTACTGTGAGTATAACAGGACTGACTGAGACAATAATATTCTGGGACAGTTTTTTATCTAAACCACATAAATAATATAGAAATATGAGAATGTCATCAAAATCCATCTTTAGGTTCCATAAATATCCAATCCTGGACTGTTATGTCCTAACTACAAATAATAATGGAGATATATTTAATCTCCTGGTTGTCTCTATATATCACCAATATCAGACAGTTCTCTAAAGCTGGAATCAACATTTAATAAAATGAAATATCTGCACTAAAAAACTTGAAAAACTTTGTGAAAATCTAATGAATGAAATTTTATAGATCCCTACACTTAGTGACAAAATGAGAAATGAGAAATCTGCAACCTACAATGTGTCTGAATACCAGCACTTGCTGAACATTTCACAAATGAATGTAGATGTGATAACTCCACCAATAGTGATCAGATATAACAATTACATTTGCTACAAAAATGCACTTTCATACATGTGAGCAAGAGATCTCCTCCAACCTATTCACAGATACTTCAATCTACACTCACCAGCCACTTTATTAGGTACACCTGTTCAATTGCTTGGTAATACAAATTGCTAATCAGCCAATCGCATGGCAGCAACTCATGCATTTAGGCATCTAGATGTGGTGAAGAAGACTTGCTAAAGTTCAAACTGAGCATCATAATGGGGAAGAAAGGAGATTTAAGTGACTTTAAACGTTGCACGGTTGTTGTCTGATGGGCTGGTCTGAGTTTTTCTGGGATTTTCACATACAACCATCTCTCGGGTTTACAGAGAATAGTGAGAAAATAGCCAGTGAGCGGCAGTTGTGTGGAGGAAAATGCATTGTTGAGGTCACTGGAGAATGCGCAGACTGGTTCCAGATGATAGACTCAAATAACCACTTGTTATACCCAAGATATGCAGAATACCATCTCTGAATAAACATATTGAACCTTGAAGAAGATGGGCTACAGCAGCAGAATACCACACCGGGGGCCACTCCTGTCAGCTAAGAACAGGAAACTGAGGCTCACCAAAATTGCACAATAGAAGATTGAAAAAACGTTGCCTGGTCTGATGAGTCTGTATTTCAGCTGCAACATTCAGATGGTAGGGTCAGAATTTGGCGCATGGATCCATCCTGCCTTGTATTGCCTGATAAGGCTGGTGGTGGTGGGGTAATGATGTGGGGGGAGATTTCCTTAGCACACTTTGGGCCCCTTAGTACCAATTGATCATGATTTAAATGCCACGGCTTACCTGAGTATTTTTGCTGATCATGTCCATCCCTTTATGACTACAGTGTCCCCCATCTTCTGATGGCTCCTTCCAGCAGGATAATGCACCATGTCACAAAGCTCCAATTGTCTCACCACTGGACAATGAGGTCACTGTCCTCCAATCTCAACACATCTCATCCAATAGAGGGCCTTTGGGATGTTGTGGAGCAGGAGATTGGCATTATGGATGTGCAGCTGACAAATCTGCAGCAACTGTGTGATGTTATGTCACTATGGAGAAGAATCTCTGAGGAACATTTCCAGCACCTTGTATCTATGCCGCCAAGAATGAAGCAAAAAGGGGTCCAACCCGCTACTAACACGGTGTACCTAATAAAGTGGTCGGTGAGTGTATAGAACATATAATGTGCAAAATTACATAAACATGAAGAGCAACAAAGTTATCCTATAAAACTTGCAAACATCAAGAGAACGTTCAGAAATGTGAAAAGCAGATTTCCTACAAACCATTCACCACTACTTCCATCTCCAATCACCATACAGTGACTTGTGCAGTAACAGAAATAATAAGCCCCAAAGATTCATCCAGATGGTTTAAATCAATACTGATCAGCTGCCACCTCTTTGCAGCAACTTCAATCCACCTCCACCACAGCAGTGAGCAAACAGGTCACTTACCAAAAGTAGGGATGAGCCGAACACCCTCCTGTTTGGTTTGCAGCAGAACATGCGAACAGGCAAAAAATTTGGCAAGAACACACAAACACTGTTAAAGTCTATGGGACACAAACATGAATAATCAAAAGTGCTAATTTTAAAGGCTTATATGCAAGTTATTGCCATAAAAAGTGTTTGGGGACCCGGGTCCTGCCCCAGGGGATATGTATCAATGCAATTTTTTTTTTAAACAGCCGTTTTTTTCAGGAGCAGTGATTATTTAATGCTTAAAGTGAAACAATAAAAATGAAACATTCCTTTGAATATTGTGCATGTGGGGTGTCTATAATATGCCTGTGAAGTGGCACATTTTTCCCGTGTTTAGAACAGTCCTGCAGCAAAATTACATTTCTAAAGGAAAAATTGTAATTTAAAACTGATTGCGGCTGTAATAAATTGTCGGGTCTTTGCAATATGACTAAAACTCATTGAAAAAAAGAGCATGGGGTCCCCCCAGTCTATTACCAGTATGAATATTAAGGGGAACCCCAAACCAATATTTTTTTTAAAATTGCGTGGGGGTCACCTTCGGGTCTGATATGGAAATTGAGGGGAACCCTGTGCCAATTTTTTTTAAAAATGGTGTAGGGGTCCCCCAAAATCCATACCAGACCCTTCAGGTCTGGTATGGATTTTAAGGGGGACTCTGCACCAACATTTTTAAAAAGGCGTAAGGTTCCCCCTCAAAATCCATACCAGACCCTTATCTGCGCACGCAACCTGGCAGGCCACAGGAAAAGGGGGGCAAGAGAGCGCCCCCCTCCTGAACTGTACCAGGCCACATGCCCTCAACATGGGGAGGGTGCTTTGGCGTAGCCCCCCAAGGCACCTTGTCCCCATGTTGATGTGGACAAGGGCCTCATATTGTCCCTTGGCCCCATGTTGATGGGGACAAGAGCCTCATCCCCCACAACCCTTGGCCGGTGGTTGTGGGGGTCTGTGGGCGGGGAGCTTATCAAAATCTGGAAGCCCACTTTAACCCCCAGATCCCGGCCTCCCCCTGTGTGAAATGGTAACGGGGTACAAATGTACCCCTACCATTTCACAAAAAAAGTGTAAAAATTTTTAAAACGACAAGACACAGCTTGGGAACAAGACCTTTATTAAAAAAATTTAAATGTCCCACGAAGTCCATTCATCTTCTATGAAGCCGCGACGGACTGAGAAAAAAAAGCCAAGACCGTTCCTCTTCCATGGGAGGCTCCCGCTATGTGACGCTTCTTCTCTTGTGACAGTTGTTATTTAACTTAGGGCGGGGCCACCCAGTGATGTGAACGAGTGACCCCACCCCCTCTGATGCCATGGGGAAGCCATAGGGAAGTCCACATGGGGTCAGAGGGGGCATGGTCATCTGGTGACATAAACGTCTGACCCTGCCCCCTCTGATGCCACGGGAAGCCATAGGGAAGTCCCTGTGGCATCAGAGGGGGTGGGGTCTCCTGGTTACATCACCGAGTGGCCCCACCCTCAGTTATACAAGAAATGTCACAATGCCCAAAGGGCCTGGTATGGATTTAAGGGGACCCCCACGCAAGTTATTTATTTTTTAATTATGGTTTGGTGTTCTCTTTAACCACTTCAATACTGGGCTATAGTCATATGACGTCCACAGATGGGATCTCCCATCCTGGGTGGGACTCATATGATATTCTCGGCTTGTTGCCACTCCTGTGGGCCCCCGGGGGCCCGTAGCACGGTTATCGTGGATGAGGTGTGTCCCTCGGACACAGCCCATCCCAGATCCGTGTAAAGAGCCAATAAAAATTGTCTCTTTACCACGTGACCAGCTGTGTCCAATCACAGCCGGTCACATGCACTGTCTACATGCGCTGTCTACATGCACAAGGCTTGTCACTGTGACACAGCCCAACCCCGATCGCAGTAAAGAGCCAATGAAATTTACTCTTTACCATGTGACCAACTGTGTCCAATCCAATTAGCTGTTACCGAGTTCTCATCCTCACAACCTGTCGTGTGTGAGAAGGAGATTGCAGTAACATCTCGTTACCGCTTAGTGTACACCAACCACACTGATTGCCCCCCTAATAAAGAGTACTTGTCGCCACCCATCAAAGTACCTGTCACAGCCCATCTGAGTACCTGTCACAGCCCACCAGGCCATCCGAGTACCTACCACCAGGCCAACAGAGTACCTGTGGACCTGTCACCAGCCCATCGGAGTACCCTAGAGGCTTTTTCTTTTCTATGTAATGTGATTGCGGCCATTGTCTGGATACCTCGGGTGATATTGGAGATACCTGGAGGTCTGACATTCCGTGGCGCAGTCTGTTCTCATCGGAAGCCGGGCTTGAGCGGAGTGGTGCTGCTGGAAGGATATAAACAAGCATGTCTGGGCCTTGCTTGTGGGGACAAACCTTTTTGCTAAGTGACCTGTTTGCTCACTGGTGTGATGGAGATTGATTGATGTTCCTATGAAGAGGTGGCAGCTGATCAACATTTGTTTAAGCCAGATGGATCTTTGGGACTTATTATTTCTATTACTGCACAAGTCACTGTATGGTGATTGGAGATGGAAGTAGTGGCGAACGGGTTGAAGGAAATCTGAGTTTTCATATTTATGAACTTTCTCTTGTTTGCAATTTTATGGGATAACTTTGTTGCATTTCATGCTTTTTTAAACATTATATGTTATATAGATTGAAGTAGCTGTGAATAGGTTGGAGCAGATCTGCCCTTCCTCACATGTATGAAAGTGTATTTTTGTAGTAAATGTAATTAGACATGTGCAGAGTAAAATATTTCATTTCGGAATTTCGTTTTCGTCTGAAAACTTAATTTATTTAGTTACTCCCGAAATTCGTTTTTATTTATTTCGTTTTTCGTTCAAAAATTGCATTCGTCCGAAAATCCACATGAATCACAGTCAAATCTGTCTTTGAAGGCTTATGGTGTCTGTCGAATGTATAAAGAAGATTCGACTGAGCTAGTATATAGCATACTTTAGAACCCTATTAAAGTCTATGGGACTCCAACGTTCAAAATCTAAAGTGCTCATTTTAAAGGCTAATTTGCAAGTTACTGTCCTAAAAAGTGTTTGGGGACCCGGGTCCTGCCCCAGGGGACATGGATCAATGCAAAAAAAAGTTTTAAAAACGGCCGTTTTTTCGGGAGCAGTGATTTTAATAATGATTAAAGTGAAACAATAAAAGTGTAATATTCCTTTAAATTTCGTAGGGGGGGTTGTCTATAGTATGCCTGTGAAGGGGCGCATGTTTCCCGTGCTTAGAATTGTCCCTGCACAAAGTGTCATTTATGCAGGAAAAAAAGTCCTTTAAAATCACTCGCAGCTATTATGAATTGTCGGCTCCGTAATACAGAGAACACTCATTGAAAGTCATTGATAAAAAAATAAATAAATAAATAAAAAAAAAAAAGCGTGGGGGTCCCCCAAATTCAATTACCAGGCCCTTCAGGTCTGGTATGGATATTAAGGGGAACCCTGCCTCAAATTTAAGAAAAAATTTGACGTGGGGTTCCCCCTAAATATCCATAACCAGACCCTTCAGGTCTGGTATGGATATTAAGGGGAACCCTGCGTCAAATTTAAAAAAAAATTGACGTGGGGTTCCCCCTAAAAATCCATACCAGACCCTTTATCCGAGCACACAACCTGGCAGGCCGCCGGAAAAGAGGGGGGGACGAGAGAGCGGCCCCCCCTCCCTCCTGAACCGTACCAGGCCACATGCCCTCAACATTGGGAGGATGCTTTGGGGGTCTGTGACCCCTCAAAGCACCTTGTCCCCATGTTGATGAGGACAAGGGCCTCATCCCCACAACCCTGGCCGGTGGTTGTGGAGGTCTGCGGGCGGGGGGCTTATCAGAATCTGGAAGCCCCCTTTAACAAGGGGACCCCCAGATCCCGGCCCCCCCCTGTTTGAAATGGTAAGGGGGTACAAAAGTACCCCTACCATTTCACAAAGAAAGTGTAAAAAATGGTTAAATAAAACAAACACACTTTTGAAAAATTCCTTTATTAAAAATAAAAAAATAAAAAAAAGATTCCAGCGGCGGTAATCCACTCTTGCTATCCAGCGACGGACGGTCATCTCTCCAGCGATGTCTCATCTCATCCAGCGCAGCGAATCCTCCGTCCTTCTTCTGTCTCCGTGGAGGAGACACTGCAAGGATTCCGGCGGCTGACGTTTCTTATATACGGAGGGCGGGGCCACCCATCACCTGACCCCGCCCCCCTCTGACGCAAGGGGAAACCCAGGGTTCCCCGTGACGTATAGGTGACCCCGCCCCCCTCTGATGTAACGGAAACCTGCCTGTGTTACATCAGAGGGGTGCGGGTCACCCCTACGTCACAGGGAACCCCGGGTTTCCCCTTGCGTCAGAGGGGGGCGGGGTGGCGGGTGACGGGTGGCCCCGCCCTCCGTATATAAGAAACGTCAGGCCGCCGGAATCCTTGCAGTGTCTCCTCCACAGAGACAGAAGAAGGACGGAGGATTCGCTGCGCTGGATGAGATGAGACATCGCTGGAGAGATGACCGTCCGTCGCTGGATAGCAAGAGTGGATTACCGCCGCTGGAATCTTTTTTTAATTTTTTTATTTTTAATAAAGGAATTTTTCAAAAGTGTGTTTGTTTTATTTAACCATTTTTTACACTTTCTTTGTGAAATGGTAGGGGTACTTTTGTACCCCCTTACCATTTCAAACAGGGGGGGGCCGGGATCTGGGGGTCCCCTTGTTAAAGGGGGCTTCCAGATTCTGATAAGCCCCCCGCCCGCAGACCTCCACAACCACCGGCCAGGGTTGTGGGGATGAGGCCCTTGTCTTCATCAACATGGGGACAAGGTGCTTTGAGGGGTCACAGACCCCCAAAGCATCCTCCCAATGTTGAGGGCATGTGGCCTGGTACGGTTCAGGAGGGAGGGGGGGCGCTCTCTCGTCCCCCCCTCTTTTCCTGCGGCCTCCCAGGTTGCGTGCTCGGATAAAGGGTCTGGTTATGGATATTTAGGGGGAACCCCACGTCAAATTTTTTCTTAAATTTGAGGCAGGGTTCCCCTTAATATCCATACCAGGCCTGAAGGGCCTGGTAATTGAATTTGGGGGACCCCCACGCTTTTTTTTTTTTTATTTATTTATTTTTTTATCAATGACTTTCAATGAGTGTTCTCTGTATTACGGAGCCGACAATTCATAATAGCTGCGAGTGATTTTAAAGGACTTTTTTTCCTGCATAAATGACACTTTGTGCAGGGACAATTCTAAGCACGGGAAACATGCGCCCCTTCACAGGCATACTATAGACAACCCCCCCTACGAAATTTAAAGGAATATTACACTTTTATTGTTTCACTTTAATCATTATTAAAATCACTGCTCCCGAAAAAACGGCCGTTTTTAAAACTTTTTTTTGCATTGATCCATGTCCCCTGGGGCAGGACCCGGGTCCCCAAACACTTTTTAGGACAGTATCTTGCAGAATCTTTTCTCTCTGTCAAATCTTTTTTCTCTGTCGAATATTTTCTCTATATAATCTTGGACTAATAGAGGTAAGGTTAGGCACATTCGAACACAGGTTCTATAGACACAGATTGTTGTCAGAGTCATGTCGAATCTCCTATTCTATATCGAACTGTTGTAACAATGAAAACGAAAATAAAGCATTTATTTATGTTGGATCTTTCGTTTTTCGGATTTTGTGCTTTCGTTATCGTTTGTCAAAACGAAAATAGCTGAAATTCGGACGAAAATGCATTCGGACGAAAACGAATGCACATGTCTAAATGTAATTGTTATATCTGTTCACTATTGGCGGAGTTATCACATCTAGTATAATATGGAAGACTGCAGCACTAGTATATTACATTCACACAATATAAATGTGAAAATATTGTGTATGTAAGTGTATATATAACAATGGTATGGAGACTATTTCACTATTTTGATAACTAATGAAGAGAATTTATAATCAGCATATATAAAATGAGTGCAGCAATATGAACAAATTTTCAAGAAAGTCCAAATAAAGAACGGTAATAATAAAATCTTCTCCACACCATAAGATCAAATCCTCCACCATGATATTCAAAGGAAATCCCAAAGTACAATGATGTCACATTTAGTCAATGAAGTCTCCACAACATGAGTGAGACTTCTGTGACCATCAAAGTGAATCTCCACAACTGAATCCAAGACTTAGCAGAAGGTTGGAGGTGAAAGCCTAGAGGTCAGTGTGAGTGTGTATGGTCCAATCCCCATACAGGAATAATGAATGGATCACACCACCTCATCCACTTCTCATGTCACATTTAGTAATTGGGATCCACAAAAAGAGAAATCCTCCAATAGTGTAGATGATCGATTTTGTTTTATAAAGTGATCTCATATTAATGATTCCAATAAAGAGAAATGAGTTCCATTCATGTAGAGAATAGTTACATTCATTCCTGGGGGAGAAATTCATTTTCTTCTGGTAACATTCTTCTCTTCTTCTACAGATTGTCCTCTAATCGCCTGACAGACAGTTCCTGCCTCCACCTGGCATCTGGAATAAGAAATAACCAGACACTGAGGACACTGAACCTGTATGGGAACAATCTGGAGGGTCCTCATTTCAGGGATCTGATGGAAGCTCTGACAACAAGCTGGATAGAGGAATTACAGTGAGTATAACAGGACTGACTGAGACAATAATATTCTGGGACAGTTTTATATCTAAACCACATAAATAATATAGAAATATGAGAATGTCATCAAATTCCATCTTTAGGCTCCATAAGGCACACTGGACTTAAAAAAAATTCAGTTCCCTTGGCAGAAAAAACGTTCATATAGAGCAGGGGTGTCCAAACTTTTTTCAAAGAGGGCCAGATTCGATGAAGTGAACATGTGTGAGGGCCGACCATTTTGCCTGACATTCTTTGAACCATTAAAATTCGGTCATTCGAGCACTCATACCTGGCCCAACAAAAATTCTCGTGCCTTTGTTGCGCTCGTTTGCCTGACACACAGACGAATGCTCTGTTCTTTAGGGGTACCGTTAAGTCTTAATGGTACCCCACACATTGGAAACATGGGGTGCTTTTGGTGCAGCGCAATTAAAAAAAAAAAAAAGCTCTGGGACTTCTTTCCCTGCATTTTTGTGTGTATGGAAGCCCATTGAAATGCATGGGCTGCCCTACACACAGCATGCAGCCATGCAGATGTGAACCAAGGGCTTATTGGAGGGGCAGTAAAACTACATGGTTAAGCTGTTTTTACCACCCCCAACTTCTCCCCCTTTAGCTGCAGAGGGAGCAGCTGGGGGTGTACACATGCTGTGGCTGCAGCTGGAGGTATGCTCAGGGTGAATGGGCCTGCACTGCAACTACCCCGCAACTGTGTAGACTGCACAGTTGCGGTATAGTGATGCTACATTTACGGGCTTAAAACAGGTGGTGAGGAGGCAACATAATGCCTCTTTACCACCTTTCAAATGCCTCTGAAAAGCGATCTGTATATGGATTGCTTTTCAGAGGAGCAGCAGTCTTGGCTGCTATCACACACACAAGCACCACAAAAGCAGTTCTGATGGTACAAGAATGGGGGGGGGGTCTGGATTAAAAGTAACACACATGCATACACATACACACAGACATACACACATACAGACACATGCATACACATACAGACACATGCATATACTTACATACATACAGACACATGCACACACACACATACAGACACATGCACACACACACATACAGACACATGCACACACATACATACATACAGACATACACGCACATACATACACGCACATACAGACATACATACACACACACACACACACACACATACATGCACACAGATACATACAGACACACATGCTGCACACACATACAAACACACATACATGCACACACATACAGACAGACATACACGCACATACATACAGACACACATGCACATACGCATACATACAGACATACATGGACACACACACACATGCAATCATACATGCACAGACACACACACACACATACACACATGCACATACAGACACACATACACACACCCACACACACATACATACATACATACAGACAGACATGCACACACACATATAGACACACATGCACACACATACATACAGACATGCACACACATGCACAGACACACATACATACAGACACACATACATACAGACACACATGCACACACACACATACACACACACATGCACACACACACATACGCACACACATGCACACACACACATACACACACACATGCACACACACACATACACACATGCACACATACATACATACATACAGGCACACATGCACACACATGCATACAGACACACATGCACATACATACATACAGACATGCACACACACACATACAGACACACATGCACATACATACAGACACACATGCACATACAGACAGACATGCACATACATACAGACAGACATGCACATACATACAGACAGACATGCACATACATACAGACAGACATGCACATACATACAGACAGACATGCACACATATACATACAGACACACATGCACACATACAGACACACATGCACACACATACATACATACAGACACACATGCACACACACACACATACACATAAATAAAGCCTTTTTAAAACGAATCTAGCTTGTAGTACAGTACCTTTCCATTCCATTTCCTCATTCAGCCGGGTACTGCACTGTAGGGGGAAGCAGAGAGCACAGCACACTCCTCTGCACTTTACTTTCACTTTTGAAGCCGACGGAGCTTCACACAGTGCCGGGGATCGGCTCATTTGACAGCCCTGATCCCGCAGCACACCAGGCGGGCCGTTCAAAACCGGACTGCGGGCCGCGATTGGCCCGCGGGCCGGACTTTGGACATGCCTGATATAGAGAGTTTATTGTACAAATTTAGATGAGTTTTGGAGAGTTTTGCATTTTTTCTCCCAGAAAGCTCCAATCAGAAACACGAAGCAGAAGAGTTATTTTCCTGCCTCTAAATGTTGAGGTCAAAATATGTCTGTAATCATCCCAATGTGTATGGAGACATAGGAGAACATGGAGCTGCTTCTACAGGCAGAACACAAAACTCCTGTAGTAGCAGCAATTTTTTAAGCCAGTGTGCATGGAGCCCAAATATCCAATCCTGGACTGTTACACTATATTACCAAAAGTATTGGGACACCCGCCTTTACACACACATGGAGTTTAATGGCATCCCAGTCTTAGTCTGTAGGGTTTAATATTGAGTTGGCACACCCTTTATAGCTATAACAGCTTCAACTCTTCTGGGAAGGATGTCCGCAAAGTTTAGGAGTGTGTCTATGGGACTGTTTAACCATTCTTTCAGAAGCAAAATTATTAGGTCAGGCACTGATGTTGGATGAGAAGGCCTGGCTTGCAGTCTCCGCACTAACTCATCCTAAAGATGTTCTATCGGGATTAGGTCAGGACTCTGTGCAGGCTAGTCAAGTTCTTCCACCCCAAACTCACTCATCCATGTTTTTATGGACCTTGCTTTGGGCACTGGTGCGCAGTCATGTTGGAATAGGAAGGGGCCACCCCAAACTGTTCCCACAAAGTTGGGAGCATGACATTTTCCAAATTGTCTTGGTATGCTGACATCTTAAGAGTTCCCTTCACTGAAACTAAGGGGCCAAGCCTAACCCCTGAAAAACAACCCCCCACCATAATCCCCCTTCATCAAATCATTTAGGGCAGTGCACAAAGCAAGGTCTATAAAGACATAGTTGAACGAGTTTGGGGTGGAGGAACTTGACTGGTCTGCACAGAGTCCTGACCTCAACCTGATATAGAACACCTTTAGCATGAATTTGAGTTGAGACTGCGAGCCAGGCCTTCTCATCCAACATCAGTGCATTATCTCACAAATGCACTTCTGTAAGAATGGTCAAACATTCCCATAGATACACTCCTAAACCTTATGGACGACCTTATCAGAAAAGATGAAGTTGTTATAGCTGCAAAGAGTGGGCCAACTCACCATTGAACCCTACGGACTAAAGGCTCATACACACGATACGAAAATCAGAAGTAAAATTTTGTCCAAACGATCTGCCGATTTTTGGATCATTAGTATGGTGCTTTCAATAGCCGATTCAGATTTTTTGTCTGAGAAAGCTGGATGTGCAAACTATAAAATTGTTATTGTACGTGAACTCAGAAACGAAAGAATACATACAAAACTATTCAACACATTACATCACTTCTGAAGTTGTATTCTGTCGGAGGAGAATTTTCATATGGTGAGTAACCTCTTCGCTTTCCATATGAGACTAGCATGCCACAAAAAATAGACGAACGGTTGTCAGAAAATCTGATCGTTTGTAAGACTGGGATGCCATTAAAGTTCATGTGCTTGTAAAGGCAGGCGTCCCAATACTATTGGTAATATAGTGTATGTCTAAACTACATGAATCAATTAATAATAATGGAGATATATTTCATCTCCTGGTTGTCTCTATATAGCTCCAATATCAGACAGTTCTCCAAAGCTGGATATAAAAATTTTAAAAATTGAATATCTGCACTAAAAAATATGAACAACTTTGTGAAAATCGAATGAATGAAAACCAGCCGCCAGCAGGAAGTCTGATATAGAAGTACAAATAGTATAATATAATTCTATGTATAGAGCCCTACACTGCAGTGATACAATGGGGGTTATTTAGTAAAGGCAAATCCACTTGGCACTACAAGTGCAAACTTTAAGTGCAAAGTGCACTTGGAAGTTGCAGTTGCTGTAGATACGAGAGGGACATGCAAGGAAAATAAAATACAGCATTTTTGCTTGCACATGATTGGATGACAAAATCAGCAGAGCTTCCCCTCAGATTTACAGCGACTGCACTTCCAAGTGCACTTTCAGTGCAATTTCAAGTGTACTTTGCACTTATAGTGCAAAGTGGATTTGCCTTTTGTAAATAACCCCCAATGTGTGATGAGACAAATGAGAAATCTGCAACCTACAATGTGTTTTCGAATACCAACACTTCTAATGTAGATGTGATAACTCCACCAATAGTGATCAATAATAAAAAATGAAATTCACTACAAAAATACACTTCCATACATACAGTATGAGGAATGGCAGATCTCCTCCAACCTATTCACAACTACTTCAGTCCATACAACATATAATGTGCAAAAATACAATATCACCCGAGGTATCAAGACAATGGCCACAATCACATTACATAGAAAGAAAAAAGCCTCCATGTCACTGCCTGGACTCCATCATACACGGCTGCAGTCTGGAGCGGTGTGTGGTCTGAGTTCTGTGTATACTCGTGTATATGATGGAAGTGTACAATCTGTGATTCTATATATATATTTAAGGATTATGCACTATGGAGGCTTTTTCTTTTCTATGTAATGTGATGGCGGCCATTGTCTGGATACCTCGGGTGATATTGGAGATACTACCTGGAGGTCTGACATTCTGTGGCACAGTCTGTTCTCATCGGAAGCCGGCTTGAGCAGAGTGGCGCTGCTGGAAGGATATAAACAAGCATGTCTGGGCCTTGCTTGTGGGGAGAAACCTTTTGGTAAGGGACCTGTTTGCTCACTGGTGTGGGGGAGGTTGATTAAAGTTGCTGCAAAGAGGTCGCAATTGATCAGCATTGATTTAAACCATCTGGATGAATCTCTGGGACTTACTATTCTGTTACTGCACAAGTCACTGTATGGTGATTGGAGATGGAAGTAGTGGTGAATGGCTTGGAGGAAATCCAAGTTTTTTACCTTTATAAATTTTCTCTTGATGTTTTCAATTTTTTAAGATAACTTTGTTGCTCTTCATGTATATTTATTTTTGCATATTATAAGTTATATAGATGGAAGTAGCTGTGAATAGGTTGCAGGAGATCTGCCTTTATTTACATGTATGAAAGTGTATTTTTGTAGTGAATGGAATTGTTATATCTGATCGCTATTGGTGGAATTATCACATCTGGTATAATATGGAAGACTTCAGCACTAGTATATAACATTCACACAATATAAATGTGAAAATATAACAATAAAAGTGAGACTCCTCATCACAAAACTCCCTATAAGTGTATATATAACAATGGTATGGAGACTATTTCACTGATAACTAATAAAGAGAATTTATAATCAGCATATATAAAATTAGTGCAGCAATATTAGTACACATTTTTTTTAAAAAGTCCAAATGTAGAATGGAAATAATAAAATCTTCTCCAGACCATAAGATCAAATCCTCCACCATGATGTTCAAAGGAAATTCCAAAGTACAATGGTGTCAGTTTTAGTCAATGAAGTTTCCACAACATGAGTGAGACTTCTGTGACCATCAAAGTGAATCCCCACAACTGAATCCAAGACTTAGCAGAAGGTTGGAGGTGAAGGCCTAGAGGTCAGTGTGAGTGTGTATGGTCCAATCCCCATACAGGAATAATGAATGGATCACACCACCTCATCCACTTCTCATGTCACATTTAGTCATTTGGATCCACAAAAAGAGAAATCCTCCAATAGTGTAGATCAGACATGTCCAAAGTCCGGCCCGCGGGCCAATCGCGGCCCGCGGTTCAGTTTTGGACGGCCTGCCTAGTTGTTTAAATATATATAAATATAAAGATAAATATATTAAATATATATATCTTTTGTGGCCCCGGGGATCTCCCAGTGCTGGGGCCACAAAAGATACATAGACGGCTGCGTCGGAGGGAGGAGGCGGGACGAGTGTTGTGCACACAGGAGGGGAATTTCCTGTTTACACGGCAGCCTCTGTAATAGGAAGTCCCGTCTCTGTCATTGGATGACTCTGCTGTCCATCAAAGGAGGCGGGACTTTCTCTTAAAGAGGCCATTGTGTAAACAGGAGATTCTCCTATAAGATGTCTTTGGCACTCGTCCTGCCCTCCATGGCTGCACTGATGGTAATGGTGGCTGCATTCCTGGCAATTGCAATTGTGGAGCTGCATTCCTGGCAATGGTGGGTGAAATTCCTGGCAATGGTGGGTGAAATTCCCGGCAATGGTGGGTGAAATTCCCGGCAATGGTGTCTGCATTTCCGGCAATGGTGGGTCAATCCCTGGCAATGATGGCTGCATTCCCGGCAATGGTGGCAGCATTCCCGGCAATGTTGGCAGCATTCCCGGCAATAATGGCTGCATTCCTGGTAATGGTGAGTGAATTCCCGGCAGTGGCGGGTGAATCCCTGGCAATGGTGGCTGAATCCCTGGCAATGATGAGTGAATTCCCGGCAATGGTGGGTGCACACTTAGATCAAATTTTAATGGTTCAAAGAATGTCAGGCAAAATGGTCGGCCCTCGCGCATGTTCCTTTCATCAAATCTGGCCCTCTTTGAAAAAAGTTTGAACATCCCTGGTGTAGATGATCGATCGTGTTTTATAACGTGATCTAATATTAATGATTCCAATAAAGATAAATTAGTTCCATTCATGTAGAGAATAGTTACATTCATTCCTGGGGGAGAAATTCATTTTCTTCTGGTAACATTCTTCTCTTCTTCTACAGATTGGATAAGAATCACCTGACAGACAGTTCCTGCCCCCACCTGGCATCTGGAATAAGAAATAACCAGACACTGAGGACACTGATCCTGTCTGGGAACAATCTGGAGGGTCTTGATTTCATGGATCTGATGGAAGCTCTGACAACAAGCCGGATAGAGGAATTACGGTGAGTATAACAGGACTGACTGAGACAATAATATTCTAGGACAGTTTTATATCTAAACCACATAAATAATATAGAAATATGAGAATATCATCAAATTCCATCTTTAGACTCCATAAGGCTCCATGCACACTGGGCTTAAAAAAATGTCCCTTGGCAGAAAAAACTTTCATATAGAGAGTTTATTGTATAGAGTTTAGGAGAGTTTTCCATTTTTTCTCCCAGAAAGCTCCAATCAGAAACACGAAGCAGAAGAGTTTTTTTTCCTGCCTCTAAATGTTGAGGTCAGAATATGTATGTAATCGTCCCAATGTGTATGGAGACATAGGAGAACATGGAGCTGCTTCTACAGGCAGAACACAAAACTCCTGTAGTAGCAGCATTTTTAAGCCAGTGTGCATGGAGCCTAAATATGCAATCCTGGACTGTTACACTATATTACCAAAAGTATTGGGACACCCACCTTTACACGCTCATAGAGTTTAATGGCATCCCGCTCTTTGGCTGTAGGGTTCAATATTGACCCATCCTTTGCAGCTATAACAGCTTCAACTCTTCTGGGAAGGCTGTCCGCAAAGTTTAGGAGTGTGTCTATGGGACTGTTTGACCATTCTTCCAGAAGCAAAATTGTTAGGTCAGGCACTGATGTTGGATGAGAAGACCTGGCTTGCAGTCTCCGCACTAACTCATCCCAAAGGTGTTTTATCGGGTTGAGGTCAGGACTCTGTGCAGGCTAGTCAAGTTCCTCCACCCCAAACTCACTCATTCATGTTTTTATGGACCTTGCTTTGGGCACTGGTACACAGTCATGTTGGAATAGGAAGGGGCCATCCCCAAACTGTTCCCACAAAGTTGGGAGCATGAAATTTTCCAACATGTCTTGATATGCTGACATCTTAAGAGTTCCCTTCACTGGAACCAAGGGGCAAAGCCCAACCCCTGAAAAACAACCCCGCACTATAATCCCCCTTCACCAAATCATTTGGGGCAGTGCACAAAGCAAGGTCTATAAAGACATAGTTGAGCGAGTTTGGGGTGGAGGAACTTGACTGGTCTGCACAGAGTCCTAACCTCAACCCGATATAGAACACCTTTAGCATGAATTTGAGTGGAGATTGTGAGCCAGGCCTTCTCATCCAACATCAGTGCATGATCTCACAAATGCACTTCTGTAAGAATGGTCAAATATTCCCATAGATACACTCCTAAATCTTGTGGATGGCCTGCCCAGAAAAGATGAAGCTGTTATAGCTGCAAAGGGTGGGCCAACTCAATACTGAACCCTACGGACTAAAGGCCCATACACACGATAGGAAAATCAGTAGTAAAATTTTGTCCAAACGATCTGCCGATTTTTGGATCATTAGTATTGTGCTTTCGATAGCCGATTCTGTTTATTTTGTCTGAGAAAGCAGGATGTGCAAACTATAAAAATTTTATCGTACGTGAACTCAGAAACTAAAGAATATATACAAAACTATTCAACACATTACATCACTTCTGAAGTTGTATTCTGTCGGAAGAGAATTTTCGTATGGTAAGTAACCTTTTCACTTTCCATATGAAACTAGCATGCTACAAAAAAAATGGACGAACGGTTGTCAGAAAATCTGATGGTGTGTATGAGGCTTAAGACTGGGATGCCAGTACCTTTGGTAATATAGTGTATGTCTATACTACATGATTCAAATAATAATAATGGAGATATATTTCATCTCCGGGTTGTCTCTATATATCTCCAATATCAGACAGTTCTCCAAAGATGGATATAAAAATGTAAAAAATTTAATATCTGCACTAAAAAACATGAACAACTTTGTGAAAATCGAATGAATGAAAACCAGCCGCCAGCAGGAAGTCTGATATAGAAGTACAAATAGTATAATATAATTCTATGTATAGAGCCCTACACTTAGTGACACAATGTGTGATGAGACAAATGAGAAATCTGCAACCTACAATGTGTCCGAATATCAACACTTCTAATGTAGATGTGATAATTCCACCAATAGTGATCAATAATAACAATTAAATTCACTACAAAAATGCACTTTCAGACATGTGAGGAAGGGCAGATCTCCTCCAACCTATTCACAGCTACTTCAGTCTATATAATGTGCAAAAATACAATTTCACCCGAGGTATCCAGACAATGGCCGCAATCACATTACATAGAAAGGAAACAGCCTCCATGTCACTGCCTGGACTCCATCATACACGACTGCAGTCCGGAGCGGTGTGTGCTCTGAGTTCTGTGTATACTCGTGTATATGATGGAAGTGTACAATCTGTGATTCTATATATATTTAAGGATTATGCACTATGGAGGCTTTTTCTTTTCTATGTAATGTGATTGCGGCCATTGTCTGGATACCTCGGGTGATATTGGAGATACTATCTGGAGGTCTGACATTCCGTGGCACAGTCTGTTCTCATCGGAAGCTGGCTTGAGCGGAGTGGCGCTGCTGGAAAGATATAAACAAGCGTGTCTGGGCCTTGCTTGTGGGGACAAACCTTTTGGTAAGTGACCTGTTTGCTCACTGGTGTGGGGGAGGTTGATTGAAGTTGCTGCAAAGAGGTGGAAGATGATCAGCATTGATTTAAACCATCTGGATGAATCTCTGGGACTTATTATTTATGTTACTGCTCAAGTCACTGTATGATGATTGGAGATGGAATTAGTGGTAAATGGGTTGTAGGAAATCTACCTTTTCACCTTTATAAACTTTCTCTTGATGTTTGAAATTTTTTAAGTTAACTCTCATAGCTCTTCATGTATATTTATTTTTGCATATTATATGTTAAATAGATTGAAGTAGCTGTGAATAGGTTGCAGGAGATCTGCCTTTGTTTACATTTATGAAAGTGTATTTTTGTAGTGCATGTAATTGTTATATCTGATCACTATTGGTGGAATTATCACATCTAGTATAATATGGAAGACTGCAGCACTAGTATATAACATTCACACAATATAAATGTGAAAATATAACAATAAAAGTGAGACTCCTCTTCACAAAACTCCCTATAAGTGTATATATAACAATGGTATGGAGACTATTTCACTGATAACTAATGAAGAGAATTTATAATCAGCATATATAAAATTAGTGCAACAATATTAGTACAAATTTTCAAAAAATGTCCAAATAAAGAACGGTAATAATAAAATCTTCTCCACACCATAATACATAGTTGCCAACTGTCCCGAATTTCGCGGGACATTCCCGTGATTAGGACATTTGTCCCGAATTAATTTTGTCCCGGAAAATTCGGTTTGTCCCGGGAAATTAAATTTCCCGTTTTTTGCTGCCGGCCGCTAGATGTCTCCACCGGACGCCATTTTTAAGAAGACCAGAAGTTGGTCTACACCTGTGGCGCTGCCCACTCCTGCTGCTAGTGTGTGTTTGTGTCAGTGAGTTGAAATAGCGGTAGGCGGCGCCACAGTCATCTGCGGCAGCATGTCGGGGGCCAGTCTACAATGTGGATGTTGGGGCGGGGGCCAGTCGGATGTTGGGGGCCAGTGACAGACAGACAGTCATGGTATGTGAATGTGGGGGCCAGTCTGTGAATGTAGGGGGCAAGTCTGTGGATTTGGGGGCCAGTCTGTGAATGTGGGGGCCAGTGGTATTCAGGGGCCAGTCTGTGAATGTGGGGGCCAGTCTGTGAATGTGGGGGCCAGTCTGTGGATGTGGGGGCCAGTCTGTGAATGTGGGGGCCAGTCTGTGGATGTGGGGGCCAGTCTGTGGACATGGGGGCCAGTGGTATGTTGGGGGCCAGTCTTTGCATGTGGGGGCCAGTCTGTGAATGTGGGGGCCAGTCTGTGGACGTGGGGGCCAGTCTGTGAATGTGGGGGCCAGTCTGTGAATGTGGGGGCTAGTCTGTGAATGTGGGGGCCAGTTTGTGAATGTGGGGGCCAGTCTGTGAATGTGGGAGCCAGTCTGTGAATGTGGGGGGCCAGTCTGTGGATGTGGGGGGCCAGTGGTATGTCGGGGGCAGTCTGGAGATGTGGGGGCCGGGCTGTGGAGTATGTGGGGGCAGGTCTGTGCAGGATGTGGGGGGGCGGTCTGTGGATGTCAGAGGGGCACCAGATGTAAGGAGGGGCTCCGCTGATGGACACAGATGTGAGGAACGTACCTCTGATGGGGCACCTGATGTAAGGACAGACTCCACTTGGGACACCTGATGGCATCTGGTGGCAGGCAACGTGGCTAGTGATGCGCTCATGGCTCCCACTGATTCTGCATTATGGTGAGTTGAATGATTTAATTTTATATTACAATGTAATAATAGAAATAATGTGCTTCAATCATCCTGACACCATGGCTTCAATCATGGCGCCTGGAGGATTGAAGCGCCAACACCAGGTATTTGGAGTATCTTTATCTGCTGATTGTCAAACTCTGGAAAACACATATTGCTATTGTGGTGTAGGATCGGGGGGCTGCTGTCCCCCTCTTCCCTCTCTCCATCCCCCTCCTTTCCCTCTCCATCCCATATTCATCTCAGACTCTAACCACACCCCTTTGAGCCACGCCCCATGTAAGCCATGCCCACTATTTTACGTAAACCATGCCCATTTTCCGCGGCGGCGCGCGCCACATTTATATCTTTTCCTATGCCACACCTATAAACGCCCCCTAATTATACCACGACTCTGCCTGCTGCCAAAAAAGAGTCCCGAATTATTTTTTACAATGTTGGCAACTATGCATAAGATAAAACCATGATGTTCAAAGGAAATACCAAAGTACAACTGTCATAAGATGCACACGGGTAAGGCGCTCTGGCGCACAGTTATGTGCAATAGGAATGCACTAAAGCACACACAGGATGTGACCCCTTGCTGACCTATAAAGGAAGTGAGGTCATCCAAACACACTGCTGGTTCGTCTTCAGCTTTGTGATTCCCACATCTACTCTTGTGATCTGCATTACCCATTGTGATCCGGATTGCCTCATCGACCTCGCTGATCTTCTCCTGACCTGACCTCTGGCTTGGCCTTGGACTCCCGCTTTCTGAACGTGTTTGACCCTCAGCCTGCATCTGGACTTACCTGCTATCTCCTGTGTTCGACCCCTGGCTTGTCTTTGGATTATCCTTCTGTCTCAGCGTTCTTGGTACTTGTCTTCTGATCTGGAATGTGTTTGACCCCTGGCCTGTCTCCTGGATTCTGCCTTTGCATTGCAGACTTGCTACCATTGCTACTGGACCTTCCCACAGGACATCACCTTTCAGCTCTGCTCAAGCTACCTGCTGATCTACTAGCAAGTGACTGTCCTACTGGTAGCTTGTGCCTCTTGGTGCAACCACCCTCTGTGCCACCTTCAGGGGTGGTCTGCGCCGAGTCACAACAGTGGCCACTCTCAGCATTTTGGCCTTGGTGAGTACATTTATATGATAACAATGGTGTCAATTTTAGTCAATGAAGTTTCCACAACATGAGTGAGACTTCTGTGACCATCAAAGTGAATCCCCACAACTGAATCCAAGACTTAGCAGAAGGTTGGAGGTGAAAGCCTAGAGGTCCGTGTGAGTGTGTATGGTCCAATCCCCATACAGGAATATTGAATGGATCCCACCACCTCATCCACTTCTCTTGTCACATTTAGTAATTGGGATACACAAAAAGAGAAATCCTCCAATAGTGTAGATGATCGATCGTGTTTTATAAAGTGATCTATTATAAATGATTAAAGAGAGATGAGAGAAATTAGTTCCATTTATGTAGAGAATAGTTACATTCATTCCTGGGGGAGAAATTCATTTTCTTCTGGTAACATTCTTCTCTTCTTCTACAGATTGTTGTCTAATCACCTGACAGACAGTTCCTGCCCCCACCTGACATCTGGAATAAGAAATAACCAGACACTGAGGACACTGAACCTGTCTGTGAACAATCTGGAGGGTCCTCATTTCAGGGATCTGATGGAAGCTCTGACAACAAGCCGGATAGAGCAATTACGGTGAGTATAACAGGACTGACTGAGACAATAATATTCTGAGACATCTAAATCACATAACGTAGAAATATGAGAATGTCAACAAATTCCATATTTAGGCTCCATGCACACTGGGTTTAAAAAAATGTCAGTTCCCTTGGCAGAAAAAAACTTTCATATAGAGAGTTTATTATACAAAATTTAGGAGAGTTTAGGAGAGTTTTGCATTTTTTCTCCCAGAAAGCTCCAATCAGAAACACGAAGCAGAAGGTTTTTTTCCTGCCTCTAAATGTTGAGGTCAAAATATGTCTGTAATCATCCCAATGTGTATGGAGACATAGGAGAACATGGAGCTGCTTCTACAGGCAGAACACTAAACTCCTGTAGTAGCAGCATTTTTTTTTAAGCCAGTGTGCATGGAGCCAAAATATCCAATCCTGGACTGTTACACTATATTGCCAAAATTATTGGGACACCCACCTTTACACGCACATGAACTTTAATGGCATCCCAGTCTTAGTCCGTAGGGTTCAATATTGAGTTGGCCCATCCTTTGCAGCTATAACAGCTTCAGCTCTTCTGGGCAGGCTGTCCGCAAAGTTTAGGAGTGTGTCTATGGGACTGTTTGACCATTCTTCCAGAAGCACATTTTTTAGGTCAGGCACTGATATTGGATGAGAAGGCCTGGCTTGCAGCCTCTGCACTAACTCATCCCAAAGGTGTTCTATCAGGTATAGGTCAGGACTCTGTGCAGGCTAGTCAAGTTCCTCCACCCCAAACTCACTCATCCATGTTTTTATGGACATTGCCTTTGGCACTGGTGCACAGTCATGTTGAAATAGGAAGGGGCCACCCCCAAACTGTTCCCACAAAGTTGGGAGCATGAAATTTTCCAAATTGTCTTGGTATGCTGACATCTTAAGAGTTCCCTTTACTGGAACTAAGGGGCCAAGCCCAACCCCTGAAAAACAACCCCACATCATAATCTCCCTTCACCAAATGATTTGGGGCAGTGCACAAAGCAAGGTACATAAAGAAATAGATGAGCGAGTTTGGGGTGGAGGAACTTGACAGGTCTGCACAGAGTCCTGACCTCAACCTGATATAGAACACCTTTAGCATGAATTTTTTTGTAATTCCTTTATTAAATGCAAGAAAAAACAACAGAGGCATGGACAGCATTGATAAAACATACAAAATTCCAAAACACAAACATCCTGGTAACACCTGGGTGGGAGATATAGAGACAGTCCCAAGCTTAGGCCTAAACAAAACATGTAAGCGTTCCCAGACAGGGGGCTAGATTCCCCCTAAGACCTCCAATACCAGTTAGGCAATTTGTACCCACCCAGGTGAACAGTAATCATCGCATGGCCATACATTTCAGTGAGATACACAATTTTTGTTATTGTTATAGAGAAGGGAAAGGAAGGGAAATGAGCGATGGGCCGGGCCCCTGGCGAGCAGAGCTTACATTATTGAAGACTAGTCATTTCGGAGGAGGCCCACAACCCAACCACATCCTACATAGACTAACCGGGAAAATCTAACTGCAAACAAAAGAAGGGAAAAAATAAAAAATAGAGAGGAAGGGTTTATTTGAGAAAGGGACTACAAGGGTGGACAAGGGAAGGGGGGGGGGCAAGAAATAAGGGGAGAAAAACCAGAATAGAAAGAAAAAGCAAGTATAAGAAGCAGGGGGAGACTCCAGGAGGGTTGTTGTAAAAGAAGAAGGCACAGAAAGGAGCAGGATAGTGTCCGTGGGTGTCACCCAGTCGCAGGGGTGGGGGCCAGGAGCCAGAGAACAGAGACCCTCTCTCAACGGGTGTCCAGAGCCACCACCCGAAGGTAAGATTCAGTGTAGGTGAAATGTTGCCATGGTCTCTAAGTCTCACGGAAGGCCTCCTCCCTGTTGTGTAGCATCGCTGTGAGGTCTTCCATATCTCTCAATTCATTCACCTTAGAGAACCATAGAGACTTAGCCGGCGGGTTCTCCCATCTCTAACACAAAGGGATGCAGGCCTTCGCCGCGTTCAACAATTGAATAGTCAAGGAGTTCCTGTACTTTTTAATGGATCGCTCTGGCAGGTGCAGCAGGCAGGCCGCAGGGTTCCCCTCCAGGGAGACGCCCGTCAGATGACCAATCGTGTCGGTCACCTTGCACCAGAAGGGGGCTAGCTTGGGGCAGGCCCAAAAGACATGCAACATTGTTCCTTCCGCCTCCCCACAAATGCCAGCAACAATCAGGCACCTGAGGGAAGATGCGCTGAAGAACGGATGGGACCCTATACCACCTAGTTGTGATTTTGTAGCACGTCTCCTGGACTCGGGTGGCCATAGAGAATTTCTGCGCAAAGTGGAGAATTTTCTGCTGTTGATCTGGGGTAAAGTGGGTGCAAAGGTCTGCCTCCCACTTAGCCACGAATGGGGGGACGGATCAGAGCTTTAGCATGAATTTGAGTGGAGACTGCAAGCCAAGCCTTCTCATCCAACATCAGTGCATGATCTCACAAATGCACTTCTGTAAGAATGGTCAAACATTCCCATAGACACACTCCTGAACCTTGTGGATGGCCTTCCCAGAAAAGATGAAGCCGTTATAGCTGCAAAGGATGGGCCAACTCACCATTGAACCCTACGGAGTAAAGGCCCATATATACTATACGAAAATCAGTAGTCAAATTTTTTCCAAACGATCTGACGATTTTTGGATCATTAGTATTGTGCTTTCGATAGCCGATTCAGATTTTTTTGTCTGAGAAAGCTGGATCTGAAGACTATAAAATTTTTATCGTACGTGAACTCAGAAATGAAAGAATACACACAAAACTATTCAACACATTACATCACTTCTGAAGTTGTATTCTGTCAGACGAGAATTTTCATATGGTGAGTAACCTCTTCACTTTCCATATGAGACTTGCATGACACAAAAAACAGACAAACGGTCGTCAGAAAATCTGATGGTGTGTACGAGGCTTAAGACTGGCATGCCATTAAAGTTAATGTGCTTGTAAAGTCAGACGTCCCAATACTTTTGGTAATATAGTGTATGTCTAAACTATATAAATCAAATAATAATAATGGAGATATATTTAATCTCCAGGTTGTCTCTATATATCACCAATATCAGACAGTTCTCTAAAGCTGGATATAAAAATGTAAAAATGAAATATCTGCACTAAAAAAAACATGAACAACTTTGTGAAAATCTAATGAATGAAAACCAGCCGCCAGCAGGAAGTCTGATATAGAAGTACAAATAGTATAATATAATTCTATGTATAGAGCCCTACACTTAGTGACAAAATGTGTGATGAAACAAATGAGAAATCTGCAACCTACAATGTGTTTGAATAATGTAGATGTGATAACTCCACCAATAGTGATCAATAATAACAATTAAATTCACTACAAAAATGTACTTTCATACATGTGAGGAAGGGCAGATCTCCTCCAACCTATTCACAGCTACTTCAGTCTATATAACATATAATGTGCAAAAATACAATATCACCCGAGGTATCCAGACAATGGCCGCAATCACATTACATACAGTAGAAAGGAAAAAGCCTCCATGTCACTGCCTGGACTCCATCATACACGGCTGCAGTCTGGAGCGGTGTGTGCTCTGAGTTCTGTGTATACTCGTGTATATAATGGAAGTGTACAATCTGTGATTCTACATATATTTAAGGATTATGCACTATGGAGGCTTTTTCTTTTCTATGTAATGTGATGGCAGCCATTGTCTGGATACCTCGGGTGATATTGGAGATACTACCTGGAGGTCTGACATTCCGTGGCACAGTCTGTTCTCATCGGAAGCCGGCTTGAGCAGAGTGGCGCTGCTGGAAGGATATAAACAAGCGTGTCTGGGCCTTGCTTGTGGGGACAAACCTTTTGGTAAGTGACCTGTTTGTTCACTGGTGTGGGAGAGGTTGATTGAAGTTGTTGCAAAGAGGTGGAAGATGATCAGCATTGATTTAAACCATCTGGATGAATCTCTGGGACTTATTTATGTTACTGCACAAGTCACTGTATGGTTATTGGAGATGGAAGTAGTGGTAAATGGGTTGTAGGAAATCTACCTTTTCACCTTTATAAACTTTCTCTTGATGTTTGCAATTTTTTAAGATAACTCTCATAGCTCTTCATGCATATTTATTTTTGCATATTATATGTTAAATAGATTGAATTAGCTGTGAATAGGTTGCAGGAGATCTGCCTTTGTTTACATTTATGAAAGTGTATTTTTGTAGTGAATGAAATTGTTATATCTGATCTTTATTGGTTTAATTATCACATCTAGTATAATATGGAAGACTGCAGCACTAGTATATAACATTCACACAATATAAATGTGAAAATATTGTGTATGTAAGTGTATATATAACAATGGTATGGAGACTATTTCACTATTTTGATAACTAATGAAGAGAATTTATAATCAGCATATATAAAATATAACAATAAAAGTGGGACTCCTCATTTTTCATTTATTCACAAAACTCCCTATAAGTGTATATATAACAATGGTATGGAGACTATTTCACTGATAGCTAATGAAGAAAATTTATAATTAGCATATATAAAATTAGTGCAGTAATATTAGTACAAATTTTCAAAAAATGTCCAAATAAAGAACGGTAATAATAAAATCTTCTCCACACCATAAGATCAAATCTTCCACCATGATGTTCAAAGGAAATCCCAAAGTACAGTTGTCATAAGATGCACATGGGTAAGGCGCTCTGGCGCACAGTTATGTGCAATAGGAATGCGCTAAAGCGCACGAGCACACACACAGGATGTGACCCCTCGCTGACCCATAAAGGAAGTGAGGTCATCCAAACACACTGCTGGTTCATCTTCAGCTTCCTGTGATTCCCACATCTGCTCTTGTGATCTGTATTATCCATTGTGACCCAGATTGCCTTATTGACCTCGCTGATCTTCTCCTGCCCTGACCTCTGGCTTGACCTTGGACTCCCGCTTTCTGAACGTGTTTGACCCTCAGCCTGCATCTGGACTTACCTGCTATCTCCTGTGTTCGACCCCTGGCTTGTCTTTGGATTATCCTTCTGTCTCAGCGTTCCTGGTACTTGTTGTCTTCTGATCTGGACTGTGTTTGACCCCTGACCTCCCTCCAGGATTCTGCCTTTGCCTTACAGACTTGCTACAATTGCTACTGGACCTTCCCAGGGGACATCACCTTTCAGCTCTGCTCAAGCTACCTGCTGATCTACTAGCAAGTGACTGTCCTACTGGTAGCTTGTGCCTCTTGGTGCAACCACCCTCTGTGCCACCTTCAGGGGTGGTCTGCGCTGAGTCCCAACAGCGACCACTCTCAGCATCTTGGCCTCGTGAGTACATTTATATGATAACAATGGTGTTCATTTTAGTCAATGAAGTTTCCACAACATGAGTGAGACTTCTGTGACCATCAAAGTGAATCCCCACAACTGAATCCAAGACTTAGCAGAAGGTTGGAGGTGAAAGCCTAGAGGTCAGTGTGAGTGTGTATCGTCCAATCCCCATACAGGAATAATGAATGGATCACACCACCTCATCCACTTCTCATGTCACATTTATTAATTGGGATCCACAAAAAGAGAAGTCCTCCAATAGTGTAGATGATCGATCGTGTTTTCTAAAGTGATCTAATATAAATGATTAAAGAGAGATGAGAGAAATGAGTTCCATTCATGTAGAGAATAGTTACATTCATTCCTGGGGGAGAAAATCTTTTTCTTCTGGTAACATTCTTCTCTTCTTCTACAGATTGTCCTCTAATCACCTGTCAGACAGTTCCTGCCCCCACCTGGCATCTGGAATAAGAAATAACCAGACACTGAGGACACTGGACCTGTCTGGGAACAATCTGGAGGGTCCTGATTTCAGGGATCTGATGGAAGCTCTGACAACAAGCCGGATTGAGGAATTACGGTGAGTATAACAGGACTGACTGAGACAATAATATTCTGGGACAGTTTTATATCTAAACCACATAAATAATATAGAAATATGAGAATGTCATCAAATTCCATCTTTAGACTCCATAAGGCTCCATGCACACTGGGCTTAAAAAATGTCAGTTCCCTTGGCAGAAAACACTTTCATATAGAGAGTTTATTGTACAAAGTTTAGACGAGTTTAGGAGAGTTTTGCAATTTTTTTCCCAGAAAGCTCCAATCAGAAACATGAAGCAGAAGAGTTCTTTTCCTGTCTCTAACTGTTGAGGTCAAAATATGTCTGTAATCATCCCAATGTGTATGGAGACATAGGAGAATATGGAGCTGCTTCTACAGGCAGAACACAAAACTCCTGTAGTAGCAGCATTTTTTTTTAACCAGTGTGCATGGAGCCAAAATATCCAATCATGGACTTTTACACGATATTGCCAAAAGTATTGGGACACCCACCTTTAAACGCACATGAACTTTAATGGCATCACAGTCTTTGTCCGTAGGGTTCAATATTGAGTTGGCCCATCCTTTGCAGCTATAACATCTTCAGCTCTCTTGGAAGGCTGTCCGCAAAGTTTCGGAGTGTGTCTATGGGACTGTTTCACCATTCTTCCAGAAGCACATTTGTTAGGTCAGGCACTGATGTTGGATGAGAAGGCCTGGCTTGCAACCTCTGCACTAACTCATCCCAAAGGTGTTCTATCAGGTTGAGGTCAGGACTCTGTGCAGGCTAGTCAAGTTCCTCCACCCCAAACTCACTCATCCATGTTTTTATGGACCTTGCCTTTGGCACTGGTGCACAGTCATGTTGAAATAGGAAGGGGCCACCCCCAAACTGTTCCCACAACGTTGGGAGCATAACATTTTCCAAATTGTCTTGGTATGCAGACATCTTAAGAGTTCCCTTTACTGGAACTAAGGAGCCAAGCCCAACCCCTGAAAAACAACCCCACACCATAATCCCCTTTCACCAAATGATTTGGGGCAGTGCACAAAGCAAGGTATATAAAGGCATAGATGAGCGAGTTTGGGGTGGAGGAACTTGACTGGTCTGCACAGAGTCCTGACCTCAACCTGATATAGAACACCTTTAGCATGAATTGGAGTGGAAACTGAGAGCCAGGTCTTCTCATCCAACATCAGTGCATGATCTCACAAATGCGCTTCTGGAAGAATGGTCAAATATTACTATAGACACACTCCTAAACCTTGTGGACAGCCTTCCCAGAAAAGATGAAGCTGTTATAGCTGCAAAGGGTGGGCCAACTCACCAATGAACACTACGGACTAATGACCCATACACAGGATACGAAAATCAGTAGTAAAATTTTGGCAAAATGATCTGACAATTTTTGGATCATTAGTATTGTGCTTTCGATAGCCGATTCAGATTTTTTTGTCTGAGAAAGCTGGATGTGCAAACTATAACATTTTTATAGAAAAAGTATAGACCGCGCTAGGAGAAACAATGTGAAATTAACAAACTAACAAAATAGGCAGCAGCAATAAATGCGATATAGCACCCAACAGCAACAAAATATATGTAAGGCTGCGCCAATCCCTCTAACATAAGATAAAATACTAAATAAAATTAAATATATAAACAATAATACAATTGAGCAATAAGACCTCAAATGCTGTGTAAAGTGACAAAAAGAAAAAGAGTCCAATCTAAAAAAAAGTTCATAGGTGAATCCAAATAACGGACGTAGATGTCCTCAGATGACAACACCCAAGTGGTTCAACACTTTCCAAAGCGCGTGAAGTGCCCGTCACCAAATGTTGAATGCGCTTACCAGAAAATATATGAAATGAAGCATATATAAATGATCAGTGGACAACATCCAGGTCTGCCTTCCTCAGCTGGGTCAGCACTCCATCCCTTAGCGATCTTTCAGGATAATGATCTGTTCAGTGGTCTCGATATAAGGCACTCAAAAACCCACAGAAAAGAGAGGGACTCAGCTTCTCCCGGTGACTCCGAGCCGCCGCCTGCTGCCTGGCTCGGTGTCTCTCCGCTGACCTCTCACCCGGCCGCGCCTCGCTCTCACTCCTCGGTTGCTAAGGCAGTGAATGCTCGGGAATGCTGGGAAGAATCGTGACGTCAGACGGAGCCTCCCGGGTCACGCCTACCTCCTCCGTCTTCAGCCTCGGAGAGGCTTCATACGTGAACTCAGAAACGAAAGAGTACACACAAAACTATTCAACACATTACATCACTTCTGAAGTTGTATTCTGTCAGACAAGAATTTTCATATGGTGAGTAACCTCTTCACTTTCCATATGAGACTAGCATGACACAAAAAACAGACAAACGGTCGTCAGAAAATCTGATGGTGTGTACGAGGCTTAAGACTGGCATGCCATTAAAGTTAATGTGCTTGTAAAGTCAGACGTCCCAATACTTTTGGTAATATAGTGTATGTCTAAATTATATAAATCAAATAATAATAATGGAGATATATTTAATCTCCGGGTTGTCTCTATATATCACCAATATCAGACAGTTCTCTAAAGCTGGATATAAAAATGTAAAAATGAAATATCTGCAGTAAAAAAAAAAAGAACAACTTTGTGAAAATCTAATGAATGAAAACCAGCCGCCAACAGGAAGTCTGATATAGAAGTACAAATAGTATAATATCATTCTATGTATAGAGCCCTACACTTAGTGACACAATGTGTGATGAGACAAATGAGAAATCTGCAACCTACAATGTGTCCGAATACCAACACTTCTAATGTAAATGTGATATCTCCACCAATAGTGATCAATAATAACAATTCAATTCACTACAAAAATGCACTTTCATACATGTGAGGAAGGGCAGATCTCCTCCAACCTATTCACAGCTACTTCAGTCTATATAATATATAATGTGCAAAAATACACCCGTGGTATCCAGACAATGGCCGCCATCTCATTACATAGAAAGGAAAAAGCCTCCATGTCACTGCCTGGACTCCATCATACACGGCTGCAGTCCGGAGCGGTGTGTGCTCTGAGTTCTGTGTATACTCGTGTGTATGATGGAAGTGTGCAATCTGTGATTCTATATATATTTAAGGATTATGCACTATGGAGGCTTCTTCTTTTCTATGTAATGTGATGGCGGCCATTGTCTGGATACCTCGGGTGATATTGGAGATACTACCTGGTGGTCTGACATTCTGCGGCACAGTCTGTTCTCATCGGAAGACGGCTTGAGCGGAGTGGCGCTGCTGGAAGGATATAAACAAGCGTGTCTGGGCCTTGCTTGTGGGGACAAACCTTTTGGTAAGTGACCTGTTTGCTCACTGGTGTGGGAGAGGTTGATTGAAGTTGCTGCAAAGAGGTGGAAGATGATCAGCATTGATTTAAACTATCTGGATGAATCTCTGGGACTTATTATTTATGTTACTGCACAAGTCACTGTATGGTGATTGGAGATGGAAGTAGTGGTGAATGGGTTGTAGGAAATCACCTTTTCACCTTTATAAACTTTCTCTTGATGTTTGCAATTTTTTAACATAACTCTCATAGCTCTTCATGTATATTTATTTTTGCATATTATATGTTAAATAGATTGAAGTAGCTGTAAATAGGTTGCAGGAGATCTGCCTTTGTTTACATTTCTGAAAGTGTATTTTTGTAGTGAATGGAATTGTTATATCTGATCCCTATTGGTGGAATTATCACATCTAGTATAATATGGAAGACTGCAGCACTAGTATATAACATTCACACAATATAAATGTGAAAATATAACAATAAAAGTGAGACTCCTCATCACAAAACTCCCTATAAGTGTATATATAAGAATGGTATGGAGACTATTTCACTGATAACTGATAATTCACTGATAAGGAAATCCCAAAGTACAATTGTCATAACATGCGCACGTTAAGGCGCTCTGGCGCACAGTTATGCTCAATAGGAATGCACTAAAGCGCACGAGCACACACACACAGGATGTGACCCCTCGCTGACCTATAAAGGAAGTGCGGTCATCCAAACACACTGCTGGTTCGTCTTCAGCTTCCTGTGATTCCCACATCTGCTCTTGTGATCTGTATTACCTGTTGTGACCCGGATTGCCTCATTGACCTCGCTGATCTTCTCCTGACCTGACCTCTGGCTTGACCTTGGACTCCCGCTTTCTGAACGTGTTTGACCCTCAGCCTGCATCTGAACTTACCTGCTATCTCCTGTTTTCGACCCCTTGCTTGTCTTTGGATTATCCTTCTGTCTCAGCATTCTTGGTACTTGTTGTCTTCTGATTTGGTGTCAATGACGTTTCCACAACATGAGTGAGACTTCTGTGACCATCAAAGTGAATCCCCACAACTGAATCTAAGACTTAGCAGAAGGTTGGAGGTGGAAGCCTAGAGGGCAGTGTGAGTGTGTATGGTCCTATCCCCATACAGGAATAATGAATGGATCCCACCACCTCATCCACTTCTCATGTCACATTTAGTAATTGGGATCCACAAAAAGAGAAATCCTCCAATAGTATAGATGATTGATCGTGTTTTATAAAGTGATCTATTATAAATGATTAAAGAGAGATGTGAGAAATGAGTTCCATTTATGTAGATAATAGTTCCATTCATTCCTGGGGGAGAAAATAATTTTCTTCTGGTAACATTCTTCTCTTCTACAGATTGCATAATAATCACCTGACAGACAGTTCCTGCCCCCACCTGGCATCTGGAATAAGAAAAAACCAGACACTGAGGACACTGGACCTGTCTGATAACAATCTGGATGGTCCTCATTTCAGGGATCTGATGGAAGCTCTGCCAACAAGCCGGATAGAGGAATTACGGTGAGTATAACAGGACTGACTGAGACAATAATATTCTAGGACAGTTTTATATCTAAACCACATAAATAATATAGAAATATGAGAATGTCATCAAATTCCATCTTTAGACTCCATAAGGCTCCATGCACACTGGGCTTAAAAGAAATGTCAGTTCCCTTGGCAGAAAAAAACTTTCATATAGAGAGTTTATTGTACAAAGTTTAGACGAGTTTAGGAGAGTTTTGCATTTTTTTCTCCCAGAAAGCTCCAATCAGAAAAACGAAGCAGAAGAGTTTTTTGCCTGCCTCTAAATGTTGAGGTCAAAATATGTCTGTAATCGCCCCAATGTGTATGGAGACATAAGAGAACAAGGAGCTGCTTCTACAGGCAGAACACAAAACTCCTGTAGTAGCAGCAATTTTTTTTTCCAATATAATTTTATTAGATAATTTCAGGAACAAAAATCAGTACAATACAGCAGTACAATAAACAGATCGTGAGAATACATTTTTGTACATACATTAAACATATCACAATAGGACTCTGTATATTGCCATCATATCCTTATACACTGTTTAGAAGCGTGATTCCAAGAGAAAAGAAAACTAGTTCAAGTCCTATGACATTGTTCTGATAGCCCATGCTACAGCCTTCCCACCGACGAGGACTGAAGCTTAGTAATAGATATGGGAGGACAAGAGCGAATTCTGCTTGGAACGTGTTGTATAACTATATTTTGCGCGACTTCCTCTGTGAAAGTGCTTAGTTAGATATTCCCAACCCGACCTCTGCACCCCTTACGGGAGCTTGCTGTACAGAGGGAGAAGGGGTACATCCATTTGAGTAACATGTTACAGTCTGAACTATAATAAGAGTTCCTTAATGCTCCTATACAATAATGTCAGGCACAGTTTCATCGCCTGATATAGAAATTCCCTTAGATGCTCAAATATATGAATTCAGACCCTAATGCCGGCCATACACGGTTCGAATTTCGAAAGAATTTTCTTTCGAAAATCGTATCTAAGAATTTTCGTATGAATTTCGCACCATTAGTGGGCTGCAGCAACAGCCGATTTTCGTGCGGAAATAAAATTTGAGGAATCGGACATGTTGGAAATTTTTAGAAAAACGAACGATTTTCTGATCAATGATGGGAGAATCGTGCGAGAAACGTAAGAAAATGTACGGAGATAAAAGAAAATGTACGGAGAGAAAAGAAGATTCCCAGCCAAGAAAATTCTTTTCTGTAGCAACATGAGGTGAAATTGAAGGCTTGGTCGGCCGAATTTCGAAAATCAATGGTGGCATCATCGGATCACAAAAAAAACGAATTTTCTGATTTTGAAAAGAAAATTCGTTCGAAATTCGACCGTGTATGGCCTGCATTAGAAATGCAGTCTCAGATTGATAACCAGAAATGCATTTCCCAGTGTATTTTATTTCCAAATGCTGAAAAATACAACCTCAGTAGGGCCAAGGGTAGGAGAAGCTCAAGTTATTCGGATATGATCACCGAATTGCGGTGAAGTTCTAAAGTGTATCCAACACATCCATAGTGTGGTGTACTTAGAAGGGGTATTGTGAGCCTGATGAATTAATTGTTCCATCTCAGAAATTTTTTCTACCCGTGCAACCCAGTCTGCCACCGTTGGAGGTGTTGTGGATCTCCAGAGAAGTGGGACACATTGTTTAGATGCATTTAACAGATGCGGTATGATCGTGTTCTGGAAACTCGTGTATGGTGTTTAAGCATAATTAAGTAGAAATTGCATCGGCGTGAAGTCGAGCGTCGAGCAAATTTTTTCACAAAAAGATTTAATTAGCGTACACTTCCACCAAATGTGTAGAATTGTTCCCGCTTCTCGGCCGCATCGCCAACATAGTGGAGAAACTGAGGGAAAGAACTTATGTAAAATGTCCGGTGTTCGGTACAATCTCGCATAAATTTTATAAGAATTTTCTTGAGCAGATACATTAACCGAGTTCTTATGGATATTACGAAAGATCATTTCCCACTCCCCATTTGTGAGATCCATGTTTAAGTCTCTTTCCCCGTTGCGCACTGCTAACAGGTCTTTGGGGTTGTGGTCTCTATACAGTAGTGAATATACCTCTGAAATGAGATGTCTGAGAGGTGGTGTACCCATATACAAAGTTTCGAATGGATTCTGATTTCTACTCCAGTGTGATAAGTGAACTGCACTATGAAAGAAGTGTGTAAGTTGCAAAAATTTAAAGAATGGAATATCATGTTCAGGGAGGGACGCACACATCTCTCGAAATGAGAGGATGTTGCCATTTTTAACTAGTAGTGAGGCTCTCAAGATCTGCCTGGAGGAATCAACGATCAAAAACAGCGCATCAAAGGGACTAGTAGATTGATGTGAAAAAGACTTTAAAATGTCATTTATTAAATGTAAAAAATGAACACAGACATCTGATCCCTGCAGGATCTAAAACACATAAAAAACACCAATCATAAAACGGACAGATGTTTGATAATGAAAAGCTCCTCAGATCTCTCAATTATAACTTTGGAAAGGTCAAAACCAAAGACCAATGTGCACAGCTTTCGAATGCCTAATGAATGCAATCAATCATCTGAAAGAACCCAAAAAGTCAGTGTAAACGAATGGAACAACGTTCCTAGGGACACTCACTTCATAGGTGTTCAATGGGCTGCAGAGCTGATGAGTCCAGTCTGATGACCGAGGGGGAGGTGTTTATTTCAGCTCCATCTGAAGCGTTCGGCTTGGAGGCAGAGGTGTAATGCTGCACGCTGGGTGGTAAGGATCAAGCTTAGTCACCAGATGATATCAGCTGTACACATAGGCAGCTTAGAGAACGCTGCACTGCTTGCAGTGCCGCTTGTCCGAGCGGCTGTGGATCACATGAGAGGCTTGTCACGTGGAAGGCTGTGAAGGGGAAGGTTGCAATGCCGACTCTCCTGCTTACATGTTTCGCGCTCCTGCGCTTTGTCAAAGCTGGAGCGGCATACAGCAACCAGAAAGATAAAGGCATCGGGTAGTGTGTAGGGGCGGGGACTGTCGAAGTCTCTCAGGTTAACCCCTAATGTGTCACTAAGCCTCCTGCAGTTAAAACCTTATTAGACAGGGGTCTGTGTCAGTGAAAGAACTGTTAGAAAACATCTAATAGGAAATGTGGATTGAAACATATGGTAGACACAGTGGTGTAGTGGTTAGCACTCTGACCTAGCAGCAAGCAGGACGCTGGTTCGAATCCCAACCACGCCACCACCCGCCTGGAGCTTGTATGTTCTCCCTGTGCCTGTGTGGGTTTTTTTTTTTTTTTTCATTTCTTTATTGTATCAATTTTTTTTTTTTTTTTCATAATACTATTTTTATGAATGAAGAGTAGTTAATATATTTATTCTAACTATCCTATGGGAAAGGACTTAATAACATATCTAAAATATATCTTTTAAATAATTTGTTTTTTTGCCCTTGGTCTCCGCAATTTTTCCCCCCCTTGGGTTTTTTTAACTTACAGTGTCCTTTTATCCATAGCATTCTTCTCCCTTCTGTATATCCTTTAATATCCCCATGGAAACCCACACAGGCACATGCGCTGTTTTTGATCGTTTTTTCTGCTGCATCCATTTTTTGCCAAGTCCATAATGGGTTAACAGCCGCACATTGAGACCATCTACAGGACATTTATTTAAATAAACAAACATCCCACGAGATAGTCAAGCGCTCTTAAAGAGACCATTCATTTGTGCGCCAACTTTATATTGTTTTGTTTTGCCTGGAGGAATCTCCCGACGTATCTCGCAGGGAAAGCCCGGTGGAAAATCTGGATTGTCAGTCAAAGGAGTCATCGGGCCTGGGGATGGATTCCACTGCATTTGTGTAGCTATGTCTCTAAACACTCGTAAAGATGCTCCTGTCAATGGGTGCGTGGAATAAGCTTTTGGTATGTTTCTTACTGAGATCCATGGCAAGTGTGCTACTGGCACGGAGTCGAATGAGCCCTCCAAATTTATCCAATCTTTCGAATCTTTGTGTACGTGCCAGTCAATAATTCTTGTGAGGTGGCAAGCTGAGTGATATCTACGAATGTCTGGTAAACTAAGACCCCCTAGAGCTAGGTAGTACCAACGTGTCCCAGCTGATTCTCGGGGATTTCGAGGCCCAAATAAAATTCCTGCATAACCTTTTAAATGCTGCGAAGAATGAAGCAGGGAGTTTAATCGGCACAGTTTGCATTATGTATAAAATGCGAGTTGCTGCGATCCCGCTCCTTCTGATGGACGTTCCTGAACGTCCTATCAGAAGTAGACGGCTCCCACCCGGCCGTATATGTGCATTGGCCGGGTGGGAGCCATCTACTTCTGATAGGACGTTCAGGAACATCCATCAGAAGGAGCGGGATCCCGCGCAGCGGCGCGATCCTGATCCTGATGGGCCGTGTCACCCGGACACGGAGCATCTCAGATCGGCGGGAGGGCTCTGTGATTGGCCCTCCTGATCACATGACGGCCGTGTCCAATCACGGCCGTCATGTGATGTAAACAAACAGCCGGTTGCTAGGCAATCGGCTCCTCCTCTCCTCACACAGAAGTCATCACTGAGGAGAGGAGAGCAGATCGCTGCAGCCGGCTGATGATCAGTGAGTATGAGCTGTTTTTTACAGCTTTTTACTCACTGATCACCAGTCTAGTGTAAACACAAATCACCACACAGTGTAAACACACCAGACAGTATAAACACAATGTCCCCACACATGTCCCCAAAATATACATGTCCCCAAATAATAAAAACACATGTCCCTAATAATAAAAACATGTCCCCCACATATGTCCCACTAAAATCACATGTCCCAATGATTATATGCACACATATGTACGTGATTACCTGCACACATATGTACATGATCATTTGCGCACATATGTCCGTGATCACACAAACCAATTATTATACACTTAATGGAATTTTTTTTTACCAAAAACATGTAGCAGAATACATTTTGGCTTAAATTTATGACAAAATTTGATTTTATTGGATTTCTTTTAAAATAGAAAGAAGAAAATATAGTTTTTTTTTCCAAATTTCCACTTTTTTTGCGCTTATATTGCAAAAAATTAAAAATGGAGTCGTGAATAAATACGACCAAAATAAAGCTCTATTTGTGCGAACAAAATGATAAAAATTTAATTTGGGTACAGTGTAGCATGACTGCGCAATTGTCACTGAAAGCGCTAGAGCGATGAAAGCTGAAAATTGGCCTGGGAAGGAAGGAGGCGAAAGTGCCCTGTATTGTAGTGGTTAAGATCACTTTGTAGGGATTGTAGGATCGGTTTGTAGTTTAAATCGTAAAGATTATCCAAAGAGGCAGGTAATTGGATTCCTAGGTATGTGAGTGCTCTAGGTTCCCAGCTAAATGGAAAATTCAGCTTACATAGATCTACTGTGGACGAGGAGAGGGAAATGTTAACAGCTTTTGATTTTGAGAAATTAATTTGCAGGTTGGATAGTTTGTTGAAAAGTGTGAAATCTTTTAATATATTTGGTAAAGTAATTATCGGGTCTGAGAGGAACAAAAGGATATCATTGGCATATGCCGCTATTTTATATTGTTTATGTCCTATACTGATGCCTTTTATAGCAGCATTCTCTCTAAGTTTTCATCGGAGGGGTTCAAGGGTAAGAATGAAAATTAACGGCGATAGTGGGCAACCCTGACGAGTTCCGTTCGACACGGAGAAGGCGTCCAACAGGCAACCATTAACCCGTACTTTTGCTGTGGGAAAGGAATATAATGTCGCTACCATCTCTTGGAAGTGTTGTGGGAACCCCCAACATTTGTAACGTAGCGGATAAATAGTCCCAGGCCACCCTGTCTAACGCCTTCTCCACGTCCAACGATAGAAAAAAACATTTTTGTTGTGTCTGATTGGTAAGCCAGTGTTGGATATGTAGTGCTTTTATAGTATTGTCCCTAGCCTCTCTTCCAGGGACAAAACTGACTTGGTCCAGGGTTATTATTTGTGGGAGAAGCATAAGGAGACGGTTGGCTAGAATTTTGGCATAGAGTTTCACATCAACTTTTAGAAGCTTGATGGGTCTATAATTCGAAACTATGGTGTCGTCTTTATTGGGTTTGGGAATCAATGTTATGTGAGCCTCAAGTAAATCTTTATTGACTGGACCAGCGGGTGAAAGAGAATTAAAAGTTTTAAGGAGGTGTGGGGAAAGTATCTCCTGGAAGGTTTTGTAATAACTGACAGTCAGACCGTCTGGACCCCGGGCTTTTGACCGGTTTTAGTTGTTTTAACGCTAAGTTAAGTTCCTCGATAGTGATCTGTCCGTCTAAGGTCTCCATGTCATCCATGGCCATCTGGGGAGCCCCATATTTTGTGAGAAAACCAAAGATTAATTTTTGTCTGTCTGTAGCCTGTGCCGCCGAGGTATCTGGGGACAAGTTGTAAAGTTTTGAAAAATAAGTCACGAATTGCTTGGCAATGTTATCAGAGGTTACATGCATTTTGCCTTGATGGTCTATGATTTTATGTATCGTTGCCACAGCTTTCTTGCGTTGTATTGCTTCTGCCAGTAATTTACCCGATTTATTACTGAATTCATAAAAAAGCTTCTGCGTGAGAACATATTTTCGCTGTAATCTTTTAATCAACTCCTGACGGAGTTCTTCCCTCGCCTGCAGTAAATTCGAAAGTGTATCGTGTGCCAACGAAGCCTTATGCATTCGTTCCAATTTATGCACCATGTCGTACAGCTCCTGCATATGTTGCTTTCTAAGTTTATGTCTGTGCGCTGCTATGGATATAAATTCCCCTCGCAAAACGCATTTATGTGCTGCCCAGATACACGACGGCTTGGTTTCACCGATATTGTTTTCCTGGAAATATTGTGAAAGACGTGAGGCTATTTTCTGTGTAATTTCTATATCAGTCAGTAGAGAGTTGTCTAATCACCAAATCAGGCTCGGGGTCCGTACAAAAGGCAGGGTTAATGTCATAGTTACAGGACTGTGGTCCGAAATGATCAATGGTTCTATGGCTGTATGGGTAACATGCGTCAAGTCGTTTTGGGAAATGAAAAAATAATGTAGACGAAAATATTTGTTGTGCGGGGTCGAATAAAAGGTGAAGTCTCTAGCATTTGGGTGGAGTGTACGCCAGGCATCATGTAGTGTTAGTTCTTGCAATTGTGTTTTAATGGCCCATAGCGCTCTGTACGGAAGGGAAGATGTCCCGTTGGATGAGTCTTGGGTCGGGTTTAAAGTCACATTGAAATCCCCCCTACTATGAGCATACCAGTTTGAAATTCAGTGAGGAGGTGCAGTGTCTCCCGAAAAAACGCAACTTGCCTCTTGTTCGGGGCGTATAGGTTCGCTAAAGTAATCTGTCTATTGTGGATGGTGCCTTTAATGAAAAGGTATCTTCCCAGCGTATCTCATTTGATATCCGTTACTGTTAGCGGGCAGTGTTTGGAAATCATTATCGCTACTCCTTTATATTTGGAGTCGTCTGTCGTAGCATGAAAAATCATGGGGTAGTGCCGATTGTAAAGTTTAGGGATGTTGTTGGTTCGGAAGTGTGTCTCTTATAAAAATACGATATGCTGTTTGTGTTTTTTAAGCGTGTATAGTAGTTGTGATCGTTTTTGAGGGACGTTGAGTCCCTGAACATTGAGCGAGGTATAGTTAATTTGTAGATCTCGATCCGGCGTTGCTGCCGCCGGTCGAGCAACCGGGGTTCGAACCGAGGCCATTGTTCGATCCCCAAACCAGGACACTGATAACAAAATTTGATCTAAACAAAAGTGTGTATTTATACGTTAAGAGGAACAAATTCAATTTGGGCATAGCCGAGTTATGTTAACAGTTGTAGGAATGAGAAATATTATACTGACCTACACTATATCAGTATAGGTCAGAGAAGTACAATGTCATGACCTGAATCCGCACTTAGAAATAAGTATACGAATCCACTCACAACACCGTTAGGGGGTTGACCAAGGCCTTGCACTTATATTCTTATCTTAAAGTCAGTGAAACTACCGCTGAGCTCTCGAACATCATATACTGTGGGGAGATTGCATACTAACGTCTATATCACGGAGGGGAGCGACTCGTGCAGGGGCATAAGAACATTTAGTCCGATATAATAGACCTAGCGAACGGTAAAGACAAAATGACAACAATCACATTTACAGTCACATTCACAGAGGCTGATGGAAGTAGGTGTCGGAAAGGAAATTGAACCAATTCTACGTGGAAAAGGGGGCCACTTCGTAGCCGACGAGTGGCGTAAAGCCAAACCATGTGGTCACCTGCCGAATCGGAATCAGAATTATACCCCCTTTCTTATTAATAGCGGGGGCTGAATCTCAACCTCCAACACATAGGCCCATCTACCGAAAACAGAACCATTAGCATCAAATCTAAATCCCTATGTGGATCTAAGAACTGTTTGTGCATCTGAGCATAAGCAACAAAATCTAATTTCGCTGAAATGGTTGTAAACTATTGAAAAACATCATTCAACTTGAGTATCGACTCATAGGGTTATTCAGGGCTTGTACTGGAGATTCTGATTGGCCACTGTCCCTATTTAGATGTTCAGCTTGAGGTTGGTTCTAAAGGTAGCCAGTTAGGGCCACCTTCGGATAGCGAACTCGTCGTAAAAATCACCTTGAGTTAACTCATTTGAAGGTCACCATCGGCCAAACAGAATCTCCCTACCAGGGAGTCAGCATCTATATTCAAAACTGTAAATTCTATCCAGGAATGCTAAGAGCTATCAGATGATTACCTTCCCATAGTCACCCTCACTAGCAATGCTGAACGACTTCCTAACAAATAGCTAAGCACATTTATCATGTATCTCTGTGAGGTCTAGTTATAACCTGTGGAAAAGTTCACTGGAGAAAGGATGTTGATAAAAACCACACATAACAACAAACCTGCTGGCATGTGGTTGACTTCGGAAAGGTTTTTTTTTTAATATTGGCTGAGACGATTCACAACGTCCGAACTCCATTGGGAACTGGACGAAAGGTGAGTCTGCTTAACCTGTAGATAAACCTTAGGAAAGACCGTATAACTCACATCGAATCCAATTTGGTATATGCTGGGCCTAGGAGAACCATTTCAGTGTTCAAAATGTCGCCAACGTTTCCATGGTAAGTTGTTTAGTAGGCCATACGAGTACGTAGAAGTAGGGCTTCTATGGGATGATGAACCAAATAGCTTCTCGTCGTAGTAATCGACAAGCGGTTAATATTGCCGTGTAGCCATTCCCGAAAGACTATTAAAACTTTTAGCTAACTTTAGGCAAACAAAACAACCATAGAACATGAAACGTTCCCGCTTTTAACTAGTGATATAAACCAGCGGAGGACAGAAAGTACCGGAGAACTCCAGTCGATAACACATTGTCAAATGAGTCTTAACCTGACCACTGAAGAATGTGCCATTGGATTCAGATCAGTAGTCCCTACGAGCTCTCTTAGAGCGTGGGGATTCTTCTGGACTATAACCTGGCCTGTCCCCATGTCGAGAGAAGCAGGTACTGTTACCCGAAATTGATCGTCGTCTACGAGGCCGGCGGTGGAGGTGATCTTCTTGTTGAATAAATGCGGAAGTCTGCATACCAATTAGGCACCTGCACTAATGGAATGTCAAGCGTACGACAGAATTGTCGTAAATCTTCGGGCAATCTCAGTATTGCTGATTTCCCCCTATGTGTGGCAGAAAGTCCAAAGGGAAATTTCCATCTGTACTGTATGCCATGTGTGCATAGAACTTCCAACAGGGGTTTCAGGTCTCTGCGATTTTGTAACGTAATGGAAGATAAGTCCTGAAAGATCTGAATAGGCACCCCTCCGTGTTGTAGTTGTTGTTGGCCTTTCACTTGTCGTAAAATCTCCTCCTTCAGCCTGTAGTCAACTATACAGCAAATGATATCTCTGGGAGGGTCGGCCTCTTTGCCTTTGGAGCGTAAGGCCCTGTGTATTCTCTCCATTTCGATACAAGTTTCTCTAGGCCTGTTCAATAGGGAGTTACAGAGAGCCGTTACCTCTTGTTCCAAGATGTCTGGTTCAATGCTTTCTGGTAATCCTCTGATTCGTATGTTGTGACGGCGGCCATGATTATCGAGGTCCTCAATGTGGCGTTGTGTCTCCCGCAGCTGAAGCGTGTGGTGATTGTTCTTTCTAGTGGCTTTGCGGAGCACGTTGTCGTGTTGTGCGGAAATTTTCTCTACCTCCAGGACTCTATCTGTGAGTGCATGGATGTCAACACGTAGGTCTGCTATGGCGGACAATAGCGTATCCTTTATTGTCTGCCGCTATGCACCGCAGATCTTGTATGCTAACCGGTTGTTGTAGGGACAAATCTCGATTTACGGAGATCATCTGAGAAGTCTCTCATGAAACAAGGATCGCATCCGACAGAGGCGATGTAGCTGGCTGGGAGTGGACGCGGCGGGAAGGCGCCATGTTTCCTCTCTGTGATCGGAACATTTCGGGGATATTTTGAGTATTGCCACCCGAATGTCCTCAAGGCGACCGGGATCTCGACGTTGAGGCATTCCTGGATGCTGTCCCCATCGTTCTGGCCAGTAATCTTTGCTGAATCTCACCAATAAAGCTGTTAAAAGAGAGTCAGCGGCAGGAGCGGTTCTCTCACGCGTCCATCTCGGTGTTTCGGCCAGGCCACGCCCCCCACAGCAGCATTTTTTTTAAGCCAGTGTGCATGGAGCCAAAATATCCAATCATGGGCTTTTACACTATATTACCAAAAGTATTGGGACACGCACATGAACTTTAATGGCATCCCAGTCTTTTTCCGCAGGGTTCAATATTGAGTTGGCGCATCCTTTGCAGCTATAACAGCTTCAGCTCTTCTGGGAAGGCTGTCCACAAAGTTTAGGAGTGTGTGTATGGAATATGGAAGACTGCAGCACTAGTATATAACATTCACACAATATAAATGTGAAAATATAACAATAAACGTGATACTCCTCATCACAAACCTCCCTATAAGTGTATATATAACAGTGGTATGAAGACTATTTCACTGATAACTAATGAAGAGAATTTATAATCAGCATATATAAAATTAGTACAGAAGTATTAGTACAAATTTTTAAAAAAGGTCCAAATAAAGAACGGTAATAATAAAATCTTCTCCACACCATAAGATCAAATCCTCCACCATGATGATCAAAGGAAATCCCAAAGTACAATGGTGTCACTTTTAGTCAATGAAGTTTCCACAACATGAGTGAGACTTCTGTGACCATCAAAGTGAATCCCCACAACTGAATCCAAGACTTAGCAGATAGTGGGAGGTGAAAGCTTAGAGGTCAGTGTGAATGGTCCAATCCCCATACAGGAATAATGAATGGATCACACCACCTCATCCACTTCTCATGTCACATTTAGTGATTGGGGTCCACAAAAAGAGAAATCCTCCAATAGTGTAGATGATCGATCGTGTTTTATGAAGTCATCTAATATTAATGATTCCAATAAAGAGGAATGAGTTCCATTCATGTAGAGAATAGTTGCATTCATTCCTGAATAAGGATGAGCTGAACACCCCCGGTTTGGTTCACAACAGACCTAAACGTTGAATTTTCAAAATCTAAAGTGCTAATTTTAAAGGCCGATATGCAAGTTACTGTCCTAAAAAGTGTTTGGGGACCCGGGTCCTGCCCCAGGGGACATGTATCAATGCAAAAAAAGTTTTAAAAAGGGCAGTTTTTTAGGGAGCAGTGATTTTAATAATGCTTAAAGTGAAACAAAAGTGTAATATTCCTTTAAATTTCGTACCTGGGGGTTGTCTATAGTATGCCTGTACAGGGGCACATGTTTCCCGTGCTTAGAACTGTCCCTGTACAAAGTGTAATTTCTGCAGGAAAAAAGTCATTTAAAATCACTTGCGGCTGTAATAAATTGTCGGTTCCCCATAATACAGAGAAGTCATTGAAAGTCATTGATAAAAAAAGCGTGGGGTTCCCCCAAATTCAATTACCAGGCCCTTCAGGTCTGGTATAGATATTAAGGGGAACCCGTATCAAATTTTAAAAAAAGGACGTGGAGTTCCCCCTAAATATCCATACCAAAGGGTCTGGTATGGATTTTAAGGGGAACTCCATGCCAAATAAAAAAAAATGGCGTGCAGTTCCCCCTAAAAAGCCATACCAGACCCTTTATCCGAGCACACAACCTGGCAGGCCACAGGAAAAGAGGGGGACGAGAGAGTGCACCCCCTCCTTAACCGTACCATGCTTTGGGGGTCAGGAAGAGGCCCTTGTCCTCATCAACATGGAGACAAGGTTCTTTGGGGTGGGGGGGGTCTCAGGGTGCCCCCCATCCCCGAAGTTCCCACCCCCCATGTTGAGTTCATGTGGCCTGGGACGGTTCAGGAGGGGGGAGCTCGCTTGTCCCCACCCTCCTTCCTGACCGGCCAGGCTGATTGTATAAGGGTCTGGTATGGATTTTGGGGGGACCCCATGCCGTTTTTTCGAAGTAGGGGGTCCCCTTAAAATCCATACCAGACCTAAGGGCCTGGTATGCTCCCGTAGGGGGAACCCATGCTGTTTTGTTTATTTGAAATTTAGCGTGGAGTTCCCCCTTGAGAGCTCATTATTCTCTGATTGGCCACGGCCAAAGTCGCCTGGCCTGGGACGACTTAAAGTCATGTTGTAAGTTGCCCCAAGTCATGTTGAAGTCACTCCAAGTCACGCTGTTATTCATACTCAATGAGTGAATGGAGTCTTACAAGCCAGGAAAGTACAAATACCCCCAAATGACCCCTTTTTGGAAAGTAGACATTCCAAGGTATGTCCCAACATGCACGGAGCACCGTCAGGTGTTCTAGGGACATAAATTACACATCTAATTTATTGAATACCTGTTACAACTTTGAAGGCCCTGAAGCACCTGAAGACAATGGAAATGATCACAAAATGACCCCATTTTGGAAAATAAACACACCAACATATATTCTATAAGGCATAATGAGTCTTTTAAATATGTCATTTTTTTCCACAAGTGTTTGGAAAATGTGTCAAGAAAATTAAAATGCATTTTTTGTGCTTTTTTTAAAAAAAAAACTAATTTTATTATAAACTTTTCAAATTACAAAGAAATAAGCTGAACAATTGATTGTAAAATGAACAATCAGTTAAAGAACAGGATAATGTATCAACAAAGGGTGTATATAGGTCATTAGAATGCATTTAGAGGTTTCTAGGGCGTGCTTCGTAGATATAAACATTCACAGTTAATACACAGTGAGTAGTTAGAGCATTATCATAAGGGGTGGTAGGTGGAGTATGGACAGGGTGTAAGGCTTTCAGGGGTGTGATAATGCTATCATGAGAGGGATATGTATTTGGGGTGTTTGAGCCAAAGGCCCCAGTGTTTTTGGAAGGCAGGAACTTGTAGGTGGGCTTTGGCATACATATATTCCATTAGGCAATGGTTGTTCAAAATAAATATGAATTCTGAGTTGGAGGTGATATGGAGGCTTTTCCATCTCTTGCAATGGCTAGGCAGGTGGCTATGAATACGTGGGAGATGACTCTGTGTGAGGACCGGAACCAGGTATCCATGTCCATACCCAATAGTACTATTTGAGGTGAGAGTGGTATAGGAGTTGGTGTGATGGGAAAAAAAAGTAGCTTGAATAGCATAGTCCAAAAGTGAAGTGACGTGGCAGGTGTAATCCACAATGTGTGGCAGGTGACGTGGCAGGTGTAATCCACAATGTGTGGCATGTGATGTGGCAGGCGTAATCCGCAATTTGTGGCAGGTGACCTGGCAAGTGTAATCCGCAATGTGTGGCAAGTGACAATCAGCAACGTGTGGCAGGTGACATGCCAAGTGTAATCCCCAATGTGGGGCAGGTGACATGGCAAGTGACAATCAGCAACATGTGGCAAGTGACGTGGCAGATGCCAAGCTGCATCTGAAGGCAGGTTGACGTGGAAAGTGAGACACTCGGGGCTCCCACTGATTCTGCATTATGGTGAGGTGAACCATTTAATTTTATATTACAATGTAAAAATAGAAATAATGCACTTCAATCATCCTGACACCATAACAACCATGGTGCCGTGATACTTGAAATGCCAACACCAGCCATTGCCCCGATCAATTGCCTGCAAAAAAAACATATTTTCCTGGCAGTGCCCCTCCTGAGACTTGACTCTGGATCCGCCCTTGATTATAATACCAGGCCGGCGGTGTGGCCGTCTCCTGTGAAGGCCGGGCGATCACCCGCCTGTCACTCACAGAAGACAGAGCAGCCCGAGTGGCCGTTTCGCTCCGTCTTCTGAGTGACAGGCGGATCCATAAGGAATGTCAGTTTGTGCGAGGTGGAGGTGGCACAGCTAAGGCTGCATTTCATGGGCACTGGTAAATACTTCAACGTCCAATCTTCAATGCTGCCCTGCCATCGCGAGCGCGCCGGTCCGGATCCCCGTGAGTCCGGTCGCGGGTCCCGCGGACTCGATCGTGGCGGGCATACCCGCGATCGTCTCACGGGACGGCTGAATGGAGGAAATGCCATGTAAACAGCATTTCTCCATTCTGCCTAGCAACTAGTGACGCTGATCTCTGCTCCATGTGATTGGAGCAGAGATCAGTGTTCACTAAATGAAAGCCCAACCCCCCACAGTTAGTAACACACCCCTAGGAACACCTAACCCCTACACTGCCACCCACTGGTTAACCCCTTCACTGCCAGTGTCATTTACACAGGAATCACTGCATTTATATAGCAGTGATTACTGTATAAATGACAATGGTCCCAAAAATGTGTCAAAAATGTCCGATGTGCCCCCCACAATGTCGCAGTCACAATAAAAATCGCTGATCACCGCCATTACTAGTAAAAAAAAAAATAATAATAACAAATTATTAATAAAAATGCTATAAAACTATCCCCTATTTTATAAACGCTATAACTTTAGCGCAAACCAATCAATATACGCTTATTGCGATTTTTTTACCAAAAATATGTAGAAGATTACGTATCAGCCTAAACTGAGGGAAAAAATGTTTTTTTATATATTTTTGGGGGATATTTATTATAACAAAAAGTTAAAAATAATGCGTTTTTTTCAAAATTGTCGCTCTATTTTTGTTTATAGCGCAAAAAATAAAAACTGCAGGGGTGATCAAATACCACCAAAAGAAAGCTCTATTTCTGGGAAAAAAAGGACGTCAATTTTGTTTGGGAGCCACGTCGCACGACCACGCAATTGTCAGTTAAAGCGATGCAGTGCCGAATCGCAAAAAGTGGTCTGGTCTTTGACCAGCAAAATGGTCCGGTCTGTAAGTGGTTAAAAGTGGGGTATGCCTGTATGGGAGACTGCAGCACTAGTATATAACCTTCACACAATATAAATGTGAAAATATAACATTAAAAGTGAGACTCCTCAAAACAACATTTCTTATAAGTGAATATATAACAATTGTTATTGAGACTATTTCACTATTAATAAAAAGAACATATAAAAATAGTGCAGCAATAGTAGCGAGACTCAAAAAAAAGGCCCCCAAAAAAACTGGTAATAATGAAAATTCATTCACACCATAATATGAAATCCTCCAACACAATGTTCAAAGGAAATCCAAAAGTACAATGGTGTCACTTCATTTCAACAAAGTTTCCACAACAAAGTGAGACTTCTGTGACCATCAAAGTGAATCTCCACAACTGAATCCAAGACTTAGCAGAAGGTTGGAGGTGAAAGCCTAGAGGTCAGTGTGAGTGTGTATGGTCCAATCCCCATACAGAATAATGAATGGATCCCACCACCTCATCCACTTCTCATGTCACATTTAGTAATTGGGGTCCACAAAAAGAGAAATCCTCCAATAGTGTAGATGACCCAAGACATTCATTATTACAACAGTTGCATAAAGCAAAATATAAAAGCTTTCATATAGGCAAAAACGTTGCAAAAAAAGTAAGTTGCTATCTGTATGTTTGGTGCCGTATACAATAACATCAACATCAGCCTGAAAAAGTTCCTCCTTTATGTATTTCATCTGCATAGGAGATCCTCTGAGCCCCTGATGACGTCTTGTTTGGGTAAAATGCAAAGTGTGAAGCTTATAAGGTCTCACTTTTATCGTTATATTTTCACATTTATATTGTTTGAAAGTTATATATCGCAGTGCTGCAGCCTTGTATATACCGTATATACTTGAGTATAGGCCGACCCGAATATAAGCCGAGGCCCCCAATTTACCCCCAAAAAAACTGGCAAACTTATTGACTCGTGTATAAGCCGAGGGTGAGATATGCCTGTCCATCCCTGTGTGTGTGTCCGTCCCTGTGTGTCCGTCCATCCCTGTGTGTGTGTGTGTCCATCCATCCATCCATCCCTGTGTGTGTGTGTGTCCATCCATCCATCCATCCCTGTGTGTGTGTGTGTCCATCCATCCATCCATCCCTGTGTGTGTGTGTCTCCATCCATCCATCCCTGTGTGTGTGTGTCTCCATCCATCCATCCATCCCTGTGTGTGTGTGTCTCCATCCATCCATCCATCCCTGTGTGTGTGTGTCTCCATCCATCCATCCCTGTGTGTGTGTGTCCATGTGTGTGTGTCCGTGTGTGTGTGTGTGTGTGTGTGTGTGTCCAGCCTACCTGTGTCCCGAGCCTCCGTCCCGTGCCTTGCCTCCTTGCCTCCGTCCCGTGCCGTGCCTTGCCTCCTTGCCTCCGTCCCGTGCCGTGCCTTGCCTCCTTGCCTCCGTCCCGTGTCGTGTCGTGCCTTGCCTCCGTCCCGTCCCGTGCCGTGCCTTGCCTTGCCTCCGTCCCGTGCCTTGCCAGGATCGCCTCGGCGGCCATTCTAAAATTCAAAAGCCCCGCCTCCGCCTGTGATAGGCGGAACACTGAATTTCCCAGCAGCCTGTGTTCCGCCTATCACCGATATCGTCTCATCCTCGTACTACGGACGAGGATGAGACGATGTCCGTGATAGGCGGAACACAGGCTGCTGGGAAATTCAGTGTTCCGCCTATCACAGGCGGAGGCGGAGAAGGAGGCGCGGCTTTCAAATTGTAGTATGTCCGCCGTCTGTCTGCTCGATACGCTGATCGAGCAGTCAGACGGCGATGACTCGAGTATAAGCCGAGGGGGGCACTTTCAGCCTCAAAAAAGAGGCTGAAAATCTCGGCTTATACTCGAGTATATACGGTAATAAAGCTGTCTGTAGATCTTAATCTGGAATTTGTAATTTTATGAATGGCTGTTCAATTTTTGAATTATTTGCGGTTCAAATAGAAATGTATTTATGACTGCGGTGACAAGAAGATTAGAAGGCGCAGGAGGGCAATTTATTTCTTGAATGAACAAATTCCTAATAGTGTGTGTGATTTTCATTCATCAAATGGTAAAAAGTATACAAAATCTTGAAATAATTTTAAACAAAATCCATACAGCCATCAGATTAATGAGATTTTTTACATGAATTTTTGTGTAGGAGCCGCCTAATTCTTGGATCTGATCAGACTCTGTTATCAGCCTTGAAATAGTCTTTTCCTGAACCTTGTTATAATCCCATATTCTATGAAGTCCGATAAGTAGTAATATAGATGTGATTGTAGGTGATCGGGGAAAATCTGATCTTATTGCAATGTCCAATCAGAGCCTCATATGAGCTTCCTGTCACCTGAGATGACCAATCACTATTCAGTGTCAGGGGATCTCCCCATTACTTCCTATGAGTACAGAGCTCTTATCAGCAGAGATAAATACAAATCATCCCGTCCAATCACTAGCAATGCTGATTCCGGCCTCACACTGTCTGCTGATACCATTCATGCTCCATACACAAGGAGATTATAGTGTATTCTGTGCTCATCCTGTGTATGGCGTTATCACCGTCTCTACACATGGATGACAATATTGGGGTCTGGAGTCCATTAAAACATTTTTTATTCTATTCACTGGAGTTTTATAAAGTAATCTGATCTCCATGAAAATAAATCCAATTCTGTATTACTAGAGGGAATGCAGATAAGATAATGAGCAGAGGGCTGGAGAGACCCTCAATTGTTCTGGTCTCGGGGCGAGTTGATGGATCCGTTTTGAAGTTCCATAGAACGGGATCTTTTCTGTTTTTATTGATTTTAGTCTGTAAAATATTTACAATATCATAAACAACCATAATTGTACCAAAACAGGTACAAGAAAGTCAGAGTATCAGTATTCAGAAACCAATAGTATGATGTGATCATATGTAAAGTTGGAGTAGTACAGGATGTTATTAGAATAGTGTATGAAATCTGCTTATCAGGCAATAGTAACAATTCTGATTTAAGTAAAGAAGAATATGACATAATGGGGGTTATTCTACGAAAGGCAAGTCCACTTTGAACTACAAGTGCAAACTACAAGTTCTTTTTTTGTAAATATTTTATTTAGAAAAATAGTAGAGTACTGGATAGGGGATTTTAAAGATACATATTTCAGATATACACTACAACGTGTTATTATAAAAGTACAAAAAACTTCTCTTTATTTATACACAACACTCCAATAAAATGGATACAGACATATACCGTATATACTCGAGTATAAGCCGAGATTTTCAGCCTCTTTTTTGAGGCTGAAAGTGCCCCCCTCGGCTTATACTCGAGTCATCGCTGTCTGCCCGCTCGATCAGCGTGTCGAGCAGACAGACAGCGGCCATTCTATAATTCAAAAGCCGCGCCTCCGGCTCCGCCTTCGCCTGTGATAGGCGGAACACTGAATTTCCCAGCAGCCTGTGTTCCGCCTATCACGGACATCGTATCATCCTCGTACTACGGACGAGGATGATACGATGTACGTGATAGGCGGAACACAGGCTGCTGGGAAATTCAGTGTTCCGCCTATCACAGGCGAAGGCGGCGGCGCAGCTTTTGAATTTTACAATGGCCGCCGAGGCGCCGACGAAGAGGGCACGGGACGGAGGCAAGGCAAGGCACGGCACGGGACGGGACGGGACGGGACGGAGGCAAGGCACGGCGGTGAGGCACGGAGGCAAGGAGGCAAGGCACGGGACGGAGGCTCGGGACAAAGGCTCGGGACACAGGTAGGCTGGACACACACACACACACACACACACACACACACACACACACACACACACACACACGGATGGATACACACACACACAGGGATGGATGGATGGATGGAGACACACACACACAGGGATGGATGGATGGATGGATGGAGACACACACACACAGGGATGGATGGATGGATGGACACACACACACACACAGGGATGGATGGACGGACACACAGGGATGGACGGACACACAGGGATGGACGGACACACAGGGATGGACGGACACACACACAGGGATGGACAGGCATGTCTTACCCTCGGCTTATACACGAGTCAATAAGTTTGCCAGTTTTTTTGGGGGTAAATTGGGGGCCTCGGCTTATATTCGGGTCGGCCTATACTCGAGTATATACGGTATTCAGAGTCATAGGTATATACACAGAATCCCTATTAGCGACACAGTTAAATGCTGCAATTCCATACTTAAAATACTGCGTCCAAAAACTTCTACATGTTTTGCCAAAAATGGCTTCATCGGGAAAAATGGACGAAGTTGTTCAGAAGTAATTTTTAGATAAATTCTGATATAGATTCTCAACCTTTAGCGTATAGAAAATAAAGAAAATACAAATCAATAAAATACACATAAACATAAACGGCGTTAGATCAATCCGAAGTGGCCACATGAAACCCCACCGGGGACATCCATATCGGACGTAATCTCCCATCCCCATCCAAAATCCCTCCCCTTACCCCCTTACACAAAGGAAAAAAAAAATTGGATTGAAAGTGGACAATGGTTTCAAATTTGATCTTGGCATAGTGTCTTTTTAGGGTAAGGGACCGGACGAATTTATTCAGATCTGAATAAATTTGTCTGGTCCCTTACAATAAAAAGAGACTATGCCAAGATCATTACAAACACCAACAAAAAAGGTGAGTTCACATCGGAAGTTGGCGAAACACATATAACCACAACCTCCCAGGATGATATCTTAAAAATCTTGGAAGATTTGTGGAACGAAAGTAATATAGTCAGTCAGACACCAGTATCCCTTCATGGAGCCAGCGGTGGTACATACAAATTTGAAACCATTGTCCACTTTCAATCCAACTCAATCAAAGGGACCATCCATAGAAATCTTTTATCAAGCTGTTTACAAAGAACTCATAGAGTTGTGTAATACCACAAATAATAAGAAACAGGTAAATTTAAACAAATTAGAACAACAGGCCCTTACAGACCTTACCACAAACAAAGAAATTATAATCAAACAAGCTGACAAAGGGGGGAGTTTGGTGATACAGGACATGGGTGATTATCTTAGTCAGGCACATCATCTGCTGTCAGATAATACAACCTATCAAAAATTAACAACTGACCCCCTCCCTACATACCAGCGCGATCTGACCATAATGATCGAGAGAGCCCACAAGGATGGAGTGCTGAATTCAAAAGAAAAAGGTTTCCTTCTTCCAAAAGTTTGCAGCACTCCATACTTTTACCAACTTCCCAAGGTTCATAAGTCCCTGATTAATCCTCCAGGAAGACCAATTGTGGCAAGCATTAATAGTTTTACCAGTGGATTACCGGCCTATATAGAGCATATTCTACAGCCTCTTGTTGTACAACTTCCCTCATATATTAAAGATACAGGTCACGAGATTGAAATTATAGATGGTCTGATGATTATATGTGGGCCTCGTTAGACGTTAATTCCCTCTATATGTCCATACCCCATGAGGTGGGACTTGCCACAGCCCAATATTTTTTGAGCACAAATGAGGATATGAATTCAAAACTGACAGAACGCTTACTATTTAGCATAGTTTTGCCTGAGACATAATTATTTAACTTTTTTTAGACCAATTCTACCTTCAGCTCCAAGGCACAGCCATGTGAGCAAGTTTTGCTCTGGTGTATGCAAACCTCACCATGGGTTTTTGGAGGCAAAAAAGATCTGGAGGAACAACCCCTGCTCTGAGTTCATTGTTTTCTATGGTCGCTATATAGATGACATTCTGCTCATCTGGAGTGGTGGAGTTGAGTTGTTTTCCTCCTTTGTCACCTATTGTAATGACAAGCACATGGGTCTATCTTTTACATCTGTCTTTGACCAGAACCAGTTGGTATTTTTGGACCTAGTCCTATCCCATGATGAACAGAATGTCACCACCAGTAATACACCAAACCCATGCCTGGCAATTCCTACCTTCATTATAAGAGTTGTCACCATCCAGTATGGAAGAACAACATCCCTAGTGGCCAATTTCAGAGGCTGCGTAGAAATTGCACCTTGACCAAGGACTACATACAACAAGGGGAATACATGACCAAAAAGTTTAGGGAAAAGGGGTATCCTGAGGATCTAATTACACAGGCCTTCACAAAACATAGAATTAAGCATTCTCCTACCAAAAAGCCTTCCAAGAATTCTCCAAGTGAGATTACCACAGTTAGGTTTGTTTCCACTTTCAACACACAATATAAGCACATATCCAAAATAATCTCCAAACACTATAACATCTTAAAGCTCGATCCAATTTTAGCGCCATCTCTTTTGTTTAAACCCCAAATCACCTTTAGACGATCCCGCACCATAAAAAATTGCATTGCTCCCATCAAACTAACCAAATCCAATAGGAATCATAATAAAATATTTTCTGACATCAGGATGTATTTTGACAAAAGATACGGGATCTTTCAATGTCGCAAAAGAGATTGCTTAACCTGCCAATCTATTCCACACGGTTAATCCACCATTACCACACCCAAGGGCAAGATGTTTGAAATAAAACAATTTATCACGTGCTCCATGGAGTACGTGATTTATGTTTTGCGCTGCACTTGCGGTCTCCTCTACGTAGGCTGCACTATACGGGCCTTACGAGTTAGACTGAGAGAACATCGTCACTTGACAAAAAAGGGTTGCATCAAACACAGCATTCTTCATCATTTTTGTCAATTTCATAATAGAGATTTAAAAAAAATTGAGGTGTTTGCGATTGAGGCCATCCCAAAGGGGACCCTAACGGACAATGAATGATTTTCCCTCCTTTGCCGGAGGGAAACTTTTTGGATATACCTGATGGGTTCCCTTTCGCCGGATGGCCTCAATGAAGAAATTGATGTCCTTAATATAACTAATTGACATCTGTTATCTAGATACAATGTGACTCACTTTCTAATCCAATAGAGTATCCTTCTCATCAGAAGACGGGATTTACTGTTGGATAGTTGTTGTCCTTTTGAGATTAATACGCATCCACCAGGGTGCTGCCTTCACAATGAGCCTTATATAATATTATTTTTCTTATTTCTCATCCAAATTTTAATAATAATAATAATATATATATATATATATATATATATATATATATAGAAAGGCCAGTGTGGTGGCCTGAAATTATGGGAGGAGCCCGGTGGAGTATATAACCAGCCGTCCGCCCGTCTTCCTTGTCGGTTCCGGCGCGCGATACCTGATACGTCAGATATCAAGGGCCGACTATCCTAGACCAGACGCAGTGAGCCCGTTCGCGTTGTTCGTCTCCGTCTTGACCGTCTTCCCGTTCATCAGCGTCCGTGGGTTTCGCCGTCGGAGTGTCGTCTTACCCATCGAATTTGTCGTTACACGTCGGGCCGCCTGTCGCAGGTAGGGCTTCGGCACCCCCTTTTCGGTTCATGTATTACGATGTCCCTTCAACGTTCCCTGAACTCACGAACCGCTCGGATGTTTTACTGTGGCTCTCGTACTCATGTCACTGTTTCTACTTTCGATGTAGTCGTTATCACCTTCGGTCGATCACGCCACGTCAGGCGATTCATTCGCAGGTACGACATTCGAAACCGTTCGACTCCCCGAGCATTTCTATTTAGCATCGGTCGAATCGTTCGACTCACAGCCGACTGCTTGTTACGACAAAGCAAGCAGTCCGCACGTATCGGTTGGTATCTGCTCCAGTTCGAATATATCTCATCATTCATGCAGTTGTGTTATGTATCTTATTCCATCTCATTCAAGTCATTTCAGTCCCACTCATTTCTACCGTTTCAAAACATTTCTGTCACTAGCCGCGCTCCGGCGCGAATCCTGTCGCACCTCTGGTGCACCGATTCGCTTTGAAGTGCCCCAGGGTTCGGGCTCATTTCTGTACATGCTCCAGAGACTGAGTCACTCGCAGGTTCACGCACGGTCCCTGATTCTTGTCTTTGTCATGGCATACCATTTCTGTCACTTATTACGCTCCAATTCGAATCCTGTCGCATTCTTCTATGCACCAATTCGTCCTGGTGTGCCCAGCTGCTACGCCTCATTTCGGTACATGCTCCAGAGACGGATTCTTTTCCGTAACCTGCAGTCCAGTCGTTGAATCCGGTCTCTGTCATGGGATATCATTTCTGTCACTTATTACACTCCAATTCGAATCCTGTCGCATTCTTGTATGCACCGATTCGTTCTGGTGTGCCCAGCTGCTACACCGCATTTCAGTACATGCTCCAGAGACGGATTCTTTGTTGTAACCATCAGTCCAGTCGTTGAATCTTGTCTCTGTCATGGCATATCATTTCTGTCACTTATTACGCTCCAATTCGAATCCTGTCGCATTCCTTATGCACCGATTCGTTCTGGTGTGCCCAGCTGCTACGCCTCATTTCAGTACATGCTCCAAAGACAGGATTCATCTGTTTGGTTCAAGGGCTCGTCCTCTGATTCTTGTCTTTGTCATGGGTTTTTCATTTCATTTCACCTATCACGTTCCGGTACGAATAGTCACATCTGTGTACCAAATTCGTCTCGGCGTGCCCCAGGAATGGCCTCATTTCAGTACATGCTCCAGAATCCGTTTCGTGCTCGGTCGCAAGTTGTGGCATGGCGATCCGGATCTCTGTCATGGCAGGTTCTCTCATTTCACTGTCACATACCGCTTCCCGGCTTGGGTCCAGTTGATTCTTCAATGTTTGGATGCCTGCCGGGGGCCTTGCTCCTCGGCCTCATTTCATCATAGATTGCCTTCAAAAGGGAAAATACAGCTTCGTTTAGGCGTGTCTCGCTGTTTTCTCCACATACAAGCGTAGACTTCTTGCAATCGTTGCAAACACACATCCAAGCGTAGACTTCTTGCAATCGTTGCAAGCACGCATCCAGACATAGACTTCTCGCAATCATTACAAGCACGCATTCGAGCATAGACCTCTTGCACTGATTACTAGCACGCATTCGAGCATAGACCTCTTGCAATCGTTGCAAGCACGCATTCGAGTATAGACCTCTTGCAATCATTGCAAGCACGCATTCGAGCATAGACCTTTTGCATTCATTACAAGCACGCATTCGGGCATAGACCTCTTGCAATCGCTGCAAGCACGCATTCGAGCATAGACCTCTCGCGATCATTACAAGCACGCATTCGAGCATAGACCTCTTACACTCATTACAAGCATGCATTCAAGCATAGACCTCTTGCAATCGTTGCATGCACACATTCGAGCATAGACCTCTGGCGATCATTGCAAGCACGCATTCGAGCATAGACCTCTTGCACTCATTACAAGCACGCATTCGAGCATAGTTCTCTTGCAATCATGGCAAGCACGCATTTGAGCATAGACCTCTTGCAATCGTTGCAAGCAGGTGTCCAGGCACAACTTGTTGCAATCATTGCTGGCAGGCACTTCTGGCTTGCTCAATAGATTGCTTTAGGGAAAACCTGGATACCTTCCTAAATGTACGTTGTATTACGGGGTACTTATATTTATAGGTATAGTTGATCCAGGGAAAATCCGATTGCCTCTCGAGGGGTCAGGAAGGAATTTTTTCCCCGGCTGTAGCAAATTGGCCTATGCTCTGTTGGGGGTTTTTGCCTTCCTCTGGATCAGCTGCGGGCGTAGAATTGGGTGTGTCGGGTTGTGTGATACCTTATTTATTTTGATTTGGTTAGACCGGATGGACTTCTGTCTTTTCCGGCCTGGCTACCCATGAAGCCTACCATAATTCCTTGCAGTCGTTGCAGGCACGAGTCCTGGCACAACTCCTTGCATTAGTTGCAGGCACGCATCCTAGCATAACATCTTGCAGTCATGGCAAGCACGCATCCTGGGTAACATCTTGCAATCGTCGCAAGCACGCATCCAAACATGCATTCAAGCACAACTCCTGTAGTCTTCGCAGTGCACATGCGGTAACACGAATGGCTCACAGTCACTACGTATACATCTCCAGTGACAAACTCCCGGGCAATTGTCGCAAGCACATGTTTAAACACAACTTTTAGTCACGCCAAGGCTCGTGACTTAGCATAACTTCTTGCAATCATTCGTTGGCAAGCACGTTCTCAGTGGCACACAAACTGGCTACACGTCATTTTCAGCAGCACTTAATTGGCCACTCGTCTCCCGTAGCTTTCTTACAAACCACTCACTGTTGTCTGTCTATCCGTCTCTTCCTTAGGACAGTTGAGTTCAGCTTCCGTCCCGCACCAGGATCATGTTGTCACACGCAACTGGCTTCTTCCTGTAGCACGCCCAGGCTATTTCTAGCCAGCGTTCAGCATTTCTTATCCTTACAGTGCACGGAGAGCCATCTGTCGTTACGGCCCATACAGCAAGATCCCCACCTCGGGCCATCCAGAGGCATCAGCCCATAGCCAACGGCAAACGCTCGCCATCACAACTGCCATCTTTAGGGGCATATTATATCCTCGCATATTCTCCAGTCTAGTCGTCCAAAGACACCTACAGTCCCTACACGGCATGTTGAGTTCGCTATGCGCATCATCCCTCAGGGTCGCGCCTTGTGTCACGCCTATTGGTTTTACTGTCCCTCTCGCAGGATCCAGAGCAAGTCCTCAGCCTGGATCCCGCGGCAATAGCAGTCCTTGCTATGCGGGAGGAATTCCTATCGTCTGGGGATGGCGTCTCCCTGTTCATTCCCTCCGTGTCTTCCCTTTCGCCCCAGGTGATGACCGACGCAGCGGCCTCCACGGGCTTGCGGCTGTTTTTTGGCCACCTCCGGCTCGCAGCTCCCTGGCCTCCCCAGTTACTGGCAATTCCTGGCTGCGCCAAGGCGTCCTCTCTGTTGATTAGGTCCTTCCTACGTCAACTGGTCCAGCTCTTGTTGTTGTTTCAGTTCAACATCTATTGTTCCTTTATCCACGGTAAGTTCAATCAGGCAGCGGACGCCCTCTCCCGCTGTAACCTTGTCTCTTTTCCGATCAGGTACCCGGAGCCGGACCAACATCATCAGCTATCCCGGACTGGTCTCAACTAACCCTGGATTAGCCCCTCACTTCCTAGCGGCTACCCAACTTATCGATCACTCCCTTTCCCGCAATACCCTCAAGGCCTATCAGTCAGCCTGGAGGGCCTTTAACCGCTTCATCACGTATCACAGCACAGTGACGTCCCGTGTCAAGCGAGTCGTAGCCTTCATTTCCTACTGCCACTCGCAGTTGGTGTTATCCGTTAATACGATCCGGCTATACCTGACCGGTGTACAACATTTCACGTCCCTCCAGGACCCTACCGTACCCTCCTTATTTTCTTACCACACCGTTCGGGCTGTTATGCGCAGTGTCCAGAAGCGCCAGCCGATGGCCGGCACCAAACCACCGCCTTTCACAGGAGACGTTCTAGAACTATGTCAGATATCCTGGCCACTTCACCTTTCGGTCTCCACATGAGTGGCATTTACAAGCAGCCGTACACCTGGCCTTCTACGGCTTCTTACGGCCAAGCCAGTTTACTTGTAGTAGCCTCACAGCACGCATGCTGTACAAGCACCACCTGGTCCGATACGAAGACCATTTCATCTTACACTTAGCAGTCTCCAAGACGCAGCAGCTTGGCTCGGGTATGGACATACACTTCTATGAAACCAACAACCGCTGGTGCCCGGTCACTGTTCTCATCCGCTTGTTGACCCTTTTGGCCAACCAACCAGGAACTGGCCCGCTTCTGCCTTTTCACACGAAACCTCTCAACGCAGCCCAGTTCATGGAGCATGTCAGGATACTCCTGGGCATCCTTCACCTCAATCCTGCTCACTACTCCGGACATTCATTCCGTATCGAAGCAGCTTCTACTGCCTCCCGCCGAGGGGTCCCGGTCCATGTTATCAAGAAATTGGGTAGATGGAAGTCCTCCTGTTTTGCCCGTTACATACCCAATCCGCAAATGGAGATGGCCCAGGCCTTTGTCAAACTCACCCAGTGACAGTCTTGACTCAATAAAGTGCAACCCCTACCTGGATGTTTTGCCCCCTTATTTTGGCATACCGTACGTTAGACCAGGGCACACTTTCAGGTCCATTTCAAGGAAGCGAGTTTATGTTAACCTTGTTTGTCATCCTTATCCGTATCGGTCTGAGGGCTCTGGACCATAAATAGAAAGGCCAGTGTGGTGGCCTGAAATTATGGGAGGAGCCCGGTGGAGTATATAACCAGCCGTCCGCCCGTCTTCCTCGTCGGTTCCGGTGCGCGATACCCGCCCACCCATCCCCTTTATCAGGGCATTTCTCTAAGCATACTCCTCAAGTGAGTACTAATTTCACCCATTTCATATTCATTTCATTTTAAGGTATGCCCCCTTATTTTGGCATACCGTACGTTAGACCAGGGCACACTTTCAGGTCCATTTCAAGGAAGCGAGTTTATGTTAACCTTGTTTGTCATCCTTATCCGTATCGGTCTGAGGGCTCTGGACCATAAATATATATATATATATATATATATATATATACACACACACACACACACACACACATTTATATTGCAGCATTTATTATTCCATTACTAGTACATTCCTCTTTACTATCTCTAAACCAATAGAATTTCTTAGCAATTTGCCATTACCAGCGTTTTTTCCCCTTTATTTATATGTAATCATGTACAAGAAATTTTAGTCTCCTAGAAGGGGTTAATTTGGCCTAGTCCATCTTCCCGCCCCGTTTTTAAACCCAATGCCTCTTATTTCCCTGTTGCCATATGCCGCTCCAGCTTTGAGAAAGCGCATGCGCGCAAAACATGTAAGCTGTAAGTCGGCATGGCAACCCCCTCTAGCACAAAGCTCTTCACATAAGGATCAGCTGCAGTGGCCGGCAGTGTCACGTGTTGGGCTTGAGCGTTGCGCTCTGAGCCTCCCTTCACGCTGGGCTAACGTCATCATGTGTCCCCCAGCCAGACTCCATCTCCCAGCGTGCACCACACCGCTCAACCAGAGTCTAAACCATTGGGTTGGCACGCATCCACGAGCAGGACACCCCCACAGGCTACAGAGCGGCAGTGATCCGTTTTCCTTCTCCTCTCTACTAACAGTGAGTGACCATAGGAACATCGTTCCTCTTATCTGCATTTTCAGAACTTTTTTCCACCAAGCCCCATCACCCCCTCTCCAGGTGAGGACACTATGTGACTACCAACTCCCTGAGTCTTAGTAGGTTGGTGGCAGTGCAGCCGTGTTTCTTCACAAATATAGACTACAGGCAAGGATTTATTGCTCAAAATCAGTAAATTTATACCGTGACTTTTTTTTGCAACAGACTGACTCTTGCTGTTTAGATCCCAGGAGGGATCGGATGTCTTTGTCATAGTTTTTTTATACATTATTTAATAAATGACTTTTATGTTTTATCATATTAAGATATCTCTAGTGCGCTGTCTTTTGCTGGTTGTTTTAGGGATTAAAAGCGCCCCACTAGTGGACGAAAGGTGCCACAAAATGAGGGTAAAGTGCCGCTAAAAAAAGGGGCTTTACCACACTGTGTGAAAGTGCCCTTAGAGCAGGTGTCTCAAACTGGCGGCCCTCCAGGTGTTACAAAACTAAAAGTCCCATCATGCCTCTGCCTTTGGGAGTCATGCTTGTAACTGTCAGCCTTGGGACTCATGCCTCATGGGACTTGTAGTTTTGCAACAGCTGGAGGGCCACCAGTTTGAGACCCCTGCCTTAGACTGTTTATGTTGGGAGTAATGGCAGAAAGATTTATTCCTCAGGTACAGGTTCATCTCTCATGGGCTTTAGAGACTCGGCATCGAATAGAGTCTAGATAGATGAAAGATGAAAGCCTACTAATGCTGTGTGCAGATCAGATAGAGATTCTGCTGGGGAAGGTGGGGGAGGGGCTTATGGCCTTTGCTGTCAGAGTCAGAAATCCTCAGTGCTGCATGACTGCATTGAAATCCTCCCGAGATCCATCCGAGGAGGAGGACACATGATGGAGATACAAGACATCCAAGTATTCTTATTGGGATTAGACATACTTTAAATGATAAAAAGAGGAATATAAAATGGTACAATGGGAAGCTCATGTACTAAATAATTGTATTAATAGTGGATAATAGAAAGATTACCACCTTTTCTCCAGGCCAAACCCAAACATTTCAGTGACGCACAGGATAGGATGTCCCTAAAATAATCTTACTTTGCTGTGCCTCAAGTGTCTCACAGACATGTATAAATCTCAGCATGATCATTTAAAAAAATATACTTATAGTACATATGATTTTGTGTACATTAAAAATAATCAGAGAGCTAACATTTTATCTGAGCCGATTTTAACCACTTCCCTCCTGGCCTATAGCAGAATGATGGCCAGGCGGTGGTTCCGTTATCCTAACCGGACATCATATGACCATAGTTGCCAACGGTACCGAATTTCCTGGGACATTCCCGGGATTAGGACACTTGTCCCGGGAAATGTACCGGGAAATTTGGTTTTCCCAGGAAATTCAAATTTCCCGTTTTTCGCTGCCGGCAGACATTTTTAAGAAGACCAGAAGCTGGTCTTCAATAGAGAACCTGTGGCGCCGCCCACCCCCGCTGCCACAGTTTAATGTCTCCGCACGACAACGACAGGATGTCGGGGGCCAGTCTGTGGATTTTGGGGGCCAGTGGTATGTCGGGGGCCAGTCTGTGGATGTCGGGGGCCAGTCTGTCTGGATGTCGGGGGCCAGTCTGTCTGGATGTCGGGCGTCAGTCTGTCTGGATGTCGGGGGCGCAGTCAGAGTCTGGATGTCGGGGGCGCAGTCAGAGTCTGGATGTCAGAGGGGCGCAGTCAGAGTCTGGATGTCAGAGGGGCACCAGATGTTAGGAGGACTGATGGGGACACCAGATGTAAGGAGGGGCTCCGCTGATGGACACCAGATGTGAGGAGAGGCTGCATTGATGGACACCAGATGTGAAGAGAGGCTGCTCTGATGGACACCAGGTGTGAGGAAGGTACCTCTGATGGACACCAGCTGTGAGGAAGGTACCTCTGATGGACACCAGGTGTGAGGAAGGTACTTCTGATGGACACCAGGTGTGAGGAAGGTACTTCTGATGGACACCAGGTGTGAAGAAGGTACTTCTGATGGACACCAGATGTGAGGAAGGTACCACTGATGGTAACCAGATGTGAGGAAGGTACCTCTGATGGGGCACCTGATGTAAGGAGGGACTCTGCTGGGGGCACCTGATGGCATCTGCTGGTAGGCAACGTGGCTAGTGACGTGCTCAGGGCTCCCACTGATTCTGGATTATGGTGAGTTGAATGATTTAATTTCATATTACAAAGTAATAATAGAAATAATGCGCTTCAATCATCCTGACACCATAACAATCATGGCGCCATGATGATTGAAGCGCTAACACCAGGTATTTGGAGTATCTTTATCTGCTGATTGTCAAACTCTGGAAAACACATATTGCTATTGTGGTGTAGGATCGGGGGGCTGCTGTCCCTCCATCCCTCCCACCCCCCTTTCCCTCTCCATCTCACATTCATCTCAGACACTAACCACACTCCTTTGAGCCACGCTCCATGTAAGACCCGCCCACTATTTTACGTAAACCACACCCACATTTCACATTTTCCTATGCCACACCTATAACCGCATTCCCCACCCCCTACTTATAATACAACTCTGCCTACTGCCAAAAAGTGTCCCAATTTTTTTTTTTTTTTTACAAAGTTGCCAACTATGTATGACGTCCAGCAGGACAACATGCTGGCGTACAGCAATTGTGAGTGTGGTGTGTCAATCTGACACTCTGCATTTCCGATGGTGGTAAAGAGCCTCTGACAGAGACTTCTTACCATGTGATCAGCTGTGACCAATCACAGCTGATCATCATGTGAACCAGGAAGTGCCTGTAAATGGCTTTCCTTGGTTCACTCTGACAGGGAGAGCTGATTGGTGGCTCTCCCTGTCAGAGGGGTGGGGTCTGTGCTGATAATCAGCATATTGATTATCAGCACAGCCCCATCAGATGTGCCACCACAGCTGCCAAAAAGGGGCCCATCAGCTGCCAGTCATTGCCCCATCAGAGACGGCTGTAGGTGCCAATCAGTGCCCTACAGTAACACCTGTCAGTACCTCATCATCAGTGCTGCCCATCTCAGATGCCTGTCAGTGTCAACTCATCAGTGAAGGAGAACACAAATTTTATAACCAAAATGATGAAAACTGTTTTTTTCAAAAATGTCTGTCTTTTTTAGTTTGTTTAGCAAAAAATAAAAACCCCAGTGGTGATCAAATACCACCAAAAGAAAGCTCTATATTTGTGGGAAGAAAATTGTCCTGGGCAGGAAGGGGGTGAAAGTGCCCGGTATCGAAGTGGTTAAAATAGTCAGGGACTGCTTAGCAACCAGCTACTGTTAAGACAATGAACACTTGGTAAGAATATTAATGTTCAATATAGTGCAATGTGGTACAATGTATTGGTGTGAGTGCTGTATGATGCAGCACAATGTATAGATGGGAATATTGTATGATACAGAACGATGTACAGATGTGACTATTGTATGATACAGTACAATGTACAGAAGGGAATATTGTATGATACAGTACAATGTACAGATGTGAATATTGTATGATACAGTACAATGCTTAGGTATGAATACTATGTGAAGCGACACACTGTACTGTCAGAATTTACACAGATGCGATACGATGTAGGCATGCTTGCACTGCATGGAGTGGCTGACTGCAGAAATACACCGGCACTACCACACCTAACTGTCATATCACTTGTGATCTCCTATAGAGAACTTACAATAAAATTAAGATACAGCCCCCCATATAACAGGTCACAGCTCAGACTATACTAAGGACTAGTGATGGACGAACTTCCGATGGGACGTTTCGCGAACGCGGACCGCAAATGCGGCCGATCGTTCGCGAACCGTAACGTTCGCGGCGGGCCCCATTAACTTCAAAGGGAGGCGAACTTTGCAAACCTACAGGTCAAATTTGCAGCCACAAAATAATTACTAGCTGTGCAAACATAGTCCCACCACATGGCCAATGACATAACACATGTATGAGGTGAATCTGGGATCGACAATTACAAACATTCTTTTTTTATATGTGAAATTGTTGTGACAATTCAGGACTGTGGAGCGCATGAAGGCAATGGAGGAGAGGGAAGGTCAGGGTAGGCAAAGAAAAGGGTGCAGGAGATGATCACCAGCAGCGTGACATAGAGCAATGACACCAGCACCGTGATAGAGAGCACTGACATCAGCAGCGTGACATACAGCAATGACACCTGCACCGTGATAGAGAGCACTGACATCAGCAGCGTGACATAAAGCACTCACACCAGCACCGTGATATACAGCACTGACACCTGCACCGTAAGCATCCCCAGGAGGGAGTCGGCATAGCACAGGGATGGTGGGAGCCCCTCATAATGAGCATAGCACAGGGATGGTGGGAGCCCCTCATAATATGCACAGCAGAGGTAGAGCCCCAGGAGGAAGTCAGCATAGCACAGGGATGGTGGGAGCTCCTCATAATATGCACAGCAGAGGTACAGACCCAGGAGGAAGTCAGCACAGCACAGGGGTGGTGGGAGCCCCTCATAATAAGCAGCCCCAGGAGGAAGTCAGCACAGCACAGGGATGGTGGGAGCCCCTCATAATAAGCAGCCCCAGGAGGAAGGCAGCACAGCACAGGGATGGTGGGAGCCCTTCATAATAACCAGCCCCAGAAGGAAGGCAGAACAGCACAGGGATGGTGGGAGCCCCTCATAATAAGCAGCCCCAGGAGGAAGGCAGCACAGCACAGGGATGGTGGGAGCCCCTCATAATAAGCAGCCCCAGGAGGAAGTCAGCACAGCACAGGGATGGTGGGAGCCCCTCATAATAAGCAGCCCCAGGAGGAAGGCAGCACAGCACAGGGATGGTGGGAGCCCTTCATAATAACCAGCCCCAGAAGGAAGGCAGAACAGCACAGGGATGGTGGGAGCCCCTCATAATAAGCAGCCCCAGGAGGAAGGCAGCACAGCACAGGGATGGTGGGAGCCCCTCATAATAAGCAGCCCCAGGAGGAAGTCAGCACAGCACAGGGTTGGTGGGAGCCCCTCATAATAAGCAGCCCCAGTAGAAATATGACACCGCTCAACCTCTTCAAACAGGAGGGTACGGGTATATAGTACGGTGTGCTTTTTTTGGACAAGGAAGTGAGCCAAATGAAGAAAGAAGGTCTGTGTGCTCGATTAAAAAAATTGTTTATAGACATATACATGGTCTACTGGTCACATGTGTTGAATTCCTCCGAGATCCATGCCTCATTCATTTTTAGAAATGTGAGGTAGTTAACACTGTCGTGAGCTAGGCGAGTACGCTTATCGGTCACGATCCCCCCTGCTGCGCTGAACGTCCTTTCAGACAGGACACTGGACGAGGGGCAAGCCAACAGTTCAATTGCAAATTGGGCAAGCTCTGGCCAGAGGTCAAGCCTGCCCACCCAGTAATCCAGGGGTTCATCACTCCTCAGAGCATCCACATCGGTCATTAACCTGATGTAGTCGGACACCTGACGGTCTAGGCGTTCCGTGATGCTGGATCCGGAAGACACCTGTCGATGGGTCGGCTGAAAGAATGACCTCATAACCGAAGTCACCAACACATCTTCAAACCGGCCTCTTCTTGCAGGTGCTGTTGGATTGGTACCCGCAACTCCTTCTCTGGGAGTAGGAATTGCTCCTCTGCCAGCGCACGCAAAAGCAGAACGCAGCATTTCTCGAAGCAAGGCCTGGAAGTGCTCCATTCTGACAGCCCTCTGTGACGGCGGTAACATTTTCGCCATTTTGTGTTTGTACCGGGGGTCTAGGTACCATGTCACTGATGCCGCCATGGCTGCGACTAACCAGTTTGGTGATCTCCTCAAATGGCCGCAGAAGTCTGCATGCATCGCGCATGAGCAGCCACTGGCGCGATGAAAAAAACCCCAGCTCCCCAGAACCTGTTCTGCTGCAGAGTTCATACAGGTAGACGTTAACTGCACGTTTCTGCTGTAGCAGCCTATCGAGCATATAGAAGGTTGAGTTCCATCGCGTCGGGCAATCGCAAATAAGACGTCTGACTGGCAGATTGTGTGGCCGCTGAATGTCAGCAAGGCGAGCCATGGCCGTGTAAGATCTTCTGAAATGGGCCGAGATTTTCCTTGCCTGCCGCAAGATGTCCTGGACCCCAGGGTATTTGACAACAAATCACTGCACAACCAAGTTTAAGACGTGTGTCATTTTGCCCTGTTTCAATGCGCTAAGCAGATTGGCACCGTTGTCACACACCACTTTACCAACTGTCAAATTGAGTGGTATTAGCCACTGATCTGCCTGTGAACGCAGAGCTGAAAGGAGTGCCGGGCCAGTGTGGCTCTTGGCTTCCAGGCACAACAGACGCAGCACGGCATGGCAACGTCTCACCTGGCATGTCGAATAGGTCGAATAGGTTCTGGGGAGCTTGGGCAGTGCAGCGAAGGAGACGCTAGCAGCGGAAAAGGAGGAGTCAGCCGAGGAGGAGAGGGAGGAGGATGTAGTAGGAGGAGGAGGAGGAGAAGAAGAGCCAGGCCTGCATGCAATCCGTGGCGGTAAAACCAAATCTACACGGGTGCCACGGGTTACATTCTTGACGGCCGTCAGAAGGTTCACCCAGTGGGCAGTAAAAGTGATATACCTTCCCTGCCCGTGTTTGCTAGACCACGTGTCTGTGGTCAGATGCATATTGGCACCGACACTGTGTGCCAGAGATACATTCACTTGCCGCTGAACATGGCCATATAGCTCTGGGATGCCCTTCTGTGAGAAATACTTCCTTCCTGGGACCTTCCATTGTGGTGTTCCAATGGCCACAAATTTGCGAAAGGCCTCCAAGTCCACCAGTTTATATGGCAGTAGTTGGCGGGCTATGAGTTCTGACAAGCCTGCCATCAACCGTTCGGCAAGAGGGTTATCTGGTGTCATAATTTTTTCGAACATTAGGCCCACGGAAGCCTGCCTTTTTCCAGAAAAACGTGAGCTTGGCGTGATGGAAGGTGGAGTGGAGGACAATTGTGAGGAGAGGAGAAGTAGAAGACGAGGCTGGACGGTCAGAGCCTGGAGTGTGGCTTTGTGTGTTCCGTTGCTCCCACTGGGCTCGGTGATGGCTGCTCATGTGCCTTCTTAAGGCAGTCATCCCTAGGTGAGTGTTGGGCTTACCGCGACTAATGCGTTGACTGCAAAGATTGCAGATGGCAACGCTATTGTCAGCAGCGGACACGTTAAAAAAAGCCCACACTGCGGAGCCATGTGCCGGTGTCCTGGGAGCGCCAGATGTGACCGTACATGGTCGATGACTCGCTCCTGATACATTTGCAGTCTGCTTTGTCCCTCCTATGCAACGTAAGTTATTCCTGCTTCTCCTCCCTATCTGCTGGTCCATATCTCCCTCTGAACTCCCCTCCTCTTCCTCTCTTGTGGGCACCCACGTGACATCACTAGACACATCTTCATCGGCGTCACCTTCCCCACCGCTATAAGTAGAGATCTCGGAGTAGGCAGCAACACCGGGGACCAACCTCCTCCTTGGGCTGATCTGGGTACTGTCGTCAGACTGCTGAGTGGCGGTTGTTGCTACCTCCTCTTCCTGATCCAATACCAAGAGTGGCTGCGCATCAGAAATGTCTTGATATGGATCGGAAAATAATTCCCGTGACTCAAGCATTAGGTATGTGGTGGTGGTGGTGGTAGTGTCTTTGGGGGTGCACATAGCAGAAAGTGAAGAAGAGGGTGCAGATCGAGAGGATGAGGAGGGTGCAGAAGAGTAAGGCTGAGTGAGCCACTCAACCAAGTCTGGTGCGTCCTTTAAAGTAATTGAACGCACCTTCTGCAACTTCCCACTTTGGCTCAAGCCTGTTTCTCTTGCCCTACCCCTACCACCCCTGCGGAAGGGCCTGCCTCTTCCTCTGCCTGTCATTTTTTAAATGACCCTGTGACAAAACTCTCAGTCCCTCTACTGATAAAGGACTGCTGCAGTATAGGGCAGCAGTCAGCAGTAGTGCACCTCAATCCTATATATTGTGGATCTATACCAGTCCTTAAGGAATAGCAGACTGTACCTCACTCAACCCTATGTACTGTAGTACCCTATACCTTACCAGTTCTTAAAAGGACCTTTGTGGAACAAGTAGGTTGTGAATGATTAGCAGACTGTACCTCAGTCCCTATACAGATAAAGGACTGCTGCAGTATAGGGCAGCAGTCAGCAGTAGTGCACCTCAACCCTATGTATTGTGGACCTATACCAGTCCTTAAGGAATAGCAGACTGTACCTCACTCAACCCTATGTACTGTAGTACCCTATACCTTACCAGTCCTTATAAGGACCTTTGTGGATCTAGTAGGTTGTGATTAGCAGACTGTACCTCAGTCCCTATACTGATAAAGGACTACTGCAGCAGAAGAGCAGCAGTCAAGTATAATATTCTTTCTATATTTGGAAGAAAGAATATTATACGTGTACAAGCCTATTACCATACCAGTCCTGAAAAGAACCTTTGTGGACCTAATAGTAACAGCTACTGATTAAACTGACTGTCCCTCACTGCCTCACACACAGCTTCCTGACTGTCCCTATTTAAACTGACAAAACAGAGGCTGCTGGAACAATAACTTGAATAGCACTTTTGTGGACCTAATAGTAATAGCTAATGATTAACCACTTGCTTACTGGGCACTTTAACCCCCCTCAGTCCCAGACCAATTTTCAGCTTTCAGCGCTGATGCACTTTGAATGACAATTGCGTGGGCATACAACACTGTACCCAAATGAAATTGTTATCATTTTTTTCCCACAAATTGAGCTAATTACAGCTAGGAGTTTTATTTTTTCCTAAACAAACAAAAAAAGATGCAAAAAAAAATCATGTTTAATAGTTTGTTATAAAATTTTGCAAACAGGTCATTTTTCTCCTTCATTGAAGTGCGCTGATGAGGAGGCACTGATAGGCTGCATTGATGGGCACTGATAGGCTGCACTGGTGGGCACTGATAGGCTGCACTGGTGGGCACTGATAGGCTGCACTGGTGGGCACTGATAGGCTGCACTGGTGGGCACTGATAGGCATAGTTAAGGCGGCACTAATAGGCACAGATAAGGCAGCACCGATGGGCACAGATAAGGCGGCACTGATGGGCACAGATAAGTTGGCACTGATGGGTGGCACAGATGGGTGGCACGGATGGGTGGCACTAAGGGGCACTGATAGGTATCACTGATAGATGGGACTGATGGGCACTGATAGGTGGCACTGCTGGGCACTGATGGGCGGCATTGCTGGACACTGGTAGATGACACTGATGGGCACGGATATGTGGCACTGGGGTGCAGCACCTTTGTTGAGGCAGATTGTGGGCACTTATGGGTGGCACTGTGGGCACTGCTGGGTGGCACTGACGGGGGACACTTATTTTTTAATTGTGTTTAGTGATGAGGGGGCAGGTGGGCACTGGCAGGGCTGGCTGTGATCGGGACTGATGTCCCGATCACGGCCGCCGGTGATTGGCTCTATTTTTTTCTCCTCGCGCTGTCAGCGCGAGGAATAATAGCCGATTACCGGCTCCGTTATATCACATGATCAGCTGTCATTGGCTGACAGCTGATCAAGTGATAAGGGGTCGGGATCGACCCCTTGCTCTGATCGGTAATCAGGCGAGTCTCATCGACTCGCCGATCACAGAGCGCGCCGCGCGCGCCCCTCAGGGGGCGCGCAGGCCGCTCGTGCACGGGACTACGTCAATAGATGTAGTCCCGGCAAAGGAGATCCACGCTGTAGCCGTCATTCTATAGCGCGGGTCTCAAGTGGTTAAACTGACTGTCCCTGCAACACACAGCGTCCTGTCCCTCTCTCTACACTGACAAAAGACAGGCTGCTGCAAAGATCAGTAGCACAGCAGTGCCTCAAACCTATATCCTGAACTACACCTATACCAGTCCTGAAAATAACTTTTGTGGACCAAATAGCTAGCGATTTGGGTCACTGCAGTCTCTCCCTGCTCCACACAGCAACCTCTCCCTATAGTGACAGAAGAAAGAATGTAAAATGGCCACCGGATTGGGTGTATTTATAAGTTAGGGGGAATGTCCATGTGCTGTAATGTCTCAATTGGCTGTCCTGTACCCCATGATGGATGTGTCATCATAGGTCAAAGTTCTTTTACACAGTAAACACGGAAGTCTGCCTGGCGAACGGCAGCAATAGTCCGCCGATTGGACGGAGGGCGAACAGCCGAAATTCGCCGCAAAACGACCGCCGGGCGAACCGTTCGGCCATCCCTACTAAGGACAAGTCAGGTGAAGTGTGAGCAGAGGAGACCTGGACAGTGACAGCAGAGGACAGCCCAGAGACCCCCCATCAGGACACATGTATGTGCTACTCCTGACACCTGAAGAACATTGAGTAATGAAGAGCCCTTCCTCCACCCCAGGCACACTACACACTGTCCGACTAATAGATGCAAGAAACTACACACTATGGAGATACACTATCAGATGATCTCTCCCCTACCTCCAAAGCTGAGCCAGCACAATCTTCTGTGTTACTGAGAAAGAAGAGTGTCACCTGAGCCGTGATCACACTCTGTCCTTACTGTGCCCTGCCTCCACTCTCCACTGGGGGCACTACATCCTCTCCTCATTAGGCAGTAATGGAGAAAGCCACAATCCGGGTTTAATGATTTGTCCAGCTTTGAGATGAATGCAGAACCAGACACAGAATACAAATCCTGTACTGCCTGGGTCAAAAACAGACAGGTGACAACCCTACATACAACACACATCCCCCATACCAGTACTGGTACTATGCTAAAGTACAAGTGAAGAGGAAACTCATCCTAATGGCATGGAAATTGGCAGCGCCGCCTACTAGTGGTGGCTGGATAACACACATGGGGAAAACCTTTATTATGGAAAAATACATATACCAACATAGAGGATGCCCGAACAGGGCATCTACACAGGCGCAGTAGAGGGCAGTGCGCAGGCGCACCATCGCTGTTAGCGGCATGTCACTGCTAACAGCGATATGTTGTTAGTGGCGGCTCCCATGCGTGGGAGTGATGTCATCGCTGCTCCGGCGCTGTGAGTGGCTAGTGCAGTGATACATGGAAGAAGATGGATGCTCCGTACTACAGGGGACAGCGGTGACATTGCTGGCTCCTGTGTGATGTAACTGACACATAATGGGCTACTATGTGATGTACAGTAGCCCATTATACTTTACCTTTGCAGGGAGACAAAGAAGAAGTAAACCAATCAGGGTTTACTTTCTCTTTAAGTCCTGTAGAACTGGTATTGACTAGGCTCCCTAGAAGGCACGACAACTATGGCAAGGGATGGATGTAATCTCTTTTTGTGGAAAAAAAAATTGGCTGTATGGAGTAGGAATGGGCCCCCCCCCCCCCCCCGTTTTGGTTTGCACCAGAACATGCGAACAGGCAAAAAATTTGTGCAAACCCCATTAAAGTCTATAGGACACGAACATGAATAATCAAAAGTGCTAAATGTAAAGGCTTATATGCATGGTATTGTCATAAAAAGTTTTTGGGGACCTGGGTCCTGCCCCAGGGGACATGTATCTATGCAAAAAAAGTTTTAAAAACTGAAGTTTTTTCGGGAGCAGTGAAAGTGAAACAATAAAAGTGCAATATTTATATTATATATATATATATATATATATATATATTATACCTGGGGGCTGTCTATAGTATGCCTGTAAAGGGGCCCATGTTTCCCATGCTTAGAACAGTCTGACAACAAAATGACATTACTAAAAGGAAAAAACTAAGAAAAAATAGTTCATTGATAAAAACAGCATGGGGATTTCCTCACAGGGGAACTCCACACCAAACTTTTTAAAAAAAATGGCATGGGGTGCCCCCAAAAATCCATACCAAACCCTTAACCCAGCACCCAACCTGGCAGGTCGCAGAAAGAGAGGTGACCTGAACCATACCAGGCCCCATGCCCTCAACATTTGGATGGTGCTTTGAAGTAGCCCCTCAAAGCACCTTGTCCCCATGTTGATGGGGACAAGGGCCTCATCCACACAACCCTTGCCCGGTGGTTGCAGGGGTCTGCAGGCAGGGAGGCTTATCAGAATCTGGAAGCCCCCTTTAACAAGGGGACCCCCAGATCCCAGCCCCCCGTGTGAATTGGTAATGGGGTACCTACCATTTCACAAAAAAGTGACAAAAAGGTGAAAAAAACACATGAGCTGGTTTTTGACAAGTCCTTTATTAATTTCTTCTTCTTTCATCTTCTTTCTTCTGAACCTGGTATGCCTAGAGCCCCCACCAAACAAAACCCAAGATTACTGCAACAAACTGTCTAACTTTTTCATCAACAAAATCGAAACCATCAGGAAGACTATTTATCAGAAGAAAACAGCCAATCTCAGCAATCAAAAGCAAAAAGTGAATATCTAAACCAACATCCCACTACCGCCGAAGTTTTCACTGACCCCAATTACCGCAGACACCACTAAAAACATCATCAATAAACTCTGTGACAGTACATCACCAATTGACATCATCCCCACAAAACTACTGAAAGAATGTTCCGACATTGTGGCACCCACTATAACACACCTCATTAACCGGTCATTCCAAGAAGGGATTGTTCCCAGTGCCCTCAAACAAGGCATCGTCAAACCCCTGCTAAAGAAACCAAACCTGGACCCTCAGGACCCAAACAACGTAGGCCAATAACAAGCCTAAACACCATTTCCAAGATCATGGAGAAAGCTGTAGTACAACAGTTACGCCACCTGGATACACACAAACTCCTGGACCCGCTGCAATCAGGCTTCCGCCTGGGCCATGGAACAGAAACAGCTCTCCTCAAGATTTGGGACGACGCCCTCGAGGCAGCGGATGATGGAGAATCATGTCTCCTGGTACTGTTAGACCTCAGCGCAGCGCTTGATACAGTAGACCACATTACTCAGCCGCCTCACAGAAGTTGCAGGAGTCAAAGGCTCAGATCTTCAATGGTTCGCGTCCTTCCTAGGAAATCGTTCGCAGACAGTAAAACTAGGAGAATGCACCTCTGAATCCTGGGAAGTCGCTTGCGGAGTCCCTCAAGGATCGCCTTTGTCGCCAGTCCTCTTCAACATATACATCCGGCCACTCCTCCAAATCATCAGAGTTTCAGACCTCTGCTTCCACTCGTACGCTGATGACACACAACTTTACTTCCGTATCACCGGACAAAGAAACCATCACCAACAACTAGAAAATTGTCTCAATTTAATAGAAGACTGGATGACCACCAACTCCCTCAAACTCAACGAATCAAAAACAGAGCTTCTTATCCTACACTCAAACCATAACTCTGTAACCAAGTCCTCCTGGACACCACCCGCCATCTTTGGGTAAATCATCTCGCCAAAGACCAAGGCGAAGAGTCTCGGGGTCATTTTGGACTCACAAATGTCAATGGATGCACAAATAGGAGCAGTAGTTAGTGGTGCTCACCATCTGCTACACAGACTAATCCTGTTCATCCCACAGAAGGACAAAGCAGTGGTAGTTGGAACAGTCATTAATTCACGACTGGACTACGCAAACTCACTTTTATATAGGATTACCCCAATATCAACTTGTGAGATTACAATTTATCCAAAACATGGCGGCAAGGCTGATAACAGGGAAAAAACCCTGGGAATCCATCTCTCCTTCCCTGAGGAGCCTACATTGGTTAACTGTAAAGAATCGGATCACTTTCAAGACCCTTTGCCTCACCCACAAATGCGTGCATAGAGACGCTCCTCAATACCTAATTGAGAAAATAAATCATTACACACCAAACCGCTGTCTACGATCATCTAACAAAAATCTCCTCCTCGTTCCCAAAGCACGGTACTAATCGAAGGGGGATTGGAGATTCGCTGTCCAAGGACCTTGGCTATGGAACGCTCTACCAACCAACATCCGCCTGGAAGAAAACTACCAGGCCTTTAGGAAAAAACTCAAGACCTTCCTCTTCTAGTTGATGACAACTAAGCTCTTCACATCGCATTGAGGCGATTCAGTTTGCGTTGTGCGCTTTACAAATATTTTCATTCATTCATTCATTTCTTCTGGTCTTCCATATGTGTTCTTGTTCTGCCATCTTCTTCATCATCATCTTCTTCCTCTGCTCTTCTCGTCCCGCATCTTGCTCCGGCTTCTTCTCCACTCCGTCCACATGATCCGCCTCTGTGGGAGTCTTCAGCCGTGAGATGCTTCAATTCTTCTGACACTTCTTAAATAACGGAGGGCGGGGCCACCCAGTGACCCCGCCCTCCTCTGATGCACGGGGACTTCCCTATGGCTTTCCCCATGATGTCAGAGGGGGCGGGGTCACCTGGTCACCGGATGGCCCCACCCTCTGTTTGTCAAAAACTGGCTCTTGTGTTTTTTAACCTTTTTTGTCACTTATTTTTGTGAAATGGTAAGGATACATTTGTACCCCATTACCAATTCACACAGGGGGCTGGGATCTGGGGGTCCCCTTGTTAAAAGGGGCTTTCAGATTCCGATAAGCCCCCACCCGCAGACCCCCACAACCACCGGGCAAGGGTTGTGGGGATGAGGCCCTTGTCCACATCAACATGGGGACAATGTGCTTTGGAGGGGCTATCACAAAGCACCCTCCCAATGTTGAGGACATGTGGCCTGGTACGGTTCAGAAAGGGGGGCACTCTCTCATCCCCCTTCTTTTCCTGCGGTCTGCCAGGTTGCGTGCTCGGATAAAGGGTCTGGTATGGATTTTTGGGGGGACTCCACGCCATTTTTTATTTTTGGTGCGGGGTTCCCCTTAATATCCATACCAGACCTGAAGGGCCTGGTATGGAATTTAGGGGGACCCCCGCATATTTTTTTTAATTTTGGGTCTTGAAATCCCCATGCCATTTTTATCAATGAACTGTTATGTATATTGTCAGACCCGACAATTCATTATAGCCGTGAGTAGTTTTAAATGAGTTTTTTTCCTTTAGAAATGTCATTTTGCTGTCAGACTGTTGTAAACACAGGAAACATGCGCTCCTTTACAGGCATACTATAGACACCCCCCGGGTACGAAATTTAAAGGAATATTACACTTTTATTGTTTCACTTTAACCACTTGCTTACTGGGCACTTAAACCCCCCTCAGTCCCAAACCAATTTTCAGCTTTCAGCGCTGATGCACTTTGAATGACAATTGCGCGGGCATACAACACTGTACCCAAATGAAATTTTTATCATTTTTTCCCACAAATAGAGCTTTCTTTTGGTGGTATTTAATTACAGCTGGGAGTTTCATTTTTTGCTAAACAAACAAAAACAGATGCAAAAAAAAATCATGTTTAACCGCTTGCTTACTGGGCACTTAAAGGGGTTGTAAAGGTAAATGTTTTTTCACCTTAATGCATTCTATGCATTAAGGTGAAAAAACATCTGACACTGCCGGCGCCCCCAGTCCCCCCGTTTTACTTACCTGACCCCTCGAAAATCCCGCGCTCGCCCCCGCCGCCCTCTTCGCCGCTCAGCCTGGCCGCTGATTGGCTGGAGTGGATGGATTGAAAGCAGCGCAGCTATTGGCTCGCGCTGCTGTCAATCACATCCAATGACGCAGCGCGCCGGGGGGCGGGGCCTTGTGATACAGTGAGCGGCTATAGCCGCCGGCTGTATCACGGGAGCGCACCCGCAGTGCTTCTCACCAATGCGAGGGAGCTCGTATTAACGTGAGAAGCACCTGCGGGAGGAAGCAGAGACAGCCGCCGAGGGACCCCAGAAGAGCAGGTTCGGGGCCACTCTGTGCAAAACAAGCTGCACAGTGGAGGTAAGTATGACACGTTTGTTATTTTAAAAAAATAAAATTTTTTACTTTACAACCCCTTTAACCACTTCAGCCTCGGACCAATAAATACCTTAAGGACCAGAGGTCTTTTTGCAATTTCGCACTGCGCTGCTTTAACTGGTAATTGCGCGGTCATGCAATATTGCACCCAAACGAAATTTGCGTCCTTTTCTTCCCACAAATAGAGCTTTCTTTTGATGGTATTTGATTGCCTCTGCGATTTTTTTTTTTTGCGATATAAATGGAAAAAGAGCGAAAATTTTGAAAAAAAAAGATATTTTCTTCTTTTTGTTATAAGAAAAATCGAATAAACTAAATTTTAGTCATACATTGAGGGCAAAATTTATTCAGCCACATGTCTTTAGTAAAAAAAATGTCAATAAGCGAATATTTTTTGGTTTGCGCAAAAGTTATAGCGTCTACAAACTAGAGTACATTTTCTGGAATTTACACAGCTTTTAATTTATGACTGCCGATCTCATTTCTTGAGGTGCTAAAATGGCAGGGCAGTACAAATCCCCCCCAAATGACCCCATTTTGGAAAGTAGACACCCCAAGGAAATTGCTGATGGGTATGTTGAGCCCATTGAATATTTATTTTTTTTGTCCTAAGGGATTGAATAATGACAAAAAAAAAAAATATATATTTTTTTTACAAAAAGTTGTCACTAAATGATATATTGCTCACACATGCCATGGTTATATGTGGAATTGCACCCCAAAATACATTCTGCTGCTTCTCCCGAGTACGGGGATACCACATGTGTGGGACTTTTTGGGAGTCTAGTCGCGCACGGCACCCCGAAAACCAATCACCACCTTCAGGATTTCTAAGGGTGCAAATTTTTGATTTAACTCCTCACTACCTATCACAGTTTCGAAGGCCATAAAATGCCAAAATAGCACAAAACCCCCCCAAATGACCCCATTTTGGAAAGTAGACACCCCAAGCTATTTACTGAGAGGCATGTTGAGTCCATGGAATATTTTATATTTTGCCAAAAGTTGCGGGAATATTACAAACTTTTTTTTTTTTGCACAAAGTTGTCACTAAATGATATATTGCTCACACATGCTATGGGCAGAAGTCAAATTACACCCCAAAATAAATTCTGCTGCTTCTCCCGAGTACGGGGATACCACATGTGGGGGACTTTTTGGGAGCCTAGCCACGTACGGGACCCCGAAAACCAAGCACTGCCTTCCGGATTTGAATATAAAATGCTATAAAAAACAAACTAACCAGAGTCACCCGTAACACTTATACGGTGATCAGTGGTGAAAGGGTTAACTAGGGGCAATCAGGTGGTTCAAATTTTTATTAGGTAGTATATGGGGGTCCCTGGCGCTATATAAAAACCTGACGGGGAACCTAAATAACTAACTGGCTAACCAGCGTCACCAGTGACACTTATACTGTGATCGCTGGTGAAAGGGGGTGAAAGGGTTAACTAGCAGCAATCAGGGGGTTAAAATCATTATTGGGTAGTATATCGGGGTACCTAGCGCTATAAAAACCTGGCGGTGAACCTAAAAAAATAACTAGCTACCTAGCGACACTAGCGACACTGATGCAGCGTTCAGAAAAATTATCGCTTAGTGACACTGGCAAAAGGGGGTGAAAGGGTTAACTAGCAGAAATCAGGGGGTTAAAACCATTATTGGGTAGTATATCGGGGTACCTAGCGCTATAAAAACCTGGCGGTGAACCTAAAAAAATAACTAGCTACCTAGCGACTGTAGCGACACTAATGCAGCGATCAGAAAAACGATCGCTTAGTGACACTGGCAAAAGGGGGTGAAAGGGTTAACTAGCGGCAATCAGGGGGTTAAAAACATTATTGGGTAGTATATCGGGGTACCTAGCGATATAAAAACCTGGCGGTGAACCTAAAAAAATAACTAGCTACCTAGCGACACATGCAGCGATCAGAAAAATGATCGCTTAGTGACACTGGCAAAAGGGGGTGAAAGGGTTAACTAGCGGCAATCAGGGGGTTAAAAACATTATTGGGTAGTATATCGGGGTACCTAGCGCTATAAAAACCTGGCGGTGAACCTAAAAAAATAACTAGCTACCTAGCGACTGTAGCGACACTAATGCAGCGATCAGAAAAACGATCGCTTAGTGACACTGGCAAAAGGGGGTGAAAGGGTTAACTAGCGGCAATCAGGGGGTTAAAAACATTATTGGGTAGTATATCGGGGTACCTAGCGATATAAAAACCTGGCGGTGAACCTAAAAAAATAACTAGCTACCTAGCGACACTAGCGACACATGCAGCGATCAGAAAAATGATCGCTTAGTGACACTGGCAAAAGGGGGTGAAAGGGTTAACTCTAGGGGCAATCAGGGGGTTAAATCTTTATTGGGGGTGATAGGGGGCTACCCTGGACCTAACACTAACTGTCCTGACAGTTTTTACTGTCACAACTGACACTGAATGCATTGATCAGTAAAGAAATGATCAATGCAATCAGTGACACTGTGACTGGGGGGGGAGGGGGGGCGGGGGGGATCGGGGGGCGATCGGGGGGGGGATCGGGGGGGGTTTGTGTGCCTGTGTGTACCTACATGTCAGTGTAGTGTTGGTGCACACTTACTTTTACTGTTCTCCTCGTAGTCCGGTCAAAAAGACCGCCCCGAGGAGAATGACATCACTTCCTCCTTCCTGTGTAAACAATACACAGGGGAGGAAGCTTCTCATTGGCCAGGAGCGATCCAGAGGGGGTGGCCGAAAACCAACGGCCATCCCCTCATCACGGAGCGCTCCTGGACCGAATCGGACCGCCGTAACCAGCGGGAGGGGGTCCGATCGGACCCCCCACCCGCTGGAAGGCAATCACTTAGATGTACGTGATTATGCCTGCCTGTGCCATTGTGCTGACGTACAATGGCAATACGGCGGTCCTCAAGTGGTTAAACACCCTTCCTGACCAGACCAATTTTCAGCTTTTGGTGCTCTCACACTTTGAATGACAATTACTCAGTCATGCAACACTGTACCCAAATGAATTTTGTGTCCTTTTTTTCCCCACAAATAGAGCTTTCTTTTGGTGGTATTTGATCACCTCTGGGGTTTTTATTTTTTGCGCTATAAATGAAAAAAGACCGAAATTTTTTAAAAAAAACGCATATTTCTTTGTTTCTGTGATAAAATTTTGCAAATTATAATTTTCTTTTCAAAAATTTTGGCCACAATTTATACTGCTACATATCTTTGGTAAAAATAACCCAAATTATTGGATATTATTTGGTCTTTGTGAAAGTTAGAGAGTCTACAAGCTGTGGTGCGGATCGCACAAAATTGATCACACCTGATGTACTGGTGGCCTATCTCATTTCTTGCAACCCGAACAAGTCAGGAAAGTACAAATACCCCCCAAATGACCCCTTTTTTGAAAGTAGACATTCCAAGGTATTTACTAAGATGCATGGTGAGGTTTTTGATGTTTTCATCTTTTTCCCACAATTCTTTGCAAAATGAAGATTTTTTTTTTTTTATCACAAAATTTTTAATGTAATAGGTTATTTCTCTCACATGGCATGTGTATACCACAAATGACACCCCAAAATACGTTCTGCTACTCCTTCTGAGTATTACGATACCAAATGTGTGAGGCCGCGTACACACGCGCGGACTGTTGGCCCAACTTTGTCCGTCCAACAGTTTGAGCGAACAGTCCGCTCAAACTTAGCATGGACGGACATGGCCACACACGACGGACGAACAGTTTGCTGAAACCGTGCGCGATGACGTGAACGGCACGTACGACGGGACGAAAAATACGACGTCCTATACACTGCAATGCAACCGTCCGACGTGGAAATCCTTTCTGAGCATGCGCGAGACTTAGTTGGCCGAACAAGCCTACACACGAGCGAACAGTCCGCTGAAACCTTGTTTCAGCGGACAGTTTTTCGGAATTTCCGTAAGACCTTGTTCGGCCAACTGTCCGCTGAAACTGTCCGCTGAAGCCCCACACACGAGCGGACTGTCCGCCCAAACACTGTTCAGCGGACAAGGTTGGGCGAACAGTCCGCGCGTGTGTACGCGGCCTGAGACTTTTACACAGCCTGGCCACATACAGAGGCCCAATATTGAAATAGCACCATCAGCCGTTCTAGGAGCATAAATTACACATTTCATTTCTCAACCACCTATTACAGTTTTGAAGGCCCTGGAGCACCAGGACAATGGAAATGCCCACAAAGTGACCCCATTTTGGAAAGCTAACACCCCAACGTATAATCTATGAGGCATATTGAGTCATTTGAATGGTTCATTTTTTTCCCAGAAGTTTTGGGAAAATGTGGAAAAAAAATGAAAACGCATTTTTTTAACGCAAAGTTGTCCATTTATAAGATATTTCCAACACATAGCATGTACATAGCAAAAATGACACCCCAAAATATGTTCTACTACTCCTCCTGAGTATAACGATACCAAATATGTGAGACTTTTACACAGCTTGGCCACATACAGAGGCCCAACATGCAAGGAACACCATCAGGTGTTCCAGGGACACATAGCATGCACATACCAAGAATTACACCCCAAAAATACATTCTACTGAGAAAAGAGTAAACAAAAGATTACCTGTGGTTTTAGCAGCGCAGTTGTCCACAGGATGATAGCACTGGTCCAGGCAGCAGGCAGGGACTTGGTCAGCAAAAGTGAACACAATTTTCCAGGCAACAGGCAGGTATACTGTCCATAGTCAATATTGGCAGCAGGCAGGGATACTGTCCATATAAAGTCCAAGGTCAGTGCAGGCAGAGATCGTCAGCATTGCCAAAATATTGGTCCTGGTAGTAGGCAGGAACATGGTCCATCCATATGCTGTGGTCAGTTCATGCGACAGGCAGAGGCATGATGGTATAGGTCCTACAGGCAGCAGGCAGAAGTAGGGCCTTGTTCAGGACAGAATGGGGATAGGGGTAGAGGCTTCTCCCACCCAAATCTCTTTGAAGCCTCCGAGTCTCCAGACCCTAATCTAGGAATGAGAAAACAAAGGAAATTGTCTTCTTCATCCAAAAAACTATTCTGGAGCCCCTCACATATGTGAGACCCCTGTTATGAATCCCACTAGTCCACAGAGGGTACAAGATCAGTCCAAGAGGCAGGCAAAAGGCATGGTCAAACAGTCCAGGGTCAGTTCCAGATCAGGCAGAGGCATAAACAGAATCAGTAGGCAGAAGCGTGGTCGAATAACAAGCCAGGGTCAGTTCCAGATCAGGCAGAGGTATGTACAAAATTCAGTAGGCAGAAGCGTGGTCGAATAACAAGCCAGGGTCAGTTACAGAGCAAGCAGAGGCATAAGGGGTTTGAAGGTAAATGGCAGGAAGTGAGGGTTATGGTTACCATACTTCACTAATAATTCACTGAAGTATGGTAACGGCGGAAACAGTCACCTATGCAGAGGCCTGGTTGGGAAGGGCATTGGGCACAGTGATAAGTGGTGTCTCTTCTCACTCCTCGTTTGCTGCACACCAGACATTTTTTCTGATGTCTTAGGCCTGTTGGTCTGGGAGGGATTTTGTCAGGAAAGTGGCGTTCGGAGAGTCTGCTAATTACATCGGATTGAATGTTTTGTGGTGGGCCGTTGGGGTATATAAGGGCAGTGGTGATTTCCTCCTGGTAGCCAAGGAAGGGTATGGGTCTTTCTGTGGACTTACGATAAATGACATATGTGTTGTATATGGCCAAATTAAAGAAATAAATTGCAATTTTTTTATACCACTTGTATGTTCTTCTCGTGGCAAGATAGGGTTCGAGCATCTGGTCGTTCAAGTCGACACCTCCCATGAACATGTTGTACTCATGGATACAAGTGGGTTTTAGTATTGGGCCATCCCTCCTGGTGATCTCAACAAAAGTGTTGTTGTGGATCGAAGAAAGCATGTAGACATCCCTTCTGTCCCTCCACTTCACAGCCAAAATTTCCTCGTTCCGTAAACTCGCCGCTTCGCCTTTTCTTAGCCTTTTGTTGACGAGGCTTTGAGGAAAGCCCTTCCAGTTCGTCCTTACGGTGCCACATGCTGGAGTTTGCATTCTATGGAGGTTGCGGAACAGGGGTAAACTGGTATAAAAATTGTCCACATACAGATGGTAGCCTTTCTCCAGGAGTGGGTTTATGAGTTCCCAAACAACTTTTCCACTCGATCCGATGTATTCGGGGCAATTAGGGGGATGTAGCTGGGTGTCCTTCCCTTCGTATACCATGAAGGAATATGTATACACTGTGGCTCGATCACACAACTTATACATCTTCACTCCATAGCGGGCCCTTTTGGAGGGAATAAATTGCTTTAGGCCCAGCCTGCCAGAAAATGTTATCAGGGACTCATCCACACATATGTGTTGGTCTGGGGTAAACAACTGGGGGAAAATCTGAGAAAAATTATTTATTAGCGGCCGAATTTTGTAAAGTTTATCAAAATTTGGGTCATTCCGGGGAAGGCACTGGGTATTGTCATTAAAGTGTAGGAATCTCATTATCGTTAGATATCTGGTCCGGGACATTATTGAGGAAAAGATGGGCATGTGATAGATGGGGCGGGATGACCAATATGCACATATTTCATTTTTATTGTTTAGTCCCATACAAAATGTGAGGCCCAAAAAAATTTTAAACTCCTCCACTGTTAGGGCTCTCCACTTGTAGGGACGGGCATAAGAGGAAGTTGGGTTACTTTCAATAAATTGTTGGGCATATAGGTTGGACTGGACCACAATGGATTCAAGCATGTCCTCTGTAAAAATTAGGTGGAAAAAGTCCATCAGGGAAAAATTGTGTGTGTCCACCTGGACTCCTGGGTTGGCAGTGAAAGGGGGAACGTTGGCTTCTCCTGAGTTAGGAGGAAGCCACAAGGAGTTCTGGAGGGAATAGAGAAGGCTGGCATGGGACCTAACCCTTTGGGGCCGAGTTGACACCCCACTTGTACGTGGCCTTTGCCGAGGTACTGTGGTGCCGGTGGATGGCTCTGCGGTGCTGGTGGATGGTACCGCCTCCTCACCAGTGCGCCTTCGTCTGACGGACGGACTATCATCTTCCTCCTCTGAGGCTGTCATTGTACCGCTGCTGAGGACAGGCTCGTAGTCCACGTCAGAGTCACAATCTGAATATGAGGAGGAATCCGAAGCGGAAACCTCCCCGTTGCTCTCGTCGGCTGCAAGGATATCATATGCCTCCTCAGCTGAATATAATCTTTGTGACATTTTTATTGATCACAAATGGCACTGACAGGTGACGCTGATCTGGCAGATGACACTGACAGGTGACGCTGATTTGGCAGATGACACTGACAGGTGACGCTGATGTGGCAGGTGACACTGACAGGTGACGCTGATTTGGCAGATGACACTGACAGGTGACGCTGATGTGGCAGGTGACACTGACAGGTGACGCTGATCACAGGTGACACTGACGTGGCAGGTGGCACTGACAACACGTGGCACTGACAAATGGCACTGGAGGCAGATGGCACTGGAGACAGATGGGGCTGACAGATGTCGCTGACAGATGGCACTGAGGCTGGCACTGGCAGATGGCACTGGCAGATGGTGCTGGCTATTTGCTCTGGCAAATGGGGCTGGCAGATGGCACTGTGGCTGGCAGATGGCGCTGGCAGGTGGCACTGGCAGGTGGCACTGGCAGGGGGCACTGGCACTGGTGGCACTGGCGCTGACGGCACTGGGGCTGACGGCACTTCAGCTGAAGGATGGCACTGGCGTTGGCAGGTGGCACTGGCAGGTGGCACTGGCACTGGCAGGTGGCACTGGCGCTGGTAGGTGGCACTGGCGGCACTGGGGCTGGCGGCACTGGGGCTGACGGATGGCACTGGCAGGTGGCACTGGCGCTGGCAGGTGGCGCTGGCACTGGCGCTGGTAGGTGGCACTGGCACTGACGGCACTGGGGCTGACGGCACTGGGACTGACGGATGGCACTGTCGCTGGCAGGTGGCGCTGGCAGGTGGCACTGGCGGCACTGGCACTGGGCTGACAGATGGCACTGGGCTGACAGATGGCACTGGCACTGGGGCTGACAGATGGCACTGGGACTGACAATTTTCACTGGGACTCACACAGATACAATGTTGCACTCACAGGTCGCTCTCCCTCCTCACACGCTGTCTCTGTGTGAGGAGGGAGAGACACGGCAATGGGAGATGATCTCATATGTTTACATTTGAGATCATCTCCTATTGGCAGCTTCGATCGCTCTGTGAACGGCCGCTTTGATTGGCCGTTCACGGCGATCTGTATTTGGCGCGCATTGCGGAAGTAAACACCAGGCCATCCAGGGACGGCCAGGCGAAGGAAGCTGCCCGCTCTAAGGCCGTCATTCGGCCATAGGGCGGGTGGGAAGCGGTTAATAGTTTGTTATAAAATTTTGCAAACAGATCATTTTTCTCCTTCATTGAAGTGTGCTGATGAAGCGGCACTGATAGGCTGCACTGGTGGGCACTGATAGGCTGCACTGGTGGGCACTGATAGGCATAGTTAAGGCGGCACTAATAGGCACAGATAAGGCGGCACCAATGGGCACAGATAAGGCGGCACTGATGGGCACAGATAAGGTGGCACAGATGGGTGGCACTAAGGGGCACTGATAGGTACCACTGATAGATGGGACTGATGGGCACTGATAGGTGGCTCCGATAGGTGGCACTGCTGGGCACTGATGGCCAGCACTGCTGGGCACTGGTAGATGACACTGATGGGCACGGATATGTGGCACTGGGGTGCAGCACCTTTGTTGAGGCAGATTGTGGGCACTGGTGGGTGGCACTGTGGGCACTGGTGGGTGGCACTGTGGGCACTGCTGGGTGGCACTGACGGGGGGCACTTATTTTTTTATCATCTTTATTGATGAGGGGGCAGGTGGGCACTGGCAGGGCTGGCCGTGATCGGTACCGATGTCCCGATCACGGCCGCCGGTGATCGGCTTTTTTTCATTCTCCTCGCACTGTCAGCGCGAGGAGGAATAATAGCCGATTACCGGCTCCGTTATATCACATGATCAGCTGTCATTGGCTGACAGCTGATCAAGTGATAAGGGGTCGGGATCGACCCCTTGCTCTGATCGGTAATCAGGCGAGTCTCATCGACTCGCCGATCACAGAGCGCGCCGCGCGCGCCACTCAGGGGGTGCGCAGGCTGCTCGTGCACGGGACTACGTCAATAGACGTAGTCCCGGAAAAGGAGATCCGCGCTGTAGCCGTCATTCGGCTATAGCGCGGGTCTCAAGTGGTTAAGCATTATTAAAATCACTGCTCCAAAAAAAACGCCCATTTTAAAAACTTTTTTGTCCATTGATACATATCCCCGGGGGCAGGACCCGGGTCCCCAAACACATTTTATGACAATGACTTGCATATAAGACTTTAAAATGAGCACTTTTGATTTCTCCCATATACTTGTTCAGGGTGTTCCACGGCTTTCGAATTTGCCACGAACACCCCAAATTGTTTGCTGTTCAGCGAACTGGTGAACAGGCGATGTTCGAGTCAAACTCAAAGCTCATCCTTAGTATGGAGTAATGTGATGTGTAACACCTCCAGAGGTTACTGTTATGTATATCTGCATAAGGATGAAAAAGTCATTTATATAAATGTGCATTTGAAGATGATGTTTAAACAAATGTTCAATAAAAACCTTTTTGATTTAGAAAAATAAAGTACAAGTGCAGTCTGAGGAAGCCCCCTCTAGTCTCCAGCGTAGATTGCTGATAATCCTCCACAGAAGATGGAATTGTCTGTGATATTTATGTAAATCTGAGTGATGATGAGATAATAAGAACTACAACATGGACAGTGGATGGACTCTGAGATCTCCAAATCTGGAATGCACAGAGCAGAGGACAGGAAACGGCTTGTAGAGAGTTCAGATCAGCAAAGTAATAGAGTTCCTGCAGACAGAAGGTGACAGAGACAGGACACCAGAGATCACACATCCTTCACACCTCTCCAGTCTCATGGCGACAATCCACTGATCTGTATTTACACATCAGATCAGCAACAATGTATCAATAATCTTTATTGAATGGAAGAAAAAAGCTGCAAAAAATGTTAGTGATATTATACTCAATGCCAAAATTATCATATCGCAGCCGACCAATCATTAGATGTGGCGGCTGCATTCTTTTTTTCCCCTCTGTTATCTCCTGGTGGTCTGGCCAGTAAGACATCTCCAGTATTAGTGAGACACAACTCTGGAGGAATGAGAAAAGGAGACACAGTAGCATTTTTAGTCACCTGAATGCTTGTGATAAATGTATTAGCAGATTTAGATACACTAACAAATTGAAGCCAAACTCCAGCTCACACTTTATATAGTCAGTTAGTTTTTTGGGGATAAAAGCTTTTCATGAATAAATTAAAGCCGATCATATTAATCACCACTGCCAGTGCTAAATGGTTTATCTCATCCATGTAAACTGATACATTCTGCTGGAGATCTTGTGCTTTTAAAAAGACCTTCTGGCTGATTCACCAAATGACAATAGAAGAAAGACAAAATAAATGAAATCTTTTCCAGCATCACATCTCAGGATTGCTGATCTGCAATATAAGAAATGTTTGTAGAGTAGAGAGAAGACATCCGTCCTCCGAGGACACCAGCAAAACACTGAGGCATGCTGGGAGTAGGAGGGATTATCCCGCCCACAATTCTCTCATTTGTCAGATTCTCCTGTAGGTGGCAGTATAACCCAAACTTATCTGAACTGCTGTGTCCCTGATTGGATGAGAAGGAAAGGGAAGTGTGCTGTGATTGGTGGGTTTGGGACATCACAGAACAGATCTTACAGGACAAATGACCAATGAGGAGGAATATTTCCTGTTATATAATCTGATATCTCCCATCATCCTCCATTGTGCAGTGTCACTTCTTAGTTGGTAAAGTCCTACAAGAAGGTGACAGGATGGTGTCAGGTCCATCACACACAGTACAATCTGACCATACAATCTTTGTACAATCAGCTTTATATCTTCCAGAACCTCGTAATATGAGGACCTACCTAAACCATCATATCAGTCTCTATACAATCAGACAGATCCTCACTCTACATACTTGTTGGAAGATCGGACAGAGATTGTACAATCAGATTGTAATGTGTGTGGTGAGATTAATAGATATCCTGGAGGATGCCGGGAAATAGTGTGAGAGAATTCTGCTGAGATCTGATGACTGTTTTTATTCTTTCTTCTAGCATTGACTACTACCGCTTGTCAGAGAACACAAGAAGAAAACTAAAAAAGCTGAAAAAGCTCCGACCAGAAATTGAAATTTCTTAATGATGACCCCGGAGGAGGAGATTCGGCTACAGCTGTGAATGGAGGAGGGGGAGGGGACATTGCTGTGAATGGAGGAGGGGGGAGGGGACATTGGTGTGAATGGAGGAGGAGACATTGGTGTGAATGGAGGAGGGAAGAGAGGACATTGCTGTGAATGGAGGAGGGGGAGGGGACATTGCTGTGAATGGAGGAGGGAGAGGGGACATTGGTGTGAATGGAGGAGGGGGAGGGGACATTGGTGTGAATGGAGGAGGGGGAGAGGACATTGCTGTGAATGGAGGAGGGGGGACATTGCTGTGAATGGAGAAGGGGGAGGGGACATTGCTGTGAATGGAGGAGGGGTAGGGGACATTGCTGTGAATGGAGGAGGGGACATTGATGTGAATGGAGGAGGGGGAGGGGACATTACTGTGAATGGAGGAGGGGACATTGCTGTGAATGGAGGAGGGGGAGGGGACATTGCTGTGAATGGAGGAGGGGACATTGATGTGAATGGAGGAGGGGGGAGGGGACATTGATGTGAATGGAGGAGGGGGAGGGGACATTACTGTGAATGGAGGAGGGGACATTGCTGTGAATGGAGGAGGGGGAGGGGACATTGCTGTGAATGGAGGAGGGGACATTGATGTGAATGGAGGAGGGGGAGGGGACATTGATGTGAATGGAGGAGGGGGAGGGGACATTGCTGTGAATGGAGGAGGGGAGGGGACATTGCTGTGAATGGAGGAGGGGGAGGGGACATTGCTGTGGATGAGATATAAATCTGAACAAAGCCGACCCCAGAGGAGAATGGATGATCACAGATGAAGTAATACACCAGGACAGGACGGGGGATTCTGTTTTGTAATGAAGAAGAGAAAACTGAACATTTCATATATAATGTGACTCGGGGAACACAGCCGGCATTTATCTGTCACCCCGGTATTTATCTCACACAGCCGGCTCCCCCTCCCCCATGGTGGGGGGATCCGTGTTCTCCGGAGTCTCCCCCCAATGTGTCACTGCCGGCCTTTCCACACGGACTCCGTGTCCCCCACATGGACTGATCCCTGCAGGAGAGATGAGAAGGGGGTTTGTATGAAGCTGTGTCTGGAGGAGGACAATACAGGAGGACTCATCAGAAGATCCATCAGCCTGGGAGCCCCCAAATCAGGGGACAGAGGAGCCCTTGAAGAGTGCTGGGGGGACCCCGATGGGGGATGGGATGGAGGTTTCTGGTACTATTCCTGTATACTATCACACACTTCATGTATTCATCATTACATACACAGCAGGGATTGGGATTCCATTCTCTAGAATACGGAGGGACATTCTATATATAATGGATAGAAATAGAGAAGCAGCTATTAGTTTGGTGATATTATTGGGGGACATTAATGGGGCGCAGACCATATACTGCACATCATATCACAGGACATTCCGGGGTCTTCATACCATTTCATGCGGTTTTATGATGTAATAAATAAAATGTAATGTGAACTTTTCCTCCTCAGATCCTGACTGGTGATACTTTGTAATATAAAGACATTTCTCATCTCCCTGTAATGGGAGGAGATGAAGGGATCTGATTGGTGGATACGATCATCAGGGTGGCTGTTTTTTGGTTTTGATTTGAAGTCAATGGGACACATCACCCCATTACTGGCACTTTTTTTATCAGAAAAACACAGATAATCCTATTTTTGGCTGATAATTTTCAGTGACTGATATTTTGGTACATCTCTAATTTATATCCTGTTAATAAAACGTGTTATGTAAACATGTAATGTTTCTGGATGTATTTTTATATGTTGATCCTTTTGAATGTTTATTTTAATGTAAATAAAAGAGTTGGATCAAAATAAATTCCCACCATAAATTGAATCTCCGATCCCCAGGAAATCATTTCTGACATAAAACAAGTAGCGGGACCCATTGACTTCGGGGACATTTTATAAAACATTTCTTCTCGGAATGTCAGAAGTTTTTGTAGAAGACAAAACAAAATTCTCTGTAATTCTTCTCACAGATTCAGTTCTGTGTTGTCGGCTCCATCTAGTGGGCAAAATGCAGAATAGTTTTCTGAAATCCCTCATTTGGAAAATGATACATTTTGGCTACTAGATGGCGCTCATGATACAGGGATTCATCTACACTATATGACCAAAGTAAAAGTATCCCTGTTGTAGCGGGCCCACTCCACAAGGGGGCCGGCAGCATTACAGTTCATTTCTGCATGTTAAAGAAATTAGGACTTTCTAAAATTTCCCCTCACTTTTACTTGCTTGGAGGTGAGTGCAATGGAGGGTCTTTTTCTTAATTTTCGGGGGTGTGTGTACTCTGTAGTCCCGCACTCATCTACTGCCATATAGTCCCAGTGTTGTGTTGAATACTGTCCCCCTTCGGATAGTCTCCGCCCTGTAGTGCGCTTGCGCAGTACGGAGGACAAGGAGCCGCCGAAAGTCTCCGGAGATAAACGGCGCCTGCGCACTGAGCCCCGGTTTACACCGCCCCACCATCCAAGTGGACATAGAGTTATAATAAAAAAAATTGACGAGCGAAGTGAAGCTGTGCTCAAAGCGTGGCGAGCGACTCTATGTCCACTTGGATGGTGGGGCTTCAACCTGGACGCAGGCGCCGTTCTTCTTCAGAGACTTTCGGAGTCTCCGTGTCCTCTGTAATGTGCGAGGCCTGCGCCTGCGCAGCCCGGGGCGGACACTATCCGATGGGGGGACAGTTTTTTGGCAGAACACCGGCTGCTGCTGCCCCCTGCCTTGCCTGGTGGAGGGATACAATAATGCTCCGCTCAGCTCCCACCTCCCTTCCTCAGGTGCCGAGACTTGTGAGCAGCTCAGCAGCTGACAGGGAGCTGCAGGAGGATGGCGCGGCTGCACTGGACACAGCGAGTGAAGAATAGAGGATAGAATCCTCACTGTGTATTATGATCATCAGCATGGGAATCACACAGGCGGGGGGCGCTCTGTCACATGTTCCATGGCTGCTGGGGGTGCTGCCGACTTTGCTGATCTATGGCTGTACTGAGTGTTACACAATGTAATACAGAACAGACATAACAAAGTCAGCAGCACCCCCAGCAGCCATGGAACATGTGACAGAGCGCCCCCTGCCTGTGTGATTCCCATGCTGATGATCATAATACACAGTGAGGCTCTACTTTACACTTGCATTGGGGGCAGTAAACATGTGCAGCTGAACTGTGTTTTTACCCCCCACCACACCCCTTTAACCCCTTCCCCACCCAGTGATGTACTGGTACGTCTCTAGACTGGAAGAGTAATATCTGGGTCATCGCTGCAGCAATGATGATGATATTTTTTAGCCCCAGTGATTTTGCACAAAGTATAAGTAATCTGAGCGGCTAAGAAGTCCCTGGATTACTTTTATAGTAGGCAGAAGGGGCCCCTCCCCCCACCTAATACCACCTTTACCAATCTCTCCCAGTCCCATCGATCGGGGAGCCCAGTAAGGGTGCGACCAGCAGCATTGGGTTCCCGGGACAGCGAGAGGAACGGATGTTGTTCCCCCCAATGTGTGACGTCAGAAACCAGAAGCGGTGAGGATTTTATCATTTCTGGTGTCTCTTGTGTGACCAAAACCATCACCGGCCGGAAGAATCACCGGATCAATGCGGTGTCTCCGGAGGAGAGACATGAGGTGTAAGAGACCCCCGACCGCTCCATAAAGAGGACCAGTCATGGCCGGTGTTCTTCATCCCTTCTGAGAGCAAGAAAAGAGATTTAAAATAATGTAGAGATGCCGTGTAAAAACAAAGTGATAAAATAAATAATACAATTCAATAAAGTTTTAGAGCCCCCGTCCTCTCACGGTCCTGCTTAGTTGTGAACGTTCATGTTGGTCCCGCATGTATATGAAAACCTGCATTTTGTTTTGAGGTGGGGCCAGGCGCAGGGTCCCATCAGGTACACTGTATGGGGCCCCATCCTTTGTAACAGCGGCCCTGGTAGTGTCAGTAGACGTAGTAATAGAATAAGTAGTAGTAGCAGAAGTATCAGTAGAAGTAGTATTATTAGTATGAGTGGTAGTAGTATTTGTAGGATTAGTAGTAGGAGTAGCTGTATGAGTAGTAGTATATGTAGTAGTAGTATGAGTAGTAGTAGAATGATTAGTAGAATGACTAATAGTAGAATGAGTAGTAGTAGTATTATGAGTAGAAGTAGTAGGAGTAGCATTATTAGTATTAGTAGTAGTATGAGTGGTAGTAAAATAAGCAATAGTAGTATGAGTAGTATAGGTAGTATTAGTAATATGAGCAGGGGTAGTAGTATAAGTAGTAGTAGTAGCTGTATGAGTAGTAGTAATATGAGTAGTGGTAGTAGAATGATTAGTAGTATGACTAATAGAATGAGCAGTAGTAGTATTAAGAGTAGCATTATTAGTAGTAGTATGAGTGGTAGTAAAATAAGCAATAGTAGTATGAGTAGCATTGGTGGTATGAGTAGTATAGGTAGTATTAGTAGTAATATGAGCAGAGGTAGTAGTATAAGTAGTAGCTGTATGAGTAGTAGTAGTATAGGTAGTATTAGTATGAATAGTAGTAATATGAACAGGGGTAGTAGTAGCAGCTGTATGAGTAGTAATAGTAGTAGCTGTATGAGTAGTAGTAGTAGTATGGGTAGTATTAGTAGGAATATGAACAGGGGTAGTAGTAGCAGCTGTATGAGTAGTAATAATAGTAGAAGTATGAATAGTAGTAGTAGTAATATGAGTAGTGGTAGTAGTAGAATGATTAGTAGTATGACTTATAGTAGAATGAGTAGAAGTAGCATTATTAGTATTAGTATGAGTGGTAGTAAAATAAGCAATAGTAGTATGAGTAGTATAGGTAGTATTAGTAGTAATATGTGCAGGGGTAGTAGTATAAGTAGTAGTAGTAGCTGAATAGGTAGTATTAGTAAGAATAGTAGTAATATGAGCAGCTGTAGTAGTAGCAGCAGCTGTATGAGTAGCAATAGTAGTAGAAGTATGAGTAGTAGTAGTAGTAATAATATGAGCAGGGGTAGTAGTAGTATAGGTAGTATAAGTAGTAGTAGTACTAGGAGTAGCTGTATGAGTAGTAGTAGCTGTATGAGTAGTAGTAGTATGAGTAGTAGTAGTACTAGGAGTAGCTGTATGAGTAGTAGCATAGGTAGTATTAGTAATATGAGCAGGGGTAGTAGTAGTAGCTGTATGAATAGTAGTAGGCGTAATATGAGTCATGCCAAATACTGCCCCTGACCTCCAATGAGACCCCCCACATCACAAGAGGGAGAAGTCACTAATAATGAGAGGAAATCAGCAGATCGATCGATTCACATTTTATGGGAACTTTACCAGGAAGTGAAGCCCAGGCCTAGAAATCCGTTATTTGTAGACACAACACTTCCCATTTTATTTAGAATCCACCCGAATCATTCCCTTCCAGGTGATCGACGAGGATCTCCAACACCGATCACTTTCCACATAGGGAATACGATCAGCCAGATATTCCCAATACATTCCTCATATACCCGGCAAGAGAACTGAGATTCACCGCTTGCCGACCAGCCGCCGCAGTTTTACCGATCGACTTGTGATCAATGTTTCCTAAATTGTCCCAAATTTCCACATCCGAGATCAGCTCTGCATTGTTGGCGTTCTATTCCTTTATTTCTGTTCTATATTATTCTGTTTTATTCTATTTGTTTCTATTCTATCCTTTTATATTGAATTCAAATTTGAATTTATTCCATTTGAAATTTACATTTTATAAGATGGTTATATATTTTTTATTTCATTCTATTTTTTATTCTGTTATTTATTTTCTATGTTATTCTGTTACTGTATCTATTACTGTATTTCTTTTTCTATTCTAATGTTTCTATTCTATCCTTTTTTATTGTATTCAAATTTGAATTTATTCTAATTTAATTTTATAAGATGGTTATTTTTTATTTCATTCTTTTTTTTTAACCACTTCACACCCACGCTATTCCTGAAAGACAGCTACAGTGCGGACGCCAATTGCCGGAAGGGGAAGGTCTTGGGGTTCCCGAGGTTTCATACTCGTTGTTCTTGTCTAGGGGTTCCCAGGGTTTCGTGCTCGTTGTTCTTGTCTAGGGGTTCCCGGGGTTTCGCACTCGTTCTTGTCTAGGGGTTCAAGGGGTTTCGTACTTGTTCTTGTCTAGGGGTTCCCGAGGTTTCGCACTTGTTCTTGTCTAGGGGTTCCTGGGGTTTCGCACTTGTTGTCCTTGTCTAGGGGTTCCCGGGGTTTCGCACTCGTTCTTGTCTAGGGGTTCCTGGGGTTTTGTACTCGTTGTTCTTGTCTAGGGGTTCCTGGGGTTTCGCACTCGTTGTCCTTGTCTAGGGGTTCCCGGGGTTTCGCACTCGTTGTCTTTGTCTAGGGGTTCCCGGGGTTTCGCACTCGTTGTCCTTGTCTAGGGGTTCCCGGGTTTCATACTCGTCCTTGTCTAGGGGTTCCCGGGGTTTCGCACTCGTTGTCTTTGTCTAGGGGTTCCTGGGGTTTCGCACTCGTTGTCCTTGTCTAGGGGTTCCCGGGGTTTCGCACTCGTTGTCTTTGTCTAGGGGTTCCCGGGGTTTCGCACTCGTTGTCCTTGTCTAGGGGTTCCAGGGGTTTCGCACTCGTTGTCCTTGTCTAGGGGTTCCCGGGTTTCATACTCGTTGTCCTTGTCTAGGGGTTCCCGGGGTTTCGTACTCGTTGTCCTTGTCTAGGGGTTCCCGGGGTTTCGCACTCGTTCTTGTCTAGGGGTTCCCGAGGTTTAGCACTTGTTCTTGTCTAGGGGTTCCCGGGGTTTCGTACTCGTTGTCCTTGTCTAGGGGTTCCCGGGGTTTTGCACTCATTGTCCTTGTCTAGGGGTTCCCGGGGTTTCGCACTTGTTGTCTTTGTCTAGGGGTTCCCGGGGTTTTGTACTCGTTGTCCTTGTCTAGGGGTTCCCGGGGTTTTGCACTCATTGTCCTTGTCTAGGGGTTCCTGGGGTTTCGCACTTGTTGTCCTTGTCTAGGGGTTCCCGGGGTTTCGCACTCGTTCTTGTCTAGGGGTTCCTGGGGTTTTGTACTCGTTGTTCTTGTCTAGGGGTTCCTGGAGTTTCGCACTCGTTGTCCTTGTCTAGGGGTTCCCGGGGTTTCGCACTCGTTGTCTTTGTCTAGGGGTTCCCGGGGTTTCGCACTCGTTGTCCTTGTCTAGGGGTTCCCGGGTTTCATACTCGTTGTCCTTGTCTAGGGGTTCCCGGGGTTTCGCACTCGTTGTCTTTGTCTAGGGGTTCCTGGGGTTTCGCACTCGTTGTCCTTGTCTAGGGGTTCCCGGGGTTTCGCACTCGTTGTCTTTGTCTAGGGGTTCCCGGGGTTTCGCACTCGTTGTCCTTGTCTAGGGGTTCCAGGGGTTTCGCACTCGTTGTCCTTGTCTAGGGGTTCCCGGGTTTCATACTCGTTGTCCTTGTCTAGGGGTTCCTGGGGTTTCGTACTCGTTGTCCTTGTCTAGGGGTTCCCGGGGTTTCGCACTCGTTCTTGTCTAGGGGTTCCCGAGGTTTAGCACTTGTTCTTGTCTAGGGGTTCCCGGGGTTTCGTACTCGTTGTCCTTGTCTAGGGGTTCCCGGGGTTTTGCACTCATTGTCCTTGTCTAGGGGTTCCCGGGGTTTCGCACTTGTTGTCTTTGTCTAGGGGTTCCCGGGGTTTCGTACTCGTTGTCCTTGTCTAGGGGTTCCCGGGGTTTTGCACTCATTGTCCTTGTCTAGGGGTTCCCGGGGTTTCGCACTTGTTGTCTTTGTCTAGGGGTTCCTGGGGTTTCGTACTCGTTGTTCTTGTCTAGGGGTTCCCGGGGTTTCATACTTGTTGTCCTTGTCTAGAGGTTCCTGGGGTTTTGCACTTGTTGTCCTTGTCTAGGGGTTCCCGGGGTTTCGCACTCGTTCTTGTCTAGGGGTTCCCGGGGTTTTGTACTCGTTGTTCTTGTCTAGGGGTTCCCGGGTTTCGTACTCGTTGTCCTTGTCTAGGGGTTCCCGGGGTTTCGCACTCGTTGTCCTTGTCTAGGGGTTCCCGGGGTTTTGCACTCGTTGTCTTTGTCTAGGGGTTCCCGGGGTTTCGTACTCGTTGTTTTTGTCTAGGGGTTCCTGGGGTTTCGCACTCGTTGTCCTTGTCTAGAGGTTCCTGGGGTTTCGCACTTGTTGTCCTTGTCTAGGGGTTCCCGGGGTTTCGTACTCGTTGTTTTTGTCTAGGGGTTCCTGGGGTTTCGCACTCGTTGTCCTTGTCTAGAGGTTCCTGGGGTTTCGCACTTGTTGTCCTTGTCTAGGGGTTCCCGGGGTTTCGCACTCGTTGTCCTTGTCTAGAGGTTCCTGGGGTTTCGCACTCGTTGTCCTTGTCTAGAGGTTCCTGGGGTTTCGCACTTGTTGTCCTTGTCTAGGGGTTCCCGGAGTTTCGCACTCGTTGTCCTTGTCTAGAGGTTCCTGGGGTTTCGCACTCGTTGTCCTTGTCTAGAGGTTCCTGGGGTTTCGCACTTGTTGTCCTTGTCTAGGGGTTCCCGGAGTTTCGCACTCGTTGTCCTTGTCTAGAGGTTCCTGGGGTTTCGCACTCGTTGTCCTTGTCTAGAGGTTCCTGGGGTTTCCCACTTGTTGTCCTTGTCTAGGGGTTCCCGGGGTTTCGTACTCGTTGTCCTTGTCTAGGGGTTCCCGGGGTTTCGCACTCATTCTTGTCTAGGGGTTCCAGAGGTTTCGCACTTGTCCTTGTCTAGGGGTTCCCGGGGTTTCGCACTCGTTCTTGTCTAGGGGTTCCCGGGGTTTTGTACTCGTTGTTCTTGTCTAGGGGTTCCCGGGTTTCGTACTCGTTGTCCTTGTCTAGGGGTTCCTGGGGTTTCGCACTCGTTGTCCTTGTCTAGGGGTTCCCGGGGTTTCGCACTGGTCTTTGTCTAGGGGTTCCCGGGGTTTCGCACTCGTTGTCCTTGTCTAGGGGTTCCCGGGTTTCATACTCGTTGTCCTTGTCTAGGGGTTCCCGGGGTTTCGTACTCGTTGTCCTTGTCTAGGGGTTCCCGGGGTTTCGCACTCGTTCTTGTCTAGGGGTTCCCGAGGTTTAGCACTTGTTCTTGTCTAGGGGTTCCTGGGGTTTCGCACTCGTTGTCTTTATCTAGGGGTTCCTGGGGTTTCGTACTCGTTCTTGTCTAGGGGTTCCTGGGGTTTCATACTCGTTGTCCTTGTCTAGAGGTTCCTGGGGTTTTGCACTTGTTGTCCTTGTCTAGGGGTTCCCGGGGTTTCGCACTCGTTCTTGTCTAGGGGTTCCCGGGGTTTTGTACTTGTTGTTCTTGTCTAGAGGTTCCTGGGGTTTCCCACTCGTTGTCCTTGTCTAGGGGTTCCCGGGGTTTCGTACTCGTTGTCCTTGTCTAGGGGTTCCCGAGGTTTCGCACTTGTTGTCCTTGTCTAGAGGTTCCTGGGGTTTCGTACTCATTGTTCTTGTCTAGGGGTTCCTGGGGTTTCGTACTCGTTGTTCTTGTCTAGGGGTTCCCGGAGTTTCGCACTCGTTGTCCTTGTCTAGAGGTTCCTGGGGTTTCGCACTCGTTGTCCTTGTCTAGGGGTTCCCGGGGTTTCGCACTCGTTGTCCTTGTCTAGGGGTTCCCGGGGTTTTGCACTCGTTGTCTTTGTCTAGGGGTTCCCGGGGTTTCGTACTCGTTGTTCTTGTCTAGGGGTTCCTGGGGTTTCGTACTCGTTGTTCTTGTCTAGTGGTTCCCGGGGTTTCGCACTCGTTGTCCTTGTCTAGGGGTTCCCGGGGTTTCGCACTCGTTGTCCTTGTCTAGGGGTTCCCGGGGTTTCGCACTCGTTGTCCTTGTCTAGGGGTTCCCGGGGTTTCGTACTCATTGTTCTTGTCTAGGGGTTCCTGGGGTTTCGTACTCGTTGTTCTTGTCTAGGGGTTCCCGGAGTTTCGCACTCGTTGTCCTTGTCTAGAGGTTCCTGGGGTTTCGCACTCGTTGTCCTTGTCTAGAGGTTCCTGGGGTTTCGCACTCGTTGTCCTTGTCTAGGGGTTCCCGGGGTTTCCCACTCGTTGTCCTTGTCTAGGGGTTCCCGGGGTTTCGTACTCGTTGTCCTTGTCTAGGGGTTCCCGAGGTTTCGCACTTGTTCTTGTCTAGGGGTTCCCGGGGTTTCGCACTCGTTCTTGTCTAGGGGTTCCCGGGGTTTTGTACTCGTTGTTCTTGTCTAGGGGTTCCCGGGTTTCGTAATCGTTGTCCTTGTCTAGGGGTTCCCGGGGTTTCGCAGTCGTTGTCCTTGTCTAGGGGTTCCCGGGGTTTCGTACTCGTTGTCTTTGTCTAGGGGTTCCCGGGGCTTCGTACTCGTTGTCTTTATCTAGGGGTTCCTGGGGTTTCATACTCGTTGTTCTTGTCTAGGGGTTCCTGGGGTTTCATACTCGTTGTCCTTGTCTAGAGGTTCCTGGGGTTTTGCACTTGTTGTCCTTGTCTAGGGGTTCCCGGGGTTTCGCACTCGTTCTTGTCTAGGGGTTCCCGGGGTTTTGTACTTGTTGTTCTTGTCTAGGGGTTCCCGGGTTTCGTACTCGTTGTCCTTGTCTAGGGGTTCCCGGGGTTTCACACTCGTTGTCCTTGTCTAGGGGTTCCCGGGGTTTTGCACTCGTTGTCTTTGTCTAGGGGTTCCCAGGGTTTCGTACTCGTTGTTCTTGTCTAGGGGTTCCTGGGGTTTCGTACTCGTTGTTCTTGTCTAGTGGTTCCCGGGGTTTCGCACTCGTTGTCCTTGTCTAGGGGTTCCCGGGGTTTCGCACTCGTTGTCCTTGTCTAGGGGTTCCCGGGGTTTCGTACTCATTGTTCTTGTCTAGGGGTTCCTGGGGTTTCGTAATCGTTGTTCTTGTCTAGGGGTTCCCGGAGTTTCACACTCGTTGTCCTTGTCTAGAGGTTCCTGGGGTTTCGCACTCGTTGTCCTTGTCTAGAGGTTCCTGGGGTTTCGCACTTGTTGTGCTTGTCTAGGGGTTCCCGGAGTTTCGCACTCGTTGTCCTTGTCTAGAGGTTCCTGGGGTTTCGCACTCATTGTCCTTGTCTAGAGGTTCCTGGGGTTTCCCACTCGTTGTCCTTGTCTAGGGGTTCCCGGGGTTTCGTACTCGTTGTCCTTGTCTAGGGGTTCCCGAGGTTTCGCACTTGTTGTCCTTGTCTAGAGGTTCCTGGGGTTTCGTACTCATTGTTCTTGTCTAGGGGTTCCTGGGGTTTCGTACTCCTTGTTCTTGTCTAGGGGTTCCCGGAGTTTCGCACTCGTTGTTCTTGTCTAGAGGTTCCTGGGGTTTCGCACTCGTTGTCCTTGTCTAGGGGTTCCCGGGGTTTCGCACTCGTTGTCCTTGTCTAGGGGTTCCCGGGGTTTTGCACTCGTTGTCTTTGTCTAGGGGTTCCCGGGGTTTCGTACTCGTTGTTCTTGTCTAGGGGTTCCTGGGGTTTCGTACTCGTTGTTCTTGTCTAGTGGTTCCCGGGGTTTCGCACTCGTTGTGCTTGTCTAGGGGTTCCCGGGGTTTCGCACTCGTTGTCCTTGTCTAGGGGTTCCCGGGGTTTCGCACTCGTTGTCTTTGTCTAGGGGTTCCTGGGGTTTCGCACTCGTTGTCCTTGTCTAGGGGTTCCCGGGGTTTCGCACTCGTTGTCTTTGTCTAGGGGTTCCCGGGGTTTCGCACTCGTTGTCCTTGTCTAGGGGTTCCAGGGGTTTCGCACTCGTTGTCCTTGTCTAGGGTTTCCCGGGTTTCATACTCGTTGTCCTTGTCTAGGGGTTCCTGGGGTTTCGTACTCGTTGTCCTTGTCTAGGGGTTCCCGGGGTTTCGCACTCGTTCTTGTCTAGGGGTTCCCGAGGTTTAGCACTTGTTCTTGTCTAGGGGTTCCCGGGGTTTCGTACTCGTTGTCCTTGTCTAGGGGTTCCCGGGGTTTTGCACTCATTGTCCTTGTCTAGGGGTTCCCGGGGTTTCGCACTTGTTGTCTTTGTCTAGGGGTTCCCGGGGTTTCGTACTCGTTGTCCTTGTCTAGGGGTTCCCGGGGTTTTGCACTCATTGTCCTTGTCTAGGGGTTCCCGGGGTTTCGCACTTGTTGTCTTTGTCTAGGGGTTCCTGGGGTTTCGTACTCGTTGTTCTTGTCTAGGGGTTCCCGGGGTTTCATACTTGTTGTCCTTGTCTAGAGGTTCCTGGGGTTTTGCACTTGTTGTCCTTGTCTAGGGGTTCCCGGGGTTTCGCACTCGTTCTTGTCTAGGGGTTCCCGGGGTTTTGTACTCGTTGTTCTTGTCTAGGGGTTCCCGGGTTTCGTACTCGTTGTCCTTGTCTAGGGGTTCCCGGGGTTTCGCACTCGTTGTCCTTGTCTAGGGGTTCCCGGGGTTTTGCACTCGTTGTCTTTGTCTAGGGGTTCCCGGGGTTTCGTACTCGTTGTTTTTGTCTAGGGGTTCCCGGGGTTTCGCACTCGTTGTCCTTGTCTAGAGGTTCCTGGGGTTTCGCACTTGTTGTCCTTGTCTAGGGGTTCCCGGGGTTTCGTACTCGTTGTTTTTGTCTAGGGGTTCCTGGGGTTTCGCACTCGTTGTCCTTGTCTAGAGGTTCCTGGGGTTTCGCACTTGTTGTCCTTGTCTAGGGGTTCCCGGGGTTTCGCACTCGTTGTCCTTGTCTAGAGGTTCCTGGGGTTTCGCACTCGTTGTCCTTGTCTAGAGGTTCCTGGGGTTTCGCACTTGTTGTCCTTGTCTAGGGGTTCCCGGAGTTTCGCACTCGTTGTCCTTGTCTAGAGGTTCCTGGGGTTTCGCACTCGTTGTCCTTGTCTAGAGGTTCCTGGGGTTTCGCACTTGTTGTCCTTGTCTAGGGGTTCCCGGAGTTTCGCACTCGTTGTCCTTGTCTAGAGGTTCCTGGGGTTTCGCACTCGTTGTCCTTGTCTAGAGGTTCCTGGGGTTTCCCACTTGTTGTCCTTGTCTAGGGGTTCCCGGGGTTTCGTACTCGTTGTCCTTGTCTAGGGGTTCCCGGGGTTTCGCACTCATTCTTGTCTAGGGGTTCCAGAGGTTTCGCACTTGTCCTTGTCTAGGGGTTCCCGGGGTTTCGCACTCGTTCTTGTCTAGGGGTTCCCGGGGTTTTGTACTCGTTGTTCTTGTCTAGGGGTTCCCGGGTTTCGTACTCGTTGTCCTTGACTAGGGGTTCCTGGGGTTTCGCACTCGTTGTCCTTGTCTAGGGGTTCCCGGGGTTTCGCACTGGTCTTTGTCTAGGGGTTCCCGGGGTTTCGCACTCGTTGTCCTTGTCTAGGGGTTCCCGGGTTTCATACTCGTTGTCCTTGTCTAGGGGTTCCCGGGGTTTCGTACTCGTTGTCCTTGTCTAGGGGTTCCCGGGGTTTCGCACTCGTTCTTGTCTAGGGGTTCCCGAGGTTTAGCACTTGTTCTTGTCTAGGGGTTCCTGGGGTTTCGCACTCGTTGTCTTTATCTAGGGGTTCCTGGGGTTTCGTACTCGTTCTTGTCTAGGGGTTCCTGGGGTTTCATACTCGTTGTCCTTGTCTAGAGGTTCCTGGGGTTTTGCACTTGTTGTCCTTGTCTAGGGGTTCCCGGGGTTTCGCACTCGTTCTTGTCTAGGGGTTCCCGGGGTTTTGTACTTGTTGTTCTTGTCTAGAGGTTCCTGGGGTTTCCCACTCGTTGTCCTTGTCTAGGGGTTCCCGGGGTTTCGTACTCGTTGTCCTTGTCTAGGGGTTCCCGAGGTTTCGCACTTGTTGTCCTTGTCTAGAGGTTCCTGGGGTTTCGTACTCATTGTTCTTGTCTAGGGGTTCCTGGGGTTTCGTACTCGTTGTTCTTGTCTAGGGGTTCCCGGAGTTTCGCACTCGTTGTCCTTGTCTAGAGGTTCCTGGGGTTTCGCACTCGTTGTCCTTGTCTAGGGGTTCCCGGGGTTTCGCACTCGTTGTCCTTGTCTAGGGGTTCCCGGGGTTTTGCACTCGTTGTCTTTGTCTAGGGGTTCCCGGGGTTTCGTACTCGTTGTTCTTGTCTAGGGGTTCCTGGGGTTTCGTACTCGTTGTTCTTGTCTAGTGGTTCCCGGGGTTTCGCACTCGTTGTCCTTGTCTAGGGGTTCCCGGGGTTTCGCACTCGTTGTCCTTGTCTAGGGGTTCCCGGGGTTTCGCACTCGTTGTCCTTGTCTAGGGGTTCCCGGGGTTTCGTACTCATTGTTCTTGTCTAGGGGTTCCTGGGGTTTCGTACTCGTTGTTCTTGTCTAGGGGTTCCCGGAGTTTCGCACTCGTTGTCCTTGTCTAGAGGTTCCTGGGGTTTCGCACTCGTTGTCCTTGTCTAGAGGTTCCTGGGGTTTCGCACTCGTTGTCCTTGTCTAGGGGTTCCCGGGGTTTCCCACTCGTTGTCCTTGTCTAGGGGTTCCCGGGGTTTCGTACTCGTTGTCCTTGTCTAGGGGTTCCCGAGGTTTCGCACTTGTTCTTGTCTAGGGGTTCCCGGGGTTTTGTACTCGTTGTTCTTGTCTAGGGGTTCCCGGGTTTCGTAATCGTTGTCCTTGTCTAGGGGTTCCCGGGGTTTCGCAGTCGTTGTCCTTGTCTAGGGGTTCCCGGGGTTTCGTACTCGTTGTCTTTGTCTAGGGGTTCCCGGGGCTTCGTACTCGTTGTCTTTATCTAGGGGTTCCTGGGGTTTCATACTCGTTGTTCTTGTCTAGGGGTTCCTGGGGTTTCATACTCGTTGTCCTTGTCTAGAGGTTCCTGGGGTTTTGCACTTGTTGTCCTTGTCTAGGGGTTCCCGGGGTTTCGCACTCGTTCTTGTCTAGGGGTTCCCGGGGTTTTGTACTTGTTGTTCTTGTCTAGGGGTTCCCGGGTTTCGTACTCGTTGTCCTTGTCTAGGGGTTCCCGGGGTTTCACACTCGTTGTCCTTGTCTAGGGGTTCCCGGGGTTTTGCACTCGTTGTCTTTGTCTAGGGGTTCCCAGGGTTTCGTACTCGTTGTTCTTGTCTAGGGGTTCCTGGGGTTTCGTACTCGTTGTTCTTGTCTAGTGGTTCCCGGGGTTTCGCACTCGTTGTCCTTGTCTAGGGGTTCCCGGGGTTTCGCACTCGTTGTCCTTGTCTAGGGGTTCCCGGGGTTTCGTACTCATTGTTCTTGTCTAGGGGTTCCTGGGGTTTCGTAATCGTTGTTCTTGTCTAGGGGTTCCCGGAGTTTCACACTCGTTGTCCTTGTCTAGAGGTTCCTGGGGTTTCGCACTCGTTGTCCTTGTCTAGAGGTTCCTGGGGTTTCGCACTTGTTGTGCTTGTCTAGGGGTTCCCGGAGTTTCGCACTCGTTGTCCTTGTCTAGAGGTTCCTGGGGTTTCGCACTCATTGTCCTTGTCTAGAGGTTCCTGGGGTTTCCCACTCGTTGTCCTTGTCTAGGGGTTCCCGGGGTTTCGTACTCGTTGTCCTTGTCTAGGGGTTCCCGAGGTTTCGCACTTGTTGTCCTTGTCTAGAGGTTCCTGGGGTTTCGTACTCATTGTTCTTGTCTAGGGGTTCCTGGGGTTTCGTACTCCTTGTTCTTGTCTAGGGGTTCCCGGAGTTTCGCACTCGTTGTCCTTGTCTAGAGGTTCCTGGGGTTTCGCACTCGTTGTCCTTGTCTAGGGGTTCCCGGGGTTTCGCACTCGTTGTCCTTGTCTAGGGGTTCCCGGGGTTTTGCACTCGTTGTCTTTGTCTAGGGGTTCCCGGGGTTTCGTACTCGTTGTTCTTGTCTAGGGGTTCCTGGGGTTTCGTACTCGTTGTTCTTGTCTAGTGGTTCCCGGGGTTTCGCACTCGTTGTGCTTGTCTAGGGGTTCCCGGGGTTTCGCACTCGTTGTCCTTGTCTAGGGGTTCCCGGGGTTTCGTACTCATTGTTCTTGTCTAGGGGTTCCTGGGGTTTCGTACTCGTTGTTCTTGTCTAGGGGTTCCCGGAGTTTCGCACTCGTTGTCCTTGTCTAGAGGTTCCTGGGGTTTCGCACTCGTTGTCCTTGTCTAGAGGTTCCTGGGGTTTCGCACTCGTTGTCCTTGTCTAGGGGTTCCCGAGGTTTCGCACTTGTTCTTGTCTAGGGGTTCCCGGGGTTTTGTACTCGTTGTTCTTGTCTAGGGGTTCCCGGGTTTCGTAATCGTTGTCCTTGTCTAGGGGTTCCCGGGGTTTCGCAGTCGTTGTCCTTGTCTAGGGGTTCCCGGGGTTTCGTACTCGTTGTCTTTGTCTAGGGGTTCCCGGGGCTTCGTACTCGTTGTTCTTGTCTAGGGGTTCCTGGGGTTTCGCACTCGTTTTCCTTGTCTAGAGGTTCCTGGGGTTACGCACTTGTTGTCCTTGTCTAGGGGTTCCCGGGGTTTCACACTCGTTGTGCTTGTCTAGGGGTTCCCGGGGTTTCGCACTCGTTGTCCTTGTCTAGGGGTTCCCGGGGTTTCGTACTCGTTGTTCTTGTCTAGGGGTTCCTGGGGTTTTCGTACTCGTTGTTCTTGTCTAGGGGTTCCTGGAGTTTCGCACTCGTTGTCCTTGTCTAGAGGTTCCTGGGGTTTCGCACTCGTTATCCTTGTCTAGATGTTCCTGGGGTTTCGCACTTGTTGTCCTTGTCTAGGGGTTCCCAGAGTTTCGCACTCGTTGTCCTTGTCTAGAGGTTCCCGGGGTTTCGTACTCGTTGTTCTTGTCTAGGGGTTCCCGGGGTTTCGTACTCGTTGTTCTTGTCTAGGGGTTCCCGGGTTTCGCACTCGTTGTCCTTGTCTAGAGGTTCCTGGGGTTTCCCACTTGTTGTCCTTGTCTAGGGGTTCCCGGGGTTTCGCACTCGTTGTCCTTGTCTAGGGGTTCCTGGGGTTTCGCACTTGTTGTCCTTGTCTAGGGGTTCCCGGGGTTTTGCACTCGTTGTCCTTGTCTAGGGGTTCCCAGGTTTCGTACTCATTGTCCTTGTCTAGGGGTTCCCAGGTTTCATACTCGTTGTTCTTGTCTAGGGGTTCCTGGGGTTGGTGGCCCAGTAATTGTAGAGACAACACTTGACTTCCTTATTAGGACTTTTATTTTGCATAAACCAGTTGAACAAACTCCGTCTCAGTCGGGTACGGAGGGTATGAGGGTGAAGTTTAGCTTGGAACTGCTGACTTCAATGAAAGTCTCTCTCTGTACATAATCCGGGGAACAGCCGCTCACAGCTGGATTAATTATCTGTTGGATAAATCCTGGAGCTTGTATCTAGCAGCCAACCAGGGCTGGCGCTTGCAATAGGCGGGTCAGGCGGCTGCCTAGGGTGCCAGGTTAGGGGGGGCGGCAAAATCCGGATCCCCAGCCACTCGCTGTGGATTCGGATTATTAAAATATCTCCAGGATTGCCATTTTTTAAACACATGCTGCCTCCTGGTGCCAACCGCCAGGCTAGAGGGCGATTGCGCCTGTGAAGAGATCCCGGACCGTTCTGTCCCCAGCCTGCAGTGCCGTCCTAGCAGCGGCAGTGAGAAGATGAGAGGAGACAGCCAGCCGGTCCGGAAGTGCAGCATGATCGGTGGAACTGGCTGGGGTGGATGAGATGGCATGTAACTCTGGGCTTGCCGATATCCGCTCCCCCTCCTCCTGGTTGATCGGGGATCTGTTGTGGAAGAACAGGCAGGCAGCAGCGCCGCTCTCCTGGAGTAAAACCATCACCATCACTGGCTCAGGTATAGTGGCAGCATGCTTAGTGTTGCAGTCTGCAATCACATGAAATAAAAAATGTACTCTGTCAAGTTTATAGTGCATGTGCCAGCGTGCGTGTGTGCGTGTGTGTGTGTGTGTGGTGGGGGGTAGGAACAGACGTGCAGGGGGGTACTTGGGGGAAAAGAGGTGTGTGGGGTGCATAGGGGGAACAGAGGTGTGTGTGGGGGGGTACAGAGGGGGAACAGATGTGTGTGGGGGGACAGACATGCGGGGGGTACATAGGGGGAACAGGTGTGTGAGTGGAGGGGAGAGGAAGAGTCGTGCAGGGAGGTACAGAGGCGGAACAGATGTGCAGAGGGTAAAGAGAGGTAACAGGTGTGGGGGAGGGATGCAGGGGGGTACAGAGGGGTAAGAGGTGTGTGTGCATGGGGGAGGGGGGGAAACAGACATGCAGGGGGGTACAGAGGGGTAACAGATTGTCTGTGTGTGTGGGGGGGGCAGACATGCAGGGGGGTACAGACGTGCAGCAGGCTACAGAGGGATAACAGGTGTATGTGTGTGGGGAGTGGGCAGACATGCAGGGGGTACAGAGGGGTAACATGTGTGTCTGTGTGGGGGGGAAAAACATGCAGGGGGTACAGAGGGGTAACCGGTGTGTGTGTGGGGGCAAACTTGCAGGGGGTACAGAGGGGAAACAGGTGTGTGTGTGTGGGGGGGGACAAACATGCAGGGGGGTACAGAGGGGTAACAGGTATGTGTATGTGTGGGGGGGACAGACGTGCAGGGGGGTACAGGGGGGTATATTGTGTGTGTGTGAAAGAAACTGATATGTGTGTGAGGGGGTTTGAGGGGAACAGAGATGCAGAGGAGGGGTGCAGAGGGGAACAGAGAAGCAGAGGAGGAGTGCAGAGGGGAACAGAGATGCAGAGGAGGGGTGCAGAGGGGAACAAAGGTGCAGAGGAGGGGTGCAGAGGGGAACAGAGATGCAGAGGAGGGGTGCAGAGGGGAACAGAGATGCAGAGGAGGGGTGCAGAGGGGAACAAAGGTGCAGAGGAAGGGTGCAGAGGGGAACAGAGGTGTAGAGCAGGGGTGCAGAGGGGAACAAAGGTGCAGATGAGGGGTGCAGAGGGGAACAAAGGTGCAGATGAGGGGTGCAGAGGGGAACAAAGGTGCAGATGAGGGGTGCAGAGGGGAACAAAGGCGCAGATGAGGGATGCAGAGGGGAACATAGATGAAGAGGAGGCGTGCAGAGGGGCAGAGGAGGGGTGCAGAGGGGAACAGAGATGCAGAGGAGGGGTGCAGATGGGAACAAAGGTGTAGAGGTGAACAGACGTGCAGAGGAGGGGTGCAGAGGGGAACAGAGATGCAGAGGAGGGGTGCAGAGGGGAACAGAGATGCAGAGGAGTGGTGCAGAGGGGAACAGAGATGCAGATGAGGATGCAGAGGGGAACAGAGATGCAGATGAGGGGTGCAGAGGGGAACAGAGATGCAGAGGAGGGGTGCAGAGGGGAACAGAGATGCAGAGGAGGGGTGCAGAGGGGAACAGAGGTGCAGAGGAGGGGTGCGCAGGGGAACAGAGATGCAGAGGAGGGGTGCAGAGGGGAACCAAGGTGCAGAGGAGGGGTGCAGAGAGGAACAAAGGTGCATATGAGGGGTGCAGAGGGGAACAGAGGTGCGGAGGAGGAGTGCAGAGGGGAACAGAGATGCAGAGGAGGGGTGCAGAGGGGAACAGAGATGCAGAGTAGGGATGCAGAGGAGGGGTGCAGAGGGGAACAGAGATTCAGAGGAGGGGTGCAGAGGGGAACAGAGGTGCAGAGGAGGGGTGCACAGGGTAACAGAGATGCAGAGGGGAACAAAAGGTGCAGAGGGGAACAGAGGTGCAGAGGGGAACAGAGGTGCAGAGGGGAACAGAGATGCAGGGGAGGGGTGCAGAGGGGAACAGAGATGCAGAGGAGGGGTGCAGAGGAGGGGTGCAGAGGGGAACAGAGATGCAGAGGAGAGGTGCAGAGGGGAACAGAGATGCAGAGGAGAGGTGCAGAGGGGAACAGAGATGCAGAGGAGAGGTGCAGAGGGGAACAGAGATGCAAAGGAGAGGTGCAGAGGGGAACAGAGATGCAGAGGAGAGGTGCAGAGGGGAACAGAGATGCAGAGGGGAACAGAGGTGCAGAGGGGAACAGAGGTGCAGAGGGGAACAGAGGTGCAGAGGAGGGGTGCAGAGGGGAACAGAGATGCAGATGAGAGGTGCAGAGGAGGGGTGCAGAGGGGAACAGAGTTGCAGAGGAGGGGTGCAGAGGGGAACAGAGATGCAGATGAGGGGTGCAGAGGGGAACAGAGATGCAGAGGAGGGGTGCAGAGGGGAACAGAGATGCAGAGGAGGGGTGCAGAGGGGAACAGAGGTGCAGAGGAGGGGTGCGCAGGGGAACAGAGATGCAGAGGAGGGGTGCAGAGGGGAACCAAGGTGCAGAGGAGGGGTGCAGAGAGGAACAAAGGTGCATATGAGGGGTGCAGAGGGGAACAGAGGTGCGGAGGAGGAGTGCAGAGGGGAACAGAGATGCAGAGGAGGGGTGCAGAGGGGAACAGAGATGCAGAGTAGGGATGCAGAGGAGGGGTGCAGAGGGGAACAGAGATGCAGAGGAGGGGTGCAGAGGGGAACAGAGGTGCAGAGGAGGGGTGCAGAGGGGAACAGAGGTGCAGAGGGGAACAGAGATGCAGAGGAGAGGTGCAGAGGGGAACAGAGATGCAGAGGAGAGGTGCAGAGGGGAACAGAGGTGCAGAGGGGAACAGAGGTGCAGAGGGGAACAGAGGTGCAGAGAAGAACAGAGATGCAGAGGAGGGGTGCAGAGGGGAACAGAGATGCAGAGGAGAGGTGCAGAGGGAAACAGAGATGCAGAGGAGGGGTGCAGAGGGGAACAGAGGTGCGGGAGGGGTGCAGAGGGGAACAGAGATGCAGAGGAGGGGTGCAGAGGGGAACAGAGATGCAGAGGAGGGGTGCAGAGGGGAACAGAGATGCAGAGTAGGGATGCAGAGGAGGGGTGCAGAGGGGAACAGAGATGCAGAGGAGGGGTGCAGAGGGGAACAGAGGTGCGGAGGAGGGGTGCAGAGGGGAACAGAGGTGCGGAGGAGGGGTGCAGAGTGGAACAAAAGGTGCAGAGGGGAACAGAGGTGCAGAGGGGAACAGAGGTGCAGAGGAGGGGTGCACAGGGGAACAGAGATGCAGAGGAGGGGGGCAGAGGGGAACAAAAGGTGCAGAGGGGAACAGAGGTGCAGAGGGGAACAGAGGTGCAGAGGGGAACAGAGGTGCAGGGGAGGGGTGCAGAGGAGAACAGAGATGCAGAGGAGGGATGCAGAGGGGAACAGAGGTGCAGAGCGGAACAGAGATGCAGAGGAGGGGTGCAGAGGGGAACAGAGATGCAGAGGAGGGGTGCAGAGGGGAACAGAGATGCAGAGGAGGGGTGCAGAGGGGAACAGAGATGCAGAGGAGAGGTGCAGAGGGGAAAAGAGATGCAGAGGAGAGGTGCAGAGGGGAACAGAGATGCAAAGGAGAGGTGCAGAGGGGAACAGAGATGCAGAGGAGAGGTGCAGAGGGGAACAGAGGTGCAGAGGGGAACAGAGGTGCAGAGGGGAACAGAGGTGCAGAGGAGGGGTGCAGAGGGGAACAGATGCAGAGGGGGGGTGCAGAGGGGAACAGAGATGCAGAGGAGGGGTGCAGAGGGGAACAGAGATGCAGAGGGGAACAGAGATGCAGAGGAGAGGTGCAGAGGGGAACAGAGGTGCAGAGGGGAACAGAGGTGCAGAGGGGAACAGAGGTGCAGAAGGGAACAGAGGTGCAGAGGGGAACAGAGATGCAGAGGAGGGGTGCAGAGGGGAACAGAGATGCAGAAGAGAGGTGCAGAGGGGAACAGAGATGCAGAGGAGGGGTGCAGAGGGGAACAGAGGTGCGGGAGGGGTGCAGAGGGGAACATAGATGCAGAGGAGGGGTGCAGAGGGGAACAGAGATGCAGAGGAGAGGTGCAGAGGGGAACAGAGATGCAGAGGAGGGGTGCAGAGGGGAACAGAGATGCAGAGGAGGGGTGCAGAGGGGAACAGAGATGCAGAGGAGGGGTGCAGAGGGGAACAGAGATGCAGAGGAGGGGTGCAGAGGGGAACAGAGATGCAGAAGAGGGGTGCAGAGGGGAACAGAGATGCAGAGGAGGGGTGCAGAGGGGAACAGAGATACAGAGGAGAGGTACAGATGGGAACAGAGATGCAGAGGAGGGGTGCAGAGGGGAACAGAGATGCAGTGGAGGGGTGCAGAGGGGAACAGAGATGCAGTGGAGGGGTGCAGAGGGGAACAGAGATGCAGAGGAGAGGTGCAGAAGGGAACAGAGATGCAGAGGAGGGGTGCAGAGGGGAACAGAGATGCAGAGGAGGGGTGCAGAGGGGAACAGAGATGCAGAGGAGGGGTGCAGAGGGGAACAGAGATGCAGAGGAGGGGTGCAGAGGGGAACAGAGATGCAGAGGAGGGGTGCAGAGGGGAACAGAGGTGCAGAGGAGGGGTGCGCAGGGGAACAGAGATGAAGAGGAGGGGTGCAGAGGGGAACAAAGGTGCAGAGGAGGGGTGCAGAGAGGAACAAAGGTGCATATGAGGGGTGCAGAGGGGAACAGAGGTGCGGAGGAGGAGTGCAGAGGGGAACAGAGATGCAGAGGAGGGGTGCAGAGGGGAACAGAGAAGCAGAGGAGGAGTGCAGAGGGGAACAGAGATGCAGAGGAGGGGTGCAGAGGGGAACAGAGGTGCGGGAGGGGTGCAGAGAGGAACATAGATGCAGAGGAGGGGTGCAGAGGGGAACAGAGATGCAGAGGAGAGGTGCAGAGGGGAACAGAGATGCAGAGGAGGGGTGCAGAGGGGAACAGAGATGCAGAGGAGGGGTGCAGAGGGGAACAGAGATGCAGAGGAGGGGTGCAGAGGGGAACAGAGATGCAGAAGAGGGGTGCAGAGGGGAACAGAGATGCAGAGGAGGGGTGCAGAGGGGAACAGAGATGCAGAGGAGAGGTACAGATGGGAACAGAGATGCAGAGGAGGGGTGCAGAGGGGAACAGAGATGCAGTGGAGGGGTGCAGAGGGGAACAGAGATGCAGTGGAGGGGTGCAGAGGGGAACAGAGATGCAGAGGAGAGGTGCAGAAGGGAACAGAGATGCAGAGGAGGGGTGCAGAGGGGAACAGAGATGCAGAGGAGGGGTGCAGAGGGGAACAGAGATGCAGAGGAGGGGTGCAGAGGGGAACAGAGATGCAGAGGAGGGGTGCAGAGGGGAACAGAGGTGCAGAGGAGGGGTGCGCAGGGGAACAGAGATGAAGAGGAGGGGTGCAGAGGGGAACAAAGGTGCAGAGGAGGTGTGCAGAGAGGAACAAAGGTGCATATGAGGGGTGCAGAGGGGAACAGAGGTGCGGAGGAGGAGTGCAGAGGGGAACAGAGATGCAGAGGAGGGGTGCAGAGGGGAACAGAGATGCAGAGTAGGGATGCAGAGGAGGGGTGCAGAGGGGAACAGAGATGCAGAGGAGGGGTGCAGAGGGGAACAGAGGTGCGGAGGAGGGGTGCAGAGGGGAACAGAGGTGCGGAGGAGGGGTGCAGAGGGGAACAGAGGTGCGGAGGAGGGGTGCAGAGGGGAACCAAAGGTGCAGAGGGGAACAGAGGTGCCGAGGGGAACAGAGGTGCAGAGGGGAACAGAGGTGCAGAGGAGGGGTGCACAGGGTAACAGAGATGCAGAGGAGGGGGGCAGAGGGGAACAAAAGGTGCAGAGGGGAACAGAGGTGCAGAGGGGAACAGAGGTGCAGAGGGGAACAGAGATGCAGGGGAGGGGTGCAGAGGGGAACAGAGATGCAGAGGAGGGGTGCAGAGGAGGGGTGCAAAGGGGAACAGAGATGCAGAGGAGAGGTGCAGAGGGGAACAGAGATGCAGAGGAGAGGTGCAGAGGGGAACAGAGATGCAGAGGAGAGGTGCAGAGGGGAACAGAGATGCAGAGGAGGGGTGCAGAGGGGAACAGAGATGCAGAGGAGGGGTGCAGAGGGGAACAGAGATGCAGAGGAGGGGTGCAGAGGGGAACAGAGATGCAGAGGAGGGGTGCAGAGGGGAACAGAGATGCAGAAGAGGGGTGCAGAGGGGAACAGAGATGCAGAGGAGGGGTGCAGAGGGGAACAGAGATGCAGAGGAGAGGTACAGATGGGAACAGAGATGCAGAGGAGGGGTGCAGAGGGGAACAGAGATGCAGTGGAGGGGTGCAGAGGGGAACAGAGATGCAGTGGAGGGGTGCAGAGGGGAACAGAGATGCAGAGGAGAGGTGCAGAAGGGAACAGAGATGCAGAGGAGGGGTGCAGAGGGGAACAGAGATGCAGAGGTGGGGTGCAGAGGGGAACAGAGATGCAGAGGAGGGGTGCAGAGGGGAACAGAGATGCAGAGGAGGGGTGCAGAGGGGAACAGAGATGCAGAGGAGGGGTGCAGAGGGGAACAGAGATGCAGAGGAGGGGTGCGCAGGGGAACAGAGATGAAGAGGAGGGGTGCAGAGGGGAACAAAGGTGCAGAGGAGGGGTGCAGAGAGGAACAAAGGTGCATATGAGGGGTGCAGAGGGGAAGAGAGGTGCGGAGGAGGAGTGCAGAGGGGAACAGAGATGCAGAGGAGGGGTGCAGAGGGGAACAGAGATGCAGAGTAGGGATGCAGAGGAGGGGTGCAGAGGGGAACAGAGATGCAGAGGAGGGGTGCAGAGGGGAACAGAGGTGCGGAGGAGGGGTGCAGAGGGGAACAGAGGTGCGGAGGAGGGGTGCAGAGGGGAACAGAGGTGCGGAGGAGGGGTGCAGAGGGGAACAAAAGGTGCAGAGGGGAACAGAGGTGCCGAGGGGAACAGAGGTGCAGAGGGGAACAGAGGTGCAGGGGAGGGGTGCACAGGGTAACAGAGATGCAGAGGAGGGGGGCAGAGGGGAACAAAAGGTGCAGAGGGGAAGAGAGGTGCAGAGGGGAACAGAGGTGCAGAGGGGAACAGAGGTGCAGAGGGGAACAGAGATGCAGGGGAGGGGTGCAGAGGGGAACAGAGATGCAGAGGAGGGGTGCAGAGGAGGGGTGCAAAGGGGAACAGAGATGCAGAGGAGAGGTGCAGAGGGGAACAGAGATGCAGAGGAGAGGTGCAGAGGGGAACATAGATGCAAAGGAGAGGTGCAGAGGGGAACAGAGATGCAGAGGAGAGGTGCAGAGGGGAACAGAGATGCAGAGGGGAACAGAGGTGCAGAGGGGAACAGAGGTGCAGAGGAGGGGTGCAGAGGGGAACAGAGATGCAGATGAGAGGTGCAGAGGAGGGGTGCAGAGGGGAACAGAGTTGCAGAGGAGGGGTGCAGAGGGGAACAGAGATGCAGAGGAGGGGTGCAGAGGGGAACAGAGATGCAGAGGGGAACAGAGATGCAGAGGAGAGGTGCAGAGGGGAATAGAGATGCAGAGGAGAGGTGCAGAGGGGAACAGAGGTGCAGAGGGGAACAGAGGTGCAGAAGGGAACAGAGGTGCAGAGAAGAACAGAGATGCAGAGGAGGGGTGCAGAGGGGAACAGAGATGCAGAGGAGAGGTGCAGAGGGAAACAGAGATGCAGAGGAGGGGTGCAGAGGGGAACAGATGTGCGGGAGGGGTGCAGAGGGGAAAAGAGATGCAGAGGAGGGGTGCAGAGGGGAACAGAGATGCAGAGGAGGGGTGCAGAGGGGAACAGAGATGCAGAGTAGGGATGCAGAGGAGGGGTGCAGAGGGGAACAGAGATGCAGAGGAGGGGTGCAGAGGGGAACAGAGGTGCGGAGGAGGGGTGCAGAGGGGAACAGAGGTGCGGAGGAGGGGTGCAGAGGGGAACAGAGGTGCGGAGGAGGGGTGCAGAGTGGAACAAAAGGTGCAGAGGGGAACAGAGGTGCAGAGGGGAACAGAGGTGCAGAGGAGGGGTGCAGAGGGGAACAGAGGTGCGGAGGAGGGGTGCAGAGGGGAACAGAGGTGCGGAGGAGGGGTGCAGAGGGGAACAAAAGGTGCAGAGGGGAACAGAGGTGCAGAGGGGAACAGAGGTGCAGAGGGGACCAGAGGTGCAGAGGGGAACAGAGATGCAGAGGAGGGGTGCAGAGGGGAACAGAGGTGCGGAGGAGGGGTGCCGAGGGGAACAGAGATGCGGAGGAGGGGTGCAGAGGGGAACAGAGGTGCGGAGGAAGGGTGCAGAGGGGAACAAAAGGTGCAGAGGGGAACAGAGGTGCAGAGGGGAACAGAGGTGCAGAGGGGAACAGAGGTGCAGGGGAGGGGTGCAGAGGAGAACAGAGATGCAGAGGAGGGGTGCAGAGGGGAACAGAGGTGCAGAGCGGAACAGAGATGCCGAGGAGGGATGCAGAGGGGAACAGAGATGCAGAGGAGGGGTGCAGAGGGGAACAGAGGTGCGGAGGAGGGGTGCAGAGGGGAACAGAGGTGCGGAGGAGGGGTGCAGAGGGGAACAGAGGTGCGGAGGAGGGGTGCAGAGGGGAACAAAAGGTGCAGAGGGGAACAGAGGTGCAGAGGGGAACAGAGGTGCAGAGGGGAACAGAGATGCAGAGGAGGGGTGCAGAGGGGAACAGAGGTGCGGAGGAGGGGTGCAGAGGGGAACAGAGATGCGGAGGAGGGGTGCAGAGGGGAACAGAGGTGCGGAGGAAGGGTGCAGAGGGGAACAGAGGTGCGGAGGAAGGGTGCAGAGGGGAACAAAAGGTGCAGAGGGGAACAGAGGTGCAGAGGGGAACAGAGGTGCAGGGGAGGGGTGCAGAGGAGAACAGAGATGCAGAGGAGGGGTGCAGAGGGGAACAGAGGTGCAGAGCGGAACAGAGATGCAGAGGAGAGGTGCAGAGGGGAACAGAGATGCAGAGGAGGGGTGCAGAGGGGAACAGAGATGCAGAGGAGGGGTGCAGAGGGGAACAGAGATGCAGAAGAGGGGTGCAGAGGGGAACAGAGATGCAGAGGAGGGGTGCAGAGGGGAACAGAGATGCAGAGGAGAGGTACAGATGGGAACAGAGATGCAGAGGAGGGGTGCAGAGGGGAACAGAGATGCAGTGGAGGGGTGCAGAGGGGAACAGAGATGCAGTGGAGGGGTGCAGAGGGGAACAGAGATGCAGAGGAGAGGTGCAGAAGGGAACAGAGATGCAGAGGAGGGGTGCAGAGGGGAACAGAGATGCAGAGGAGGGGTGCAGAGGGGAACAGAGATGCAGAGGAGGGGTGCAGAGGGGAACAGAGATGCAGAGGAGGGGTGCAGAGGGGAACAGAGATGCAGAGGAGGGGTGCAGAGGGGAACAGAGGTGCGGAGGAGGGGTGCAGAGGGGAACAGAGGTGCGGAGGAGGGGTGCAGAGGGGAAAAGAGGTGCGGAGGAGGGGTGCAGAGGGGAACAGAGGTGCGGAGGAGGGGTGCAGAGGGGAACAAAAGGTGCAGAGGGGAACAGAGGTGCCGAGGGGAACAGAGGTGCCGAGGGGAACAGAGGTGCAGAGGGGAACAGAGGTGCAGAGGAGGGGTGCACAGGGTAACAGAGATGCAGAGGAGGGGGGCAGAGGGGAACAAAAGGTGCAGAGGGGAACAGAGGTGCAGAGGGGAACAGAGGTGCAGAGGGGAACAGAGATGCAGGGGAGGGGTGCAGAGGGGAACAGAGATGCAGAGGAGGGGTGCAGAGGAGGGGTGCAAAGGGGAACAGAGATGCAGAGGAGAGGTGCAGAGGGGAACAGAGATGCAGAGGAGAGGTGCAGAGGGGAACAGAGATGCAAAGGAGAGGTGCAGAGGGGAACAGAGATGCAGAGGAGAGGTGCAGAGGGGAACAGAGATGCAGAGGGGAACAGAGGTGCAGAGGGGAACAGAGGTGCAGAGGGGAACAGAGGTGCAGAGGGGAACAGAGGTGCAGAGGAGGGGTGCAGAGGGGAACAGAGATGCAGATGAGAGGTGCAGAGGAGGGGTGCAGAGGGGAACAGAGTTGCAGAGGAGGGGTGCAGAGGGGAACAGAGATGCAGAGGAGGGGTGCAGAGGGGAACAGAGATGCAGAGGGGAACAGAGATGCAGAGGAGAGGTGTAGAGGGGAACAGAGATGCAGAGGAGAGGTGCAGAGGGGAACAGAGGTGCAGAGGGGAACAGAGGTGCAGAAGGGAACAGAGGTGCAGAGAAGAACAGAGATGCAGAGGAGGGGTGCAGAGGGGAACAGAGATGCAGAGGAGAGGTGCAGAGGGAAACAGAGATGCAGAGGAGGGGTGCAGAGGGGAACAGAGGTGCGGGAGGGGTGCAGAGGGGAACAGAGATGCAGAGGAGGGGTGCAGAGGGGAACAGAGATGCAGAGGAGGGGTGCAGAGGGGAACAGAGATGCAGAGGAGAGGTGCAGAGGGGAACAGAGATGCAGAGGGGAACAGAGGTGCAGAGGGGAACAGAGGTGCAGAGGGGAACAGAGGTGCAGAGGAGGGGTGCAGAGGGGAACAGAGATGCAGATGAGAGGTGCAGAGGAGGGGTGCAGAGGGGAACAGAGTTGCAGAGGAGGGGTGCAGAGGGGAACAGAGATGCAGAGGAGGGGTGCAGAGGGGAACAGAGATGCAGAGGGGAACAGAGATGCAGAGGAGAGGTGTAGAGGGGAACAGAGATGCAGAGGAGAGGTGCAGAGGGGAACAGAGGTGCAGAGGGGAACAGAGGTGCAGAAGGGAACAGAGGTGCAGAGAAGAACAGAGATGCAGAGGAGGGGTGCAGAGGGGAACAGAGATGCAGAGGAGAGGTGCAGAGGGAAACAGAGATGCAGAGGAGGGGTGCAGAGGGGAACAGAGATGCAGAGGAGGGGTGCAGAGGGGAACAGAGATGCAGAGTAGGGATGCAGAGGAGGGGTGCAGAGGGGAACAGAGATGCAGAGGAGGGGTGCAGAGGGGAACAGAGGTGCGGAGGAGGGGTGCAGAGGGGAACAGAGGTGCGGAGGAGGGGTGCAGAGGGGAACAGAGGTGCGGAGGTGGGGTGCAGAGTGGAACAAAAGGTGCAGAGGGGAACAGAGGTGCAGAGGGGAACAGAGGTGCAGAGGAGGGGTGCAGAGGGGAACAGAGGTGCGGAGGAGGGGTGCAGAGGGGAACAGAGGTGCGGAGGAGGGGTGCAGAGGGGAACAGAGGTGCGGAGGAGGGGTGCAGAGGGGAACAAAAGGTGCAGAGGGGAACAGAGGTGCAGAGGGGAACAGAGGTGCAGAGGGGACCAGAGGTGCAGAGGGGAACAGAGATGCAGAGGAGGGGTGCAGAGGGGAACAGAGGTGCGGAGGAGGGGTGCAGAGGGGAACAGAGATGCGGAGGAGGGGTGCAGAGGGGAACAGAGGTGCGGAGGAAGGGTGCAGAGGGGAACAAAAGGTGCAGAGGGGAACAGAGGTGCAGAGGTGAACAGAGGTGCAGAGGGGAACAGAGGTGCAGGGGAGGGGTGCAGAGGAGAACAGAGATGCAGAGGAGGGGTGCAGAGGGGAACAGTGGTGCAGAGCGGAACAGAGATGCAGAGGAGGGGTGCAGAGGGGAACAGAGATGCAGAGGAGGGGTGCAGAGGGGAACAGAGATGCAGAGGAGGGGTGCAGAGGGGAACAGAGATGTAGAGGAGGGGTGCAGAGGGGAACAGAGATGCAGAGGAGGGGTGCAGAGGGGAACAGAGATGCAGAGGAGAGGTGCAGAGGGGAACAGAGATGCAGAGGAGAGGTGCAGAGGGGAACAGAGATGCAGAGGAGAGGTGCAGAGGGGAACAGAGGTGCAGAGGGGAACAGAGGTGCAGAGGGGAACAGAGGTGCAGAGGGGAACAGAGGTGCAGAGGGGAACAGAGGTGCAGAGGAGGGGTGCAGAGGGGAACAGAGATGCAAATGAGAGGTGCAGAGGGGAACAGAGATGCAGAGGAGGGGTGCAGAGGGGAACAGATGCAGAGGGGGGGTGCAGAGGGGAACAGAGATGCAGAGGAGGGGTGCAGAGGGGAACAGAGATGCAGAGGGGAACAGAGATGCAGAGGAGAGGTGCAGAGGGGAACAGAGGTGCAGAGGGGAACAGAGGTGCAGAAGGGAACAGAGGTGCAGAGGGGAACAGAGATGCAGAGGAGGGGTGCAGAGGGGAACAGAGATGCAGAGGAGGGGTGCAGAGGGGAACAGAGATGCAGAGGAGGGGTGCAGAGGGGAACAGAGATGCAGAGGAGGGGTGCAGAGGGGAACAGAGATGCAGAGGAGAGGTACAGATGGGAACAGAGATGCAGAGGAGGGGTGCAGAGGGGAACAGAGATGCAGTGGAGGGGTGCAGAGGGGAACAGAGATGCAGTGGAGGGGTGCAGAGGGGAACAGAGATGCAGAGGAGAGGTGCAAAAGGGAACAGAGATGCAGAGGAGGGGTGCAGAGGGGAACAGAGATGCAGAGGAGGGGTGCAGAGGGGAACAGAGATGCAGAGGAGGGGTGCAGAGGGGAACAGAGATGCAGAGGAGGGGTGCAGAGGGGAACAGAGATGCAGAGGAGGGGTGCAGAGGGGAACAGAGATGCAGAGGAGGGGTGCAGAGGAAAACAGAGGTGCAGAGGAGGGGTGCGCAGGGGAACAGAGATGCAGAGGAGGGGTGCAGAGGGGAACAAAGGTGCAGAGGAGGGGTGCAGAGAGGAACAAAGGTGCATATGAGGGGTGCAGAGGGGAACAGAGGTGCGGAGGAGGAGTGCAGAGGGGAACAGAGATGCAGAGGAGGGGTGCAGAGGGGAACAGAGATGCAGAGTAGGGATACAGAGGAGGGGTGCAGAGGGGAACAGAGATGCAGAGGAGGGGTGCAGAGGGGAACAGAGGTGCAGAGGAGGGGTGCACAGGGTAACAGAGATGCAGAGGAGGGGGGCAGAGGGGAACAAAAGGTGCAGAGGGGAACAGAGGTGCAGAGGGGAACAGAGGTGCAGAGGGGAACAGAGATGCAGGGGAGGGGTGCAGAGGGGAACAGAGATGCAGAGGAGGGGTGCAGAGGAGGGGTGCAAAGGGGAACAGAGATGCAGAGGAGAGGTGCAGAGAGGAACAGAGATGCAGAGGAGAGGTGCAGAGGGGAACAGAGATGCAGAGGGGAACAGAGGTGCAGAGGGGAACAGAGGTGCAGAGGGGAACAGAGATGCAGATGAGAGGTGCAGAGGAGGGGTGCAGAGGGGAACAGAGTTGCAGAGGAGGGGTGCAGAGGGGAACAGAGATGCAGAGGAGGGGTGCAGAGGGGAACAGAGATGCAGAGGGGAACAGAGATGCAGTGGAGGGGTGCAGAGGGGAACAGAGATGCAGAGGAGAGGTGCAGAAGGGAACAGAGATGCAGAGGAGGGGTGCAGAGGGGAACAGAGATGCAGAGGAGGGGTGCAGAGGGGAACAGAGATGCAGAGGAGGGGTGCAGAGGGGAACAGAGATGCAGAGGATGGGTGCAGAGGGGAACAGAGATGCAGAGGAGGGGTGCAGAGGGGAACAGAGGTGCAGAGGAGGGGTGCGCAGGGGAACAGAGATGAAGAGGAGGGGTGCCGAGGGGAACAAAGGTGCAGAGGAGGGGTGCAGAGAGGAACAAAGGTGCATATGAGGGGTGCAGAGGGGAACAGAGGTGCGGAGGAGGAGTGCAGAGGGGAACAGAGATGCAGAGGAGGGGTGCAGAGGGGAACAGAGATGCAGAGTAGGGATGCAGAGGAGGGGTGCAGCGGGGAACAGAGATGCAGAGGAGGGGTGCAGAGGGGAACAGAGGTGCGGAGGAGGGGTGCAGAGGGGAACAGAGGTGCGGAGGAGGGGTGCAGAGGGGAACAGAGGTGCGGAGGAGGGGTGCAGAGGGGAACAAAAGGTGCAGAGGGGAACAGAGGTGCCGAGGGGAACAGAGGTGCAGAGGGGAACAGAGGTGCAGAGGAGGGGTGCACAGGGTAACAGAGATGCAGAGGAGGGGGGCAGAGGGGAACAAAAGGTGCAGAGGGGAACAGAGGTGCAGAGGGGAACAGAGGTGCAGAGGGGAACAGAGATGCAGGGGAGGGGTGCAGAGGGGAACAGAGATGCAGAGGAGGGGTGCAGAGGAGGGGTGCAAAGGGGAACAGAGATGCAGAGGAGAGGTGCAGAGGGGAACAGAGATGCAGAGGAGAGGTGCAGAGGGGAACAGAGATGCAAAGGAGAGGTGCAGAGGGGAACAGAGATGCAGAGGAGAGGTGCAGAGGGGAACAGAGATGCAGAGGGGAACAGAGGTGCATAGGGGAACAGAGGTGCAGAGGAGAGGTGCAGAGGGGAACAGAGATGCAGATGAGAGGTGCAGAGGAGGGGTGCAGAGGGGAACAGAGTTGCAGAGGAGGGGTGCAGAGGGGAACAGAGATGCAGAGGAGGGGTGCAGAGGGGAACAGAGATGCAGAGGGGAACAGAGATGCAGAGGAGAGGTGCAGAGGGGAATAGAGATGCAGAGGAGAGGTGCAGAGGGGAACAGAGGTGCAGAGGGGAACAGAGGTGCAGAAGGGAACAGAGGTGCAGAGAAGAACAGAGATGAAGAGGAGGGGTGCAGAGGGGAACAGAGATGCAGAGGAGAGGTGCAGAGGGAAACAGAGATGCAGAGGAGGGGTGCAGAGGGGAACAGAGGTGCGGGAGGGGTGCAGAGGGGAACAGAGATGCAGAGGAGGGGTGCAGAGGGGAACAGAGATGCAGAGGAGGGGTGCAGAGGGGAACAGAGATGCAGAGTAGGGATGCAGAGGAGGGGTGCAGAGGGGAACAGAGATGCAGAGGAGGGGTGCAGAGGGGAACAGAGGTGCGGAGGAGGGGTGCAGAGGGGAACAGAGGTGCGGAGGAGGGGTGCAGAGGGGAACAGAGGTGCGGAGGAGGGGTGCAGAGGGGAACAAAAGGTGCAGAGGGGAACAGAGGTGCCGAGGGGAACAGAGGTGCAGAGGGGAACAGAGGTGCAGAGGAGGGGTGCACAGGGTAACAGAGATGCAGAGGAGGGGGGCAGAGGGGAACAAAAGGTGCAGAGGGGAACAGAGGTGCAGAGGGGAACAGAGGTGCAGAGGGGAACAGAGGTGCAGAGGGGAACAGAGATGCAGGGGAGGGGTGCAGAGGGGAACAGAGATGCAGAGGAGGGGTGCAGAGGAGGGGTGCAAAGGGGAACAGAGATGCAGAGGAGAGGTGCAGAGGGGAACAGAGATGCAGAGGAGAGGTGCAGAGGGGAACAGAGATGCAAAGGAGAGGTGCAGAGGGGAACAGAGATGCAGAGGAGAGGTGCAGAGGGGAACAGAGATGCAGAGAGGAACAGAGGTGCAGAGGGGAACAGAGGTGCAGAGGAGGGGTGCAGAGGGGAACAGAGATGCAGATGAGAGGTGCAGAGGAGGGGTGCAGAGGGGAACAGAGTTGCAGAGGAGGGGTGCAGAGGGGAACAGAGATGCAGAGGAGGGGTGCAGAGGGGAACAGAGATGCAGAGGGGAACAGAGATGCAGAGGAGAGGTGCAGAGGGGAATAGAGATGCAGAGGAGAGGTGCAGAGGGGAACAGAGGTGCAGAGGGGAACAGAGGTGCAGAAGGGAACAGAGGTGCAGAGAAGAACAGAGATGCAGAGGAGGGGTGCAGAGGGGAACAGAGATGCAGAGGAGAGGTGCAGAGGGAAACAGAGATGCAGAGGAGGGGTGCAGAGGGGAACAGAGGTGCGGGAGGGGTGCAGAGGGGAACAGAGATGCAGAGGAGGGGTGCAGAGGGGAACAGAGATGCAGAGGAGGGGTGCAGAGGGGAACAGAGATGCAGAGTAGGGATGCAGAGGAGGGGTGCAGAGGGGAACAGAGATGCAGAGGAGGGGTGCAGAGGGGAACAGAGGTGCGGAGGAGGGGTGCAGAGGGGAACAGAGGTGCGGAGGAGGGGTGCAGAGGGGAACAGAGGTGCGGAGGAGGGGTGCAGAGTGGAACAAAAGGTGTAGAGGGGAACAGAGGTGCAGAGGGGAACAGAGGTGCAGAGGGGAACAGAGGTGCAGAGGAGGGGTGCAGAGGGGAACAGAGGTGCGGAGGAGGGGTGCAGAGGGGAACAGAGGTGCGGAGGAGGGGTGCAGAGGGGAACAGAGGTGCGGAGGAGGGGTGCAGAGGGGAACAAAAGGTGCAGAGGGGAACAGAGGTGCAGAGGGGAACAGAGGTGCAGAGGGGAACAGAGATGCAGAGGAGGGGTGCAGAGGGGAACAGAGGTGCGGAGGAGGGGTGCAGAGGGGAACAGAGATGCGGAGGAGGGGTGCAGAGGGGAACAGAGGTGCGGAGGAAGGGTGCAGAGGGGAACAAAAGGTGCAGAGGGGAACAGAGGTGCAGAGGGGAACAGAGGTGCAGAGGGGAACAGAGGTGCAGGGGAGGGGTGCAGAGGAGAACAGAGATGCAGAGGAGGGGTGCAGAGGGGAACAGAGGTACAGAGCGGAACAGAGATGCAGAGGAGGGGTGCAGAGGGGAACAGAGATGCAGAGGAGGGGTGCAGAGGGGAACAGAGTTGCAGAGGAGGGGTGCAGAGGGGAACAGAGATGCAGAGGAGAGGTGCAGAGGGGAAAAGAGATGCAGAGGAGAGGTGCAGAGGGGAACAGAGATGCAAAGGAGAGGTGCAGAGGGGAACAGAGATGCAGAGGAGAGGTGCAGAGGGGAACAGAGGTGCAGAGGGGAACAGAGGTGCAGAGGGGAACAGAGGTGCAGAGGGGAACAGAGGTGCAGAGGAGGGGTGCAGAGGGGAACAGAGATGCAAATGAGAGGTGCAGAGGGGAACAGAGATGCAGAGGAGGGGTGCAGAGGGGAACAGATGCAGAGGGGGGGTGCAGAGGGGAACAGAGATGCAGAGGAGGGGTGCAGAGGGGAACAGAGATGCAGAGGGGAACAGAGATGCAGAGGAGAGGTGCAGAGGGGGAACAGAGGTGCAGAAGGGAACAGAGGTGCAGAGGGGAACAGAGATGCAGAGGAGGGGTGCAGAGGGGAACAGAGATGCAGAGGAGAGGTGCAGAAGGGAACAGAGATGCAGAGGAGGGGTGCAGAGGGGAACAGAGGTGCGGGAGGGGTGCAGAGGGGAACATAGATGCAGAGGAGGGGTGCAGAGGGGAACAGAGATGCAGAGGAGGGGTGCAGAGGGGAACAGAGATGCAGAGGAGGGGTGCAGAGGGGAACAGAGATGCAGAGGAGAGGTACAGATGGGAACAGAGATGCAGAGGAGGGGTGCAGAGGGGAACAGAGATGCAGTGGAGGGGTGCAGAGGGGAACAGAGATGCAGTGGAGGGGTGCAGAGGGGAACAGAGATGCAGAGGAGAGGTGCAAAAGGGAACAGAGATGCAGAGGAGGGGTGCAGAGGGGAACAGAGATGCAGAGGAGGGGTGCAGAGGGGAACAGAGATGCAGAGGAGGGGTGCAGAGGGGAACAGAGATGCAGAGGAGGGGTGCAGAGGGGAACAGAGATGCAGAGGAGGGGTGCAGAGGGGAACAGAGATGCAGAGGAGGGGTGCAGAGGAAAACAGAGGTGCAGAGGAGGGGTGCGCAGGGGAACAGAGATGCAGAGGAGGGGTGCAGAGGGGAACAAAGGTGCAGAGGAGGGGTGCAGAGAGGAACAAAGGTGCATATGAGGGGTGCAGAGGGGAACAGAGGTGCGGAGGAGGAGTGCAGAGGGGAACAGAGATGCAGAGGAGGGGTGCAGAGGGGAACAGAGATGCAGAGTAGGGATACAGAGGAGGGGTGCAGAGGGGAACAGAGATGCAGAGGAGGGGTGCAGAGGGGAACAGAGGTGCAGAGGAGGGGTGCACAGGGTAACAGAGATGCAGAGGAGGGGGGCAGAGGGGAACAAAAGGTGCAGAGGGGAACAGAGGTGCAGAGGGGAACAGAGGTGCAGAGGGGAACAGAGATGCAGGGGAGGGGTGCAGAGGGGAACAGAGATGCAGAGGAGGGGTGCAGAGGAGGGGTGCAAAGGGGAACAGAGATGCAGAGGAGAGGTGCAGAGAGGAACAGAGATGCAGAGGAGAGGTGCAGAGGGGAACAGAGATGCAGAGGGGAACAGAGGTGCAGAGGGGAACAGAGGTGCAGAGGGGAACAGAGATGCAGATGAGAGGTGCAGAGGAGGGGTGCAGAGGGGAACAGAGTTGCAGAGGAGGGGTGCAGAGGGGAACAGAGATGCAGAGGAGGGGTGCAGAGGGGAACAGAGATGCAGAGGGGAACAGAGATGCAGTGGAGGGGTGCAGAGGGGAACAGAGATGCAGAGGAGAGGTGCAGAAGGGAACAGAGATGCAGAGGAGGGGTGCAGAGGGGAACAGAGATGCAGAGGAGGGGTGCAGAGGGGAACAGAGATGCAGAGGAGGGGTGCAGAGGGGAACAGAGATGCAGAGGATGGGTGCAGAGGGGAACAGAGATGCAGAGGAGGGGTGCAGAGGGGAACAGAGGTGCAGAGGAGGGGTGCGCAGGGGAACAGAGATGAAGAGGAGGGGTGCCGAGGGGAACAAAGGTGCAGAGGAGGGGTGCAGAGAGGAACAAAGGTGCATATGAGGGGTGCAGAGGGGAACAGAGGTGCGGAGGAGGAGTGCAGAGGGGAACAGAGATGCAGAGGAGGGGTGCAGAGGGGAACAGAGATGCAGAGTAGGGATGCAGAGGAGGGGTGCAGCGGGGAACAGAGATGCAGAGGAGGGGTGCAGAGGGGAACAGAGGTGCGGAGGAGGGGTGCAGAGGGGAACAGAGGTGCGGAGGAGGGGTGCAGAGGGGAACAGAGGTGCGGAGGAGGGGTGCAGAGGGGAACAAAAGGTGCAGAGGGGAACAGAGGTGCCGAGGGGAACAGAGGTGCAGAGGGGAACAGAGGTGCAGAGGAGGGGTGCACAGGGTAACAGAGATGCAGAGGAGGGGGGCAGAGGGGAACAAAAGGTGCAGAGGGGAACAGAGGTGCAGAGGGGAACAGAGGTGCAGAGGGGAACAGAGATGCAGGGGAGGGGTGCAGAGGGGAACAGAGATGCAGAGGAGGGGTGCAGAGGAGGGGTGCAAAGGGGAACAGAGATGCAGAGGAGAGGTGCAGAGGGGAACAGAGATGCAGAGGAGAGGTGCAGAGGGGAACAGAGATGCAAAGGAGAGGTGCAGAGGGGAACAGAGATGCAGAGGAGAGGTGCAGAGGGGAACAGAGATGCAGAGGGGAACAGAGGTGCATAGGGGAACAGAGGTGCAGAGGAGAGGTGCAGAGGGGAACAGAGATGCAGATGAGAGGTGCAGAGGAGGGGTGCAGAGGGGAACAGAGTTGCAGAGGAGGGGTGCAGAGGGGAACAGAGATGCAGAGGAGGGGTGCAGAGGGGAACAGAGATGCAGAGGGGAACAGAGATGCAGAGGAGAGGTGCAGAGGGGAATAGAGATGCAGAGGAGAGGTGCAGAGGGGAACAGAGGTGCAGAGGGGAACAGAGGTGCAGAAGGGAACAGAGGTGCAGAGAAGAACAGAGATGAAGAGGAGGGGTGCAGAGGGGAACAGAGATGCAGAGGAGAGGTGCAGAGGGAAACAGAGATGCAGAGGAGGGGTGCAGAGGGGAACAGAGGTGCGGGAGGGGTGCAGAGGGGAACAGAGATGCAGAGGAGGGGTGCAGAGGGGAACAGAGATGCAGAGGAGGGGTGCAGAGGGGAACAGAGATGCAGAGTAGGGATGCAGAGGAGGGGTGCAGAGGGGAACAGAGATGCAGAGGAGGGGTGCAGAGGGGAACAGAGGTGCGGAGGAGGGGTGCAGAGGGGAACAGAGGTGCGGAGGAGGGGTGCAGAGGGGAACAGAGGTGCGGAGGAGGGGTGCAGAGGGGAACAAAAGGTGCAGAGGGGAACAGAGGTGCCGAGGGGAACAGAGGTGCAGAGGGGAACAGAGGTGCAGAGGAGGGGTGCACAGGGTAACAGAGATGCAGAGGAGGGGGGCAGAGGGGAACAAAAGGTGCAGAGGGGAACAGAGGTGCAGAGGGGAACAGAGGTGCAGAGGGGAACAGAGGTGCAGAGGGGAACAGAGATGCAGGGGAGGGGTGCAGAGGGGAACAGAGATGCAGAGGAGGGGTGCAGAGGAGGGGTGCAAAGGGGAACAGAGATGCAGAGGAGAGGTGCAGAGGGGAACAGAGATGCAGAGGAGAGGTGCAGAGGGGAACAGAGATGCAAAGGAGAGGTGCAGAGGGGAACAGAGATGCAGAGGAGAGGTGCAGAGGGGAACAGAGATGCAGAGAGGAACAGAGGTGCAGAGGGGAACAGAGGTGCAGAGGAGGGGTGCAGAGGGGAACAGAGATGCAGATGAGAGGTGCAGAGGAGGGGTGCAGAGGGGAACAGAGTTGCAGAGGAGGGGTGCAGAGGGGAACAGAGATGCAGAGGAGGGGTGCAGAGGGGAACAGAGATGCAGAGGGGAACAGAGATGCAGAGGAGAGGTGCAGAGGGGAATAGAGATGCAGAGGAGAGGTGCAGAGGGGAACAGAGGTGCAGAGGGGAACAGAGGTGCAGAAGGGAACAGAGGTGCAGAGAAGAACAGAGATGCAGAGGAGGGGTGCAGAGGGGAACAGAGATGCAGAGGAGAGGTGCAGAGGGAAACAGAGATGCAGAGGAGGGGTGCAGAGGGGAACAGAGGTGCGGGAGGGGTGCAGAGGGGAACAGAGATGCAGAGGAGGGGTGCAGAGGGGAACAGAGATGCAGAGGAGGGGTGCAGAGGGGAACAGAGATGCAGAGTAGGGATGCAGAGGAGGGGTGCAGAGGGGAACAGAGATGCAGAGGAGGGGTGCAGAGGGGAACAGAGGTGCGGAGGAGGGGTGCAGAGGGGAACAGAGGTGCGGAGGAGGGGTGCAGAGGGGAACAGAGGTGCGGAGGAGGGGTGCAGAGTGGAACAAAAGGTGTAGAGGGGAACAGAGGTGCAGAGGGGAACAGAGGTGCAGAGGGGAACAGAGGTGCAGAGGAGGGGTGCAGAGGGGAACAGAGGTGCGGAGGAGGGGTGCAGAGGGGAACAGAGGTGCGGAGGAGGGGTGCAGAGGGGAACAGAGGTGCGGAGGAGGGGTGCAGAGGGGAACAAAAGGTGCAGAGGGGAACAGAGGTGCAGAGGGGAACAGAGGTGCAGAGGGGAACAGAGATGCAGAGGAGGGGTGCAGAGGGGAACAGAGGTGCGGAGGAGGGGTGCAGAGGGGAACAGAGATGCGGAGGAGGGGTGCAGAGGGGAACAGAGGTGCGGAGGAAGGGTGCAGAGGGGAACAAAAGGTGCAGAGGGGAACAGAGGTGCAGAGGGGAACAGAGGTGCAGAGGGGAACAGAGGTGCAGGGGAGGGGTGCAGAGGAGAACAGAGATGCAGAGGAGGGGTGCAGAGGGGAACAGAGGTACAGAGCGGAACAGAGATGCAGAGGAGGGGTGCAGAGGGGAACAGAGATGCAGAGGAGGGGTGCAGAGGGGAACAGAGTTGCAGAGGAGGGGTGCAGAGGGGAACAGAGATGCAGAGGAGAGGTGCAGAGGGGAAAAGAGATGCAGAGGAGAGGTGCAGAGGGGAACAGAGATGCAAAGGAGAGGTGCAGAGGGGAACAGAGATGCAGAGGAGAGGTGCAGAGGGGAACAGAGGTGCAGAGGGGAACAGAGGTGCAGAGGGGAACAGAGGTGCAGAGGGGAACAGAGGTGCAGAGGAGGGGTGCAGAGGGGAACAGAGATGCAAATGAGAGGTGCAGAGGGGAACAGAGATGCAGAGGAGGGGTGCAGAGGGGAACAGATGCAGAGGGGGGGTGCAGAGGGGAACAGAGATGCAGAGGAGGGGTGCAGAGGGGAACAGAGATGCAGAGGGGAACAGAGATGCAGAGGAGAGGTGCAGAGGGGGAACAGAGGTGCAGAAGGGAACAGAGGTGCAGAGGGGAACAGAGATGCAGAGGAGGGGTGCAGAGGGGAACAGAGATGCAGAGGAGAGGTGCAGAAGGGAACAGAGATGCAGAGGAGGGGTGCAGAGGGGAACAGAGGTGCGGGAGGGGTGCAGAGGGGAATATAGATGCAGAGGAGGGGTGCAGAGGGGAACAGAGATGCAGAGGAGAGGTGCAGAGGGGAACAGAGATGCAGAGGAGGGGTGAAGAGGGGAACAGAGATGCAGAGGAGGGGTGCAGAGGGGAACAGAGATGCAGAGGAGGGGTGCAGAGGGGAACAGAGATGCAGAGGAGGGGTGCAGAGGGGAACAGAGATGCAGAAGAGGGGTGCAGAGGGGATTAGAGATGCAGAGGAGGGGTGCAGAGGGGAACAGAGATGCAGAGGAGAGGTACAGATGGGAACAGAGATGCAGAGGAGGGGTGCAGAGGGGAACAGAGATGCAGTGGAGGGGTGCAGAGGGGAACAGAGATGAAGTGGAGGGGTGCAGAGGGGAACAGAGATGCAGAGGAGAGGTGCAGAAGGGAACAGAGATGCAGAGGAGGGGTGCAGAGGGGAACAGAGATGCAGAGGAGGGGTGCAGAGGGGAACAGAGATGCAGAGGAGGGGTGCAGAGGGGAACAGAGATGCAGAGGAGGGGTGCAGAGGGGAACAGAGATGCAGAGGAGGGGTGCAGAGGGGAACAGAGGTGCGGAGGAGGGGTGCAGAGGGGAACAGAGGTGCGGAGGAGGGGTGCAGAGGGGAACAGAGGTGCGGAGGAGGGGTGCAGAGGGGAACAAAAGGTGCAGAGGGGAACAGAGGTGCCGAGGGGAACAGAGGTGCAGAGGGGAACAGAGGTGCAGAGGGGAACAGAGGTGCAGAGGGGAACAGAGGTGCAGAGGAGGGGTGCACAGGGTAACAGAGATGCAGAGGAGGGGGGCAGAGGGGAACAAAAGGTGCAGAGGGGAACAGAGGTGCAGAGGGGAACAGAGGTGCAGAGGGGAACAGAGATGCAGGGGAGGGGTGCAGAGGGGAACAGAGATGCAGAGGAGGGGTGCAGAGGAGGGGTGCAAAGGGGAACAGAGATGCAGAGGAGAGGTGCAGAGGGGAACAGAGATGCAGAGGAGAGGTGCAGAGGGGAACAGAGATGCAAAGGAGAGGTGCAGAGGGGAACAGAGATGCAAAGGAGAGGTGCAGAGGGGAACAGAGATGCAGAGGAGAGGTGCAGAGGGGAACAGAGATGCAGAGGGGAACAGAGGTGCAGAGGGGAAATGAGGTGCAGAGGGGAACAGAGGTGCAGAGGGGAACAGAGGTGCAGAGGAGGGGTGCAGAGGGGAACAGAGATGCAGATGAGAGGTGCAGAGGAGGGGTGCAGAGGGGAACAGAGTTGCAGAGGAGGGGTGCAGAGGGGAACAGAGATGCAGAGGAGGGGTGCAGAGGGGAACAGAGATGCAGAGGGGAACAGAGATGCAGAGGAGAGGTGCAGAGGGGAACAGAGATGCAGAGGAGAGGTGCAGAGGGGAACAGAGGTGCAGAGGGGAACAGAGGTGCAGAAGGGAACAGAGGTGCAGAGAAGAACAGAGATGCAGAGGAGGGGTGCAGAGGGGAACAGAGATGCAGAGGAGAGGTGCAGAGGGAAACAGAGATGCAGAGGAGGGGTGCAGAGGGGAACAGAGGTGCGGGAGGGGTGCAGAGGGGAACAGAGATGCAGAGGAGGGGTGCAGAGGGGAACAGAGATGCAGAGGAGGGGTGCAGAGGGGAACAGAGATGCAGAGTAGGGATGCAGAGGAGGGGTGCAGAGGGGAACAGAGATGCAGAGGAGGGGTGCAGAGGGGAACAGAGGTGCGGAGGAGGGGTGCAGAGGGGAACAGAGGTGCGGAGGAGGGGTGCAGAGGGGAACAGAGGTGCGGAGGAGGGGTGCAGAGTGGAACAAAAGGTGCAGAGGGGAACAGAGGTGCAGAGGGGAACAGAGGTGCAGAGGAGGGGTGCAGAGGGGAAGAGAGGTGCGGAGGAGGGGTGCAGAGGGGAACAGAGGTGCGGAGGAGGGGTGCAGAGGGGAACAGAGGTGCGGAGGAGGGGTGCAGAGGGGAACAAAAGGTGCAGAGGGGAACAGAGGTGCAGAGGGGAACAGAGGTGCAGAGGGGACCAGAGGTGCAGAGGGGAACAGAGATGCAGAGGAGGGGTGCAGAGGGGAACAGAGGTGCGGAGGAGGGGTGCAGAGGGGAACAGAGATGCGGAGGAGGGGTGCAGAGGGGAACAGAGGTGCGGAGGAAGGGTGCAGAGGGGAACAAAAGGTGCAGAGGGGAACAGAGGTGCAGAGGTGAACAGAGGTGCAGAGGGGAACAGAGGTGCAGGGGAGGGGTGCAGAGGAGAACAGAGATGCAGAGGAGGGGTGCAGAGGGGAACAGAGGTGCAGAGCGGAACAGAGATGCAGAGGAGGGGTGCAGAGGGGAACAGAGATGCAGAGGAGGGGTGCAGAGGGGAACAGAGATGCAGAGGAGGGGTGCAGAGGGGAACAGAGATGCAGAGGAGGGATGCAGAGGGGAACAGAGATGCAGAGGAGAGGTGCAGAGGGGAACAGAGATGCAGAGGAGAGGTGCAGAGGGGAACAGAGATGCAAAGGAGAGGTGCAGAGGGGAACAGAGATGCAGAGGAGAGGTGCAGAGGGGAACAGAGGTGCAGAGGGGAACAGAGGTGCAGAGGGGAACAGAGGTGCAGAGGAGGGGTGCAGAGGGGAACAGAGATGCAAATGAGAGGTGCAGAGGGGAACAGAGATGCAGAGGAGGGGTGCAGAGGGGAACAGATGCAGAGGGGGGGTGCAGAGGGGAACAGAGATGCAGAGGAGGGGTGCAGAGGGGAACAGAGATGCAGAGGGGAACAGAGATGCAGAGGAGAGGTGCAGAGGGGAACAGAGGTGCAGAGGGGAACAGAGGTGCAGAAGGGAACAGAGGGGTGCAGAGGGGAACAGAGATGCAGAGGAGAGGTACAGATGGGAACAGAGATGCAGAGGAGGGGTGCAGAGGGGAACAGAGATGCAGTGGAGGGGTGCAGAGGGGAACAGAGATGCAGTGGAGGGGTGCAGAGGGGAACAGAGATGCAGAGGAGAGGTGCAGAAGGGAAGAGAGATGCAGAGGAGGGGTGCAGAGGGGAACAGAGATGCAGAGGAGGGTTGCAGAGGGGAACAGAGATGCAGAGGAGGGGTGCAGAGGGGAACAGAGATGCAGAGGAGGGGTGCAGAGGGGAACAGAGATGCAGAGGAGGGGTGCAGAGGGGAACAGAGATGCAGAGGAGGGGTGCAGAGGGGAACAGAGGTGCAGAGGAGGGGTGCGCAGGGGAACAGAGATGCAGAGGAGGGGTGCAGAGGGGAACAAAGGTGCAGAGGAGGGGTGCAGAGAGGAACAAAGGTGCATATGAGGGGTGCAGAGGGGAACAGAGGTACGGAGGAGGAGTGCAGAGGGGAACAGAGATGCAGAGGAGGGGTGCAGAGGGGAACAGAGATGCAGAGTAAGGATGCAGAGGAGGGGTGCAGAGGGGAACAGAGATGCAGAGGAGGGGTGCAGAGGGGAACAGAGATGCAGAGGAGGGGTGCAGAGGAGGGGTGCAAAGGGGAACAGAGATGCAGAGGAGAGGTGCAGAGAGGAACAGAGATGCAGAGGAGAGGTGCAGAGGGGAACAGAGATGCAAAGGAGAGGTGCAGAGGGGAACAGAGATGCAGAGGAGAGGTGCAGAGGGGAACAGAGATGCAGAGGGGAACAGAGGTGCAGAGGGGAATAGAGGTGCAGAGGGGAACAGAGATGCAGATGAGAGGTGCAGAGGAGGGGTGCAGAGGGGAACAGAGTTGCAGAGGAGGGGTGCAGAGGGGAACAGAGATGCAGAGGAGGGGTGCAGAGGGGAACAGAGATGCAGAGGGGAACAGAGATGCAGAGGAGAGGTGCAGAGGGGAACAGAGATGCAGAGGAGAGGTGCAGAGGGGAACAGAGGTGCAGAGGGGAACAGAGGTGCAGAAGGGAACAGAGGTGCAGAGAAGAACAGAGATGCAGAGGAGGGGTGCAGAGGGGAACAGAGATGCAGAGGAGAGGTGCAGAGGGAAACAGAGATGCAGAGGAGGGGTTCAGAGGGGAACAGAGGTGCGGGAGGGGTGCAGAGGGGAACAGAGATGCAGAGGAGGGGTGCAGAGGGGAACAGAGATGCAGAGGAGGGGTGCAGAGGGGAACAGAGATGCAGAGTAGGGATGCAGAGGAGGGGTGCAGAGGGGAACAGAGATGCAGAGGAGGGGTGCAGAGGGGAACAGAGGTGCGGAGGAGGGGTGCAGAGGGGAACAGAGGTGCGGAGGAGGGGTGCAGAGGGGAACAGAGGTGCGGAGGAGGGGTGCAGAGGGGAACAGAGGTGCGGAGGAGGGGTGCAGAGTGGAACAAAAGGTGCAGAGGGGAACAGAGGTGCAGAGGGGAACAGAGGTGCAGAGGAGGGGTGCAGTGGGGAACAGAGGTGCGGAGGAGGGGTGCAGAGGGGAACAGAGGTGCGGAGGAGGGGTGCAGAGGGGAACAGAGGTGCGGAGGAGGGGTGCAGAGGGGAACAAAAGGTGCAGAGGGGAACAGAGGTGCAGAGGGGACCAGAGGTGCAGAGGGGAACAGAGATGCAGAGGAGGGGTGCAGAGGGGAACAGAGGTGCGGAGGAGGGGTGCAGAGGGGAACAGAGATGCGGAGGAGGGGTGCAGAGGGGAACAGAGGTGCGGAGGAGGGGTGCAGAGGGGAACAAAAGGTGCAGAGGGGAACAGAGGTGCAGAGGGGAACAGAGGTGCAGAGGGGAACAGAGGTGCAGAGGAGGGGTGCAGAGGGGAACAGAGATGCAGATGAGAGGTGCAGAGGGGAACAGAGATGCAGAGGAGGGGTGCAGAGGGGAACAGATGCAGAGGAGGGGTGCAGAGGGGAACAGAGATGCAGAGGAGGGGTGCAGAGGGGAACAGAGATGCAGAGGGAAACAGAGATGCAGAGGAGAGGTGCAGAGGGGAAGAGAGGTGCAGAGGGGAACAGAGGTGCAGAAGGGAACAGAGGTGCAGAAGGGAAAAGAGGTGCAGAGGGGAACAGAGATGCAGAGGAGAGGTGCAGAGGGGAACAGAGATGCAGAGGAGGGGTGCAGAGGGGAACAGAGGTGCGGGAGGGGTGCAGAGGGGAACATAGATGCAGAGGAGGGGTGCAGAGGGGAACAGAGATGCAGAGGAGAGGTGCAGAGGGGAACAGAGATGCAGAGCAGAGGTGCAGAGGGGAAGAGAGATGCAAAGGAGAGGTGCAGAGGGGAACAGAGATGCAGAGGAGAGGTGCAGAGGGGAACAGAGATGCAGAGGGGAACAGAGGTGCAGAGGGGAACAGAGGTGCAGAGGGGAACAGAGGTGCAGAGGAGGGGTGCAGAGGGGAACAGAGATGCAGATGAGAGGTGCAGAGGAGGGGTGCAGAGGGGAACAGAGTTGCAGAGGAGGGGTGCAGAGGGGAACAGAGATGCAGAGGAGGGGTGCAGAGGGGAACAGAGATGCAGAGGGGAACAGAGATGCAGAGGAGAGGTGCAGAGGGGAACAGAGATGCAGAGGAGAGGTGCAGAGGGGAACAGAGGTGCAGAAGGGAACAGAGGTGCAGAGAAGAACAGAGATGCAGAGGAGGGGTGCAGAGGGGAACAGAGATGCAGAGGAGAGGTGCAGAGGGAAACAGAGATGCAGAGGAGGGGTGCAGAGGGAAACAGAGGTGCGGGAGGGGTGCAGAGGGGAACAGAGATGCAGAGGAGGGGTGCAGAGGGGAACAGAGATGCAGAGGAGGGGTGCAGAGGGGAACAGAGATGCAGAGTAGGGATGCAGAGGAGGGGTGCAGAGGGGAACAGAGATGCAGAGGAGGGGTGCAGAGGGGAACAGAGGTGCGGAGGAGGGGTGCAGAGGGGAACAGAGGTGCGGAGGAGGGGTGCAGAGGGGAACAGAGGTGCGGAGGAGGGGTGCAGAGTGGAACAAAAGGTGCAGAGGGGAACAGAGGTGCAGAGGGGAACAGAGGTGCAGAGGAGGGGTGCAGAGGGGAACAGAGGTGCGGAGGAGGGGTGCAGAGGGGAACAGAGGTGCGGAGGAGGGGTGCAGAGGGGAACAGAGGTGCGGAGGAGGGGTGCAGAGGGGAACAAAAGGTGCAGAGGGGAACAGAGGTGCAGAGGGGAACAGAGGTGCAGAGGGGAACAGAGATGCAGAGGAGGGGTGCAGAGGGGAACAGAGGTGCGGAGGAGGGGTGCAGAGGGGAACAGAGATGCGGAGGAGGGGTGCAGAGGGGAACAGAGGTGCGGAGGAAGGGTGCAGAGGGGAACAAAAGGTGCAGAGGGGAACAGAGGTGCAGATGGGAACAGAGGTGCAGAGGGGAACAGAGGTGCAGGGGAGGGGTGCAGAGGAGAACAGAGATGCAGAGGAGGGGTGCAGAGGGGAACAGAGGTGCAGAGCGGAACAGAGATGCAGAGGAGGGGTGCAGAGGGGAACAGAGATGCAGAGGAGGGGTGCAGAGGGGAACAGAGATGCAGAGGAGGGGTGCAGAGGGGAACAGAGATGCAGAGGAGAGGTGCAGAGGGGAACAGAGATGCAGAGGAGAGGTGCAGAGGGGAACAGAGATGCAAAGGAGAGGTGCAGAGGGGAACAGAGATGCAGAGGAGAGGTGCAGAGGGGAACAGAGGTGCAGAGGGGAACAGAGGTGCAGAGGGGAACAGAGGTGCAGAGGAGGGGTGCAGAGGGGAACAGAGATGCAAATGAGAGGTGCAGAGGGGAACAGAGATGCAGAGGAGGGGTGCAGAGGGGAACAGATGCAGAGGGGGGGTGCAGAGGGGAACAGAGATGCAGAGGAGGGGTGCAGAGGGGAACAGAGATGCAGAGGGGAACAGAGATGCAGAGGAGAGGTGCAGAGGGGAACAGAGGTGCAGAGGGGAACAGAGGTGCAGAGGGGAACAGAGGTGCAGAAGGGAACAGAGGTGCAGAGGGGAACAGAGATGCAGAGGAGGGGTGCAGAGGGGAACAGAGATGCAGAGGAGGGGTGCAGAGGGGAACAGAGATGCAGAGGAGGGGTGCAGAGGGGAACAGAGATGCAGAGGAGGGGTGCAGAGGGGAACAGAGATGCAGAAGAGGGGTGCAGAGGGGAACAGAGATGCAGAGGAGGGGTGCAGAGGGGAACAGAGATGCAGAGGAGAGGTACAGATGGGAAAAGAGATGCAGAGGAGGGGTGCAGAGGGGAACAGAGATGCAGTGGAGGGGTGCAGAGGGGAACAGAGATGCAGTGGAGGGGTGCAGAGGGGAACAGAGATGCAGAGGAGAGGTGCAGAAGGGAACAGAGATGCAGAGGAGGGGTGCAGAGGGGAACAGAGATGCAGAGGAGGGGTGCAGAGGGGAACAGAGATGCAGAGGAGGGGTGCAGAGGGGAACAGAGATGCAGAGGAGGGGTGCAGAGGGGAACAGAGATGCAGAGGAGGGGTGCAGAGGGGAACAGAGGTGCAGAGGAGGGGTGCGCAGGGGAACAGAGATGCAGAGGAGGGGTGCAGAGGGGAATAAAGGTGCAGAGGAGGGGTGCAGAGAGGAACAAAGGTGCATATGAGGGGTGTAGAGGGGAACAGAGGTGCGGAGGAGGAGTGCAGAGGGGAACAGAGATGCAGAGGAGGGGTGCAGAGGGGAACAGAGATGCAGAGTAGGGATGCAGAGGAGGGGTGCAGAGGGGAACAGAGATGCAGAGGAGGGGTGCAGAGAGGAACAGAGGTGCGGAGGAGGGGTGCAGAGGGGAACAGAGGTGCGGAGGAGGGGTGCAGAGGGGAACAGAGGTGCGGAGGAGGGGTGCAGAGGGGAACAAAAGGTGCAGAGGGGAACAGAGGTGCCGAGGGGAACAGAGGTGCAGAGGGGAACAGAGGTGCAGAGGAGGGGTGCACAGGGTAACAGAGATGCAGAGGAGGGGGGCAGAGGGGAACAAAAGGTGCAGAGGGGAACAGAGGTGCAGAGGGGAACAGAGGTGCAGAGGGGAACAGAGATGCAGGGGAGGGGTGCAGAGGGGAACAGAGATGCAGAGGAGGGGTGCAGAGGAGGGGTGCAAAGGGGAACAGAGATGCAGAGGAGAGGTGCAGAGAGGAACAGAGATGCAGAGGAGAGGTGCAGAGGGGAACAGAGATGCAAAGGAGAGGTGCAGAGGGGAACAGAGATGCAGAGGAGAGGTGCAGAGGGGAACAGAGATGCAGAGGGGAACAGAGGTGCAGAAGGGAACAGAGGTGCAGAGGGGAACAGAGATGCAGATGAGAGGTGCAGAGGAGGGGTGCAGAGGGGAACAGAGTTGCAGAGGAGGGGTGCAGAGGGGAACAGAGATGCAGAGGAGGGGTGCAGAGGGGAACAGAGATGCAGAGGGGAACAGAGATGCAGAGGAGAGGTGCAGAGGGGAACAGAGATGCAGAGGAGAGGTGCAGAGGGGAACAGAGGTGCAGAGGGGAACAGAGGTGCAGAAGGGAACAGAGGTGCAGAGAAGAACAGAGATGCAGAGGAGGGGTGCAGAGGGGAACAGAGATGCAGAGGAGAGGTGCAGAGGGAAACAGAGATGCAGAGGAGGGATGCAGAGGAGGGGTGCAGAGGGGAACAGAGATGCAGAGGAGGGGTGCAGAGGGGAACAGAGGTGCGGAGGAGGGGTGCAGAGGGGAACAGAGGTGCGGAGGAGGGGTGCAGAGGGGAACAGAGGTGCGGAGGAGGGGTGCAGAGGGGAACAGAGGTGCGGAGGAGGGGTGCAGAGTGGAACAAAAGGTGCAGAGGGGAACAGAGGTGCAGAGGGGAACAGAGGTGCAGAGGAGGGGTGCAGAGGGGAACAGAGGTGCGGAGGAGGGGTGCAGAGGGGAACAGAGGTGCGGAGGAGGGGTGCAGAGGGGAACAGAGGTGCGGAGGAGGGGTGCAGAGGGGAACAAAAGGTGCAGAGGGGAACAGAGGTGCAGAGGGGAACAGAGGTGCAGAGGGGACCAGAGGTGCAGAGGGGAACAGAGATGCAGAGGAGGGGTGCAGAGGGGAACAGAGGTGCGGAGGAGGGGTGCAGAGGGGAACAGAGATGCAGAGGAGGGGTGCAGAGGGGAACAGAGGTGCGGAGGAGGGGTGCAGAGGGGAACAAAAGGTGCAGAGGGGAACAGAGGTGCAGAGGGGAACAGAGGTGCAGAGGGGAACAGAGGTGCAGAGGAGGGGTGCAGAGGGGAACAGAGATGCAGATGAGAGGTGCAGAGGGGAACAGAGATGCAGAGGAGGGGTGCAGAGGGGAACAGATGCAGAGGAGGGGTGCAGAGGGGAACAGAGATGCAGAGGGGAACAGAGATGCAGAGGAGAGGTGCAGAGGGGAACAGAGGTGCAGAGGAGAGGTGCAGAGGGGAACAGAGGTGCAGAGGGGAACAGAGGTGCAGAAGGGAACAGAGGTGCAGAGGGGAACAGAGATGCAGAGGAGAGGTGCAGAGGGGAACAGAGATGCAGAGGAGGGGTGCAGAGGGGAACAGAGGTGCGGGAGGGGTGCAGAGGGGAACAGAGGTGCGGGAGGGGTGCAGAGGGGAACATAGATGCAGAGGAGGGGTGCAGAGGGGAACAGAGATGCAGAGGAGAGGTGCAAAGGGGAACAGAGATGCAGAGGAGGGGTGCAGAGGGGAACAGAGATGCAGAGGAGGGGTGCAGAGGGGAACAGAGATGCAGAGGAGGGGTGCAGAGGGGAACAGAGATGCAGAGGAGGGGTGCAGAGGGGAACAGAGATGCAGAAGAGGGGTGCAGAGGGGAACAGAGATGCAGAGGAGGGGTGCAGAGGGGAACAGAGATGCAGAGGAGAGGTACAGATGGCAACAGAGATGCAGAGGAGGGGTGCAGAGGGGAACAGAGATGCAGAGGAGAGGTGCAGAAGGGAACAGAGATGCAGAGGAGGGGTGCAGAGGGGAACTGAGATGCAGAGGAGGGGTGCAGAGGGGAACAGAGATGCAGAGGAGGGGTGCAGAGGGAAACAGAGATGCAGAGGAGGGGTGCAGAGGGGAACAGAGGTGCAGAGGAGGGGTGCGCAGGGGAACAGAGATGCAGAGGAGGGGTGCAGAGGGGAACAAAGGTACAGAGGAGGGGTGCAGAGAGGAACAAAGGTGCATATGAGGGGTGCAGAGGGGAACAGAGGTGCGGAGGAGGAGTGCAGAGGGGAACAGAGGTGCGGAGGAGGGGTGCAGAGGGGAACAGAGGTGCGGAGGAGGGGTGCAGAGGGGAACAGAGGTGCGGAGGAGGGGTGCAGAGGGGAACAAAAGGTGCAGAGGGGAACAGAGGTGCAGAGGGGAACAGAGGTGCAGAGGAGGGGTGCACAGGGTAACAGAGATGCAGAGGAGGGGGGCAGAGGGGAACAAAAGGTGCAGAGGGGAACAGAGGTGCAGAGGGGAACAGAGGTGCAGAGGGGAACAGAGATGCAGAGGAGGGGTGCAGAGGAGGGGTGCAAAGGGGAACAGAGATGCAGAGGAGAGGTGCAGAGGGGAACAGAGATGCAGAGGAGAGGTGCAGAGGGGAACAGAGATGCAAAGGAGAGGTGCAGAGGGGAACAGAGATGCAGAGGAGAGGTGCAGAGGGGAACAGAGATGCAGAGGGGAACAGAGGTGCAGAGGGGAACAGAGGTGCAGAGGGGAACAGAGGTGCAGAGGGGAACAGAGGTGCAGAGGAGGGGTGCAGAGGGAAACAGAGATGCAGATGAGAGGTACAGATGGGAACAGAGATGCAGAGGAGGGGTGCAGAGGGGAACAGAGATGCAGTGGAGGGGTGCAGAGGGGAACAGAGATGCAGTGGAGGGGTGCAGAGGGGAACAGAGATGCAGAGGAGAGGTGCAGAAGGGAACAGAGATGCAGAGGAGGGGTGCAGAGGGGAACAGAGATGCAGAGGAGGGGTGCAGAGGGGAACAGAGATGCAGAGGAGGGGTGCAGAGGGGAACAGAGATGCAGAGGAGGGGTGCAGAGGGGAACAGAGATGCAGAGGAGGGGTGCAGAGGGGAACAGAGGTGCAGAGGAGGGGTGCGCAGGGGAACAGAGATGCAGAGGAGGGGTGCAGAGGGGAATAAAGGTGCAGAGGAGGGGTGCAGAGAGGAACAAAGGTGCATATGAGGGGTGCAGAGGGGAACAGAGGTGCGGAGGAGGAGTGCAGAGGGGAACAGAGATGCAGAGGAGGGGTGCAGAGGGGAACAGAGATGCAGAGTAGGGATGCAGAGGAGGGGTGCAGAGGGGAACAGAGATGCAGAGGAGGGGTGCAGAGAGGAACAGAGGTGCGGAGGAGGGGTGCAGAGGGGAACAGAGGTGCGGAGGAGGGGTGCAGAGGGGAACAGAGGTGCGGAGGAGGGGTGCAGAGGGGAACAAAAGGTGCAGAGGGGAACAGAGGTGCCGAGGGGAACAGAGGTGCAGAGGGGAACAGAGGTGCAGAGGAGGGGTGCACAGGGTAACAGAGATGCAGAGGAGGGGGGCAGAGGGGAACAAAAGGTGCAGAGGGGAACAGAGGTGCAGAGGGGAACAGAGGTGCAGAGGGGAACAGAGATGCAGGGGAGGGGTGCAGAGGGGAACAGAGATGCAGAGGAGGGGTGCAGAGGAGGGGTGCAAAGGGGAACAGAGATGCAGAGGAGAGGTGCAGAGAGGAACAGAGATGCAGAGGAGAGGTGCAGAGGGGAACAGAGATGCAAAGGAGAGGTGCAGAGGGGAACAGAGATGCAGAGGAGAGGTGCAGAGGGGAACAGAGATGCAGAGGGGAACAGAGGTGCAGAAGGGAACAGAGGTGCAGAGGGGAACAGAGATGCAGATGAGAGGTGCAGAGGAGGGGTGCAGAGGGGAACAGAGTTGCAGAGGAGGGGTGCAGAGGGGAACAGAGATGCATAGGAGGGGTGCAGAGGGGAACAGAGATGCAGAGGGGAACAGAGATGCAGAGGAGAGGTGCAGAGGGGAACAGAGATGCAGAGGAGAGGTGCAGAGGGGAACAGAGGTGCAGAGGGGAACAGAGGTGCAGAAGGGAACAGAGGTGCAGAGAAGAACAGAGATGCAGAGGAGGGGTGCAGAGGGGAACAGAGATGCAGAGGAGAGGTGCAGAGGGAAACAGAGATGCAGAGGAGGGATGCAGAGGAGGGGTGCAGAGGGGAACAGAGATGCAGAGGAGGGGTGCAGAGGGGAACAGAGGTGCGGAGGAGGGGTGCAGAGGGGAACAGAGGTGCGGAGGAGGGGTGCAGAGGGGAACAGAGGTGCGGAGGAGGGGTGCAGAGGGGAACAGAGGTGCGGAGGAGGGGTGCAGAGTGGAACAAAAGGTGCAGAGGGGAACAGAGGTGCAGAGGGGAACAGAGGTGCAGAGGAGGGGTGCAGAGGGGAACAGAGGTGCGGAGGAGGGGTGCAGAGGGGAACAGAGGTGCGGAGGAGGGGTGCAGAGGGGAACAGAGGTGCGGAGGAGGTGTGCAGAGGGGAACAAAAGGTGCAGAGGGGAACAGAGGTGCAGAGGGGAACAGAGGTGCAGAGGGGACCAGAGGTGCAGAGGGGAACAGAGATGCAGAGGAGGGGTGCAGAGGGGAACAGAGGTGCGGAGGAGGGGTGCAGAGGGGAACAGAGATGCGGAGGAGGGGTGCAGAGGGGAACAGAGGTGCGGAGGAGGGGTGCAGAGGGGAACAAAAGGTGCAGAGGGGAACAGAGGTGCAGAGGGGAACAGAGGTGCAGAGGGGAACAGAGGTGCAGAGGAGGGGTGCAGAGGGGAACAGAGATGCAGATGAGAGGTGCAGAGGGGAACAGAGATGCAGAGGAGGGGTGCAGAGGGGAACAGATGCAGAGGAGGGGTGCAGAGGGGAACAGAGATGCAGAGGGGAACAGAGATGCAGAGGAGAGGTGCAGAGGGGAACAGAGGTGCAGAGGAGAGGTGCAGAGGGGAACAGAGGTGCAGAGGGGAACAGAGGTGCAGAAGGGAACAGAGGTGCAGAGGGGAACAGAGATGCAGAGGAGAGGTGCAGAGGGGAACAGAGATGCAGAGGAGGGGTGCAGAGGGGAACAGAGGTGCGGGAGGGGTGCAGAGGGGAACAGAGGTGCGGGAGGGGTGCAGAGGGGAACATAGATGCAGAGGAGGGGTGCAGAGGGGAACAGAGATGCAGAGGAGAGGTGCAAAGGGGAACAGAGATGCAGAGGAGGGGTGCAGAGGGGAACAGAGATGCAGAGGAGGGGTGCAGAGGGGAACAGAGATGCAGAGGAGGGGTGCAGAGGGGAACAGAGATGCAGAGGAGGGGTGCAGAGGGGAACAGAGATGCAGAAGAGGGGTGCAGAGGGGAACAGAGATGCAGAGGAGGGGTGCAGAGGGGAACAGAGATGCAGAGGAGAGGTACAGATGGCAACAGAGATGCAGAGGAGGGGTGCAGAGGGGAACAGAGATGCAGAGGAGAGGTGCAGAAGGGAACAGAGATGCAGAGGAGGGGTGCAGAGGGGAACTGAGATGCAGAGGAGGGGTGCAGAGGGGAACAGAGATGCAGAGGAGGGGTGCAGAGGGGAACAGAGATGCAGAGGAGGGGTGCAGAGGGGAACAGAGGTGCAGAGGAGGGGTGCGCAGGGGAACAGAGATGCAGAGGAGGGGTGCAGAGGGGAACAAAGGTACAGAGGAGGGGTGCAGAGAGGAACAAAGGTGCATATGAGGGGTGCAGAGGGGAACAGAGGTGCGGAGGAGGAGTGCAGAGGGGAACAGAGGTGCGGAGGAGGGGTGCAGAGGGGAACAGAGGTGCGGAGGAGGGGTGCAGAGGGGAACAGAGGTGCGGAGGAGGGGTGCAGAGGGGAACAAAAGGTGCAGAGGGGAACAGAGGTGCAGAGGGGAACAGAGGTGCAGAGGAGGGGTGCACAGGGTAACAGAGATGCAGAGGAGGGGGGCAGAGGGGAACAAAAGGTGCAGAGGGGAACAGAGGTGCAGAGGGGAACAGAGGTGCAGAGGGGAACAGAGATGCAGAGGAGGGGTGCAGAGGAGGGGTGCAAAGGGGAACAGAGATGCAGAGGAGAGGTGCAGAGGGGAACAGAGATGCAGAGGAGAGGTGCAGAGGGGAACAGAGATGCAAAGGAGAGGTGCAGAGGGGAACAGAGATGCAGAGGAGAGGTGCAGAGGGGAACAGAGATGCAGAGGGGAACAGAGGTGCAGAGGGGAACAGAGGTGCAGAGGGGAACAGAGGTGCAGAGGGGAACAGAGGTGCAGAGGAGGGGTGCAGAGGGGAACAGAGATGCAGATGAGAGGTGCAGAGGAGGGGTGCAGAGGGGAACAGAGTTGCAGAGGAGGGGTGCAGAGGGGAACAGAGATGCAGAGGAGAGGTGCAGAGGGGAACAGAGATGCAGAGGAGGGGTGCAGAGGGGAACAGAGATGCAGAGGAGGGGTGCAGAGGGGAACAGAGATGCAGAGGAGGGGTGCAGAGGGGAACAGAGATGCAGAGGAGGGGTGCAGAGGGGAACAGAGATGCAGAAGAGGGGTGCAGAGGGGAACAGAGATGCAGAGGAGGGGTGCAGAGGGGAACAGAGATGCAGAGGAGAGTTACAGATGGCAACAGAGATGCAGAGGAGGGGTGCAGAGGTGAACAGAGGTGCGGAGGAGGGGTGCAGAGGGGAACAGAGGTGCGGAGGAGGGGTGCAGAGGGGAACAGAGGTGCGGAGGAGGGGTGCAGAGGGGAACAAAAGGTGCAGAGGGGAACAGAGGTGCAGAGGGGAACAGAGGTGCAGAGGAGGGGTGCACAGGGTAACAGAGATGCAGAGGAGGGGGGCAGAGGGGAACAAAAGGTGCAGAGGGGAACAGAGGTGCAGAGGGGAACAGAGGTGCAGAGGGGAACAGAGATGCAGAGGAGGGGTGCAGAGGAGGGGTGCAAAGGGGAACAGAGATGCAGAGGAGAGGTGCAGAGGGGAACAGAGATGCAGAGGAGAGGTGCAGAGGGGAACAGAGATGCAAAGGAGAGGTGCAGAGGGGAACAGAGATGCAGAGGAGAGGTGCAGAGGGGAACAGAGATGCAGAGGGGAACAGAGGTGCAGAGGGGAACAGAGGTGCAGAGGGGAACAGAGGTGCAGAGGAGGGGTGCAGAGGGGAACAGAGGTGCAGATGAGAGGTGCAGAGGAGGGGTGCAGAGGGGAACAGAGTTGCAGAGGAGGGGTGCAGAGGGGAACAGAGATGCAGAGGAGAGGTGCAGAGGGGAACAGAGATGCAGAGGAGGGGTGCAGAGGGGAACAGAGATGCAGAGGAGGGGTGCAGAGGGGAACAGAGATGCAGAGGAGGGGTGCAGAGGGGAACAGAGATGCAGAGGAGGGGTGCAGAGGGGAACAGAGATGCAGAAGAGGGGTGCAGAGGGGACCAGAGATGCAGAGGAGGGGTGCAGAGGGGAACAGAGATGCAGAGGAGAGGTACAGATGGCAACAGAGATGCAGAGGAGGCGTGCAGAGGGGAACAGAGATGCAGAGGAGAGGTGCAGAAGGGAACAGAGATGCAGAGGAGAGGTGCAGAGGGGAACAGAGATGCAGAGGGGAACAGAGGTGCAGAGGGGAACAGAGGTGCAGAGGGGAACAGAGGTGCAGAGGAGGGGTGCAGAGGGGAACAGAGGTGCAGATGAGAGGTGCAGAGGAGGGGTGCAGAGGGGAACAGAGTTGCAGAGGAGGGGTGCAGAGGGGAACAGAGATGCAGAGGAGAGGTGCAGAGGGGAACAGAGATGCAGAGGAGGGGTGCAGAGGGGAACAGAGATGCAGAGGAGAGGTACAGATGGCAACAGAGATGCAGAGGAGGCGTGCAGAGGGGAACAGAGATGCAGAGGAGAGGTGCAGAAGGGAACAGAGATGCAGAGGAGGGGTGCAGAGGGGAACTGAGATGCAGAGGAGGGGTGCAGAGGGGAACAGAGATGCAGAGGAGGGGTGCAGAGGGGAACAGAGATGCAGAGGAGAGGTGCAGAGGGGAACAGAGATGCAGAGGGGAACAGAGGTGCAGAGGGGAACAGAGGTGCAGAGGGGAACAGAGGTGCAGAGGGGAACAGAGGTGCAGAGGAGGGGTGCAGAGGGGAACAGAGATGCAGATGAGAGGTGCAGAGGAGGGGTGCAGAGGGGAACAGAGTTGCAGAGGAGGGGTGCAGAGGGGAACAGAGATGCAGAGGAGGGGTGCAGAGGGGAACAGAGATGCAGAGGGGAACAGAGATGCAGAGGAGAGGTGCAGAGGGGAACAGAGATGCAGAGGAGAGGTGCAGAGGGGAACAGAGGTGCAGAGGGGAACAGAGGTGCAGAAGGGAACAGAGGTGCAGAGAAGAACAGAGATGCAGAGGAGGGGTGCAGAGGGGAACAGAGATGCAGAGGAGAGGTGCAGAGGGAAACAGAGATGCAGAGGAGGGGTGCAGAGGGGAACAGAGGTGCGGGAGGGGTGCAGAGGGGAACAGAGATGCAGAGGAGGGGTGCAGAGGGGAACAGAGATGCAGAGGAGGGGTGCAGAGGGGAACAGAGATGCAGAGTAGGGATGCAGAGGAGGGGTGCAGAGGGGAACAGAGATGCAGAGGAGGGGTGCAGAGGGGAACAGAGGTGCGGAGGAGGGGTGCAGAGGGGAACAGAGGTGCGGAGGAGGGGTGCAGAGGGGAACAGAGGTGCGGAGGAGGGGTGCAGAGTGGAACAAAAGGTGCAGAGGGGAACAGAGGTGCAGAGGGGAACAGAGGTGCAGAGGAGGGGTGCAGAGGGGAACAGAGGTGCGGAGGAGGGGTGCAGAGGGGAACAGAGGTGCGGAGGAGGGGTGCAGAGGGGAACAGAGGTGCGGAGGAGGGGTGCAGAGGGGAACAAAAGGTGCAGAGGGGAACAGAGGTGCAGAGGGGAACAGAGGTGCAGAGGGGACCAGAGGTGCAGAGGGGAACAGAGATGCAGAGGAGGGGTGCAGAGGGGAACAGAGGTGCGGAGGAGGGGTGCAGAGGGGAACAGAGATGCGGAGGAGGGGTGCAGAGGGGAACAGAGGTGCGGAGGAAGGGTGCAGAGGGGAACAAAAGGTGCAGAGGGGAACAGAGGTGCAGAGGTGAACAGAGATGCAGAGGAGGGGTGCAGAGGGGAACAAAAGGTGCAGAGGGGAACAGAGGTGCAGAGGGGAACAGAGGTGCAGAGGGGACCAGAGGTGCAGAGGGGAACAGAGATGCAGAGGAGGGGTGCAGAGGGGAACAGAGGTGCGGGAGGGGTGCAGAGGGGAACAGAGATGCAGAGGAGGGGTGCAGAGGGGAACAGAGATGCAGAGGAGGGGTGCAGAGGAGAACAGAGATGCAGAGGAGGGGTGCAGAGGGGAACAGAGGTGCAGAGCGGAACAGAGATGCAGAGGAGGGGTGCAGAGGGGAACAGAGATGCAGAGGAGGGGTGCAGAGGGGAACAGAGATGCAGAGGAGGGGTGCAGAGGGGAACAGAGATGCAGAGGAGGGATGCAGAGGGGAACAGAGATGCAGAGGAGAGGTGCAGAGGGGAACAGAGATGCAGAGGAGAGGTGCAGAGGGGAACAGAGATGCAAAGGAGAGGTGCAGAGGGGAACAGAGATGCAGAGGAGAGGTGCAGAGGGGAACAGAGGTGCAGAGGGGAACAGAGGTGCAGAGGGGAACAGAGGTGCAGAGGAGGGGTGCAGAGGGGAACAGAGATGCAAATGAGAGGTGCAGAGGGGAACAGAGATGCAGAGGAGGGGTGCAGAGGGGAACAGATGCAGAGGGGGGGTGCAGAGGGGAACAGAGATGCAGAGGAGGGGTGCAGAGGGGAACAGAGATGCAGAGGGGAACAGAGATGCAGAGGAGAGGTGCAGAGGGGAACAGAGGTGCAGAGGGGAACAGAGGTGCAGAAGGGAACAGAGGTGCAGAGGGGAACAGAGATGCAGAGGAGGGGTGCAGAGGGGAACAGAGATGCAGAGGAGGGGTGCAGAGGGGAACAGAGATGCAGAGGAGGGGTGCAGAGGGGAACAGAGATGCAGAAGAGGGGTGCAGAGGGGAACAGAGATGCAGAGGAGGGGTGCAGAGGGGAACAGAGATGCAGAGGAGAGGTACAGATGAGAACAGAGATGCAGAGGAGGGGTGCAGAGGGGAACAGAGATGCAGTGGAGGGGTGCAGAGGGGAACAGAGATGCAGTGGAGGGGTGCAGAGGGGAACAGAGATGCAGAGGAGAGGTGCAGAAGGGAAGAGAGATGCAGAGGAGGGGTGCAGAGGGGAACAGAGATGCAGAGGAGGGGTGCAGAGGGGAACAGAGATGCAGAGGAGGGGTGCAGAGGGGAACAGAGATGCAGAGGAGGGGTGCAGAGGGGAACAGAGATGCAGAGGAGGGGTGCAGAGGGGAACAGAGATGCAGAGGAGGGGTGCAGAGGGGAGCAGAGGTGCAGAGGAGGGGTGCGCAGGGGAACAGAGATGCAGAGGAGGGGTGCAGAGGGGAACAAAGGTGCAGAGGAGGGGTGCAGAGAGGAACAAAGGTGCATATGAGGGGTGCAGAGGGGAACAGAGGTGCGGAGGAGGAGTGCAGAGGGGAACAGAGATGCAGAGGAGGGGTGCAGAGGGGAACAGAGATGCAGAGTAGGGATGCAGAGGAGGGGTGCAGAGGGGAACAGAGATGCAGAGGAGGGGTGCAGAGGGGAACAGAGGTGCGGAGGAGGGGTGCAGAGGGGAACAGAGGTGCGGAGGAGGGGTGCAGAGGGGAACAGAGGTGCGGAGGAGGGGTGCAGAGGGGAACAGAGGTGCGGAGGAGGGGTGCAGAGGGGAACAAAAGGTGCAGAGGGGAACAGAGGTGCCGAGGGGAACAGAGGTGCAGAGGGGAACAGAGGTGCAGAGGAGGGGTGCACAGGGTAACAGAGATGCAGAGGAGGGGGGCAGAGGGGAACAAAAGGTGCAGAGGGGAACAGAGGTGCAGAGGGGAACAGAGGTGCAGAGGGGAACAGAGATGCAGGGGAGGGGTGCAGAGGGGAACAGAGATGCAGAGGAGGGGTGCAGAGGAGGGGTGCAAAGGGGAACAGAGATGCAGAGGAGAGGTGCAGAGAGGAACAGAGATGCAGAGGAGAGGTGCAGAGGGGAACAGAGATGCAAAGGAGAGGTGCAGAGGGGAACAGAGATGCAGAGGAGAGGTGCAGAGGGGAACAGAGATGCAGAGGGGAACAGAGGTGCAGAGGGGAACAGAGGTGCAGAGGGGAACAGAGATGCAGATGAGAGGTGCAGAGGAGGGGTGCAGAGGGGAACAGAGTTGCAGAGGAGGGGTGCAGAGGGGAACAGAGATGCAGAGGAGGGGTGCAGAGGGGAACAGAGATGCAGAGGGGAACAGAGATGCAGAGGAGAGGTGCAGAGGGGAACAGAGATGCAGAGGAGAGGTGCAGAGGGGAACAGAGGTGCAGAGGGGAACAGAGGTGCAGAAGGGAACAGAGGTGCAGAGAAGAACAGAGATGCAGAGGAGGGGTGCAGAGGGGAACAGAGATGCAGAGGAGAGGTGCAGAGGGAAACAGAGATGCAGAGGAGGGGTTCAGAGGGGAACAGAGGTGCGGGAGGGGTGCAGAGGGGAACAGAGATGCAGAGGAGGGGTGCAGAGGGGAACAGAGATGCAGAGGAGGGGTGCAGAGGGGAACAGAGATGCAGAGTAGGGATGCAGAGGAGGGGTGCAGAGGGGAACGGAGATGCAGAGGAGGGGTGCAGAGGGGAACAGAGGTGCGGAGGAGGGGTGCAGAGGGGAACAGAGGTGCGGAGGAGGGGTGCAGAGGGGAACAGAGGTGCGGAGGAGGGGTGCAGAGGGGAACAGAGGTGCGGAGGAGGGGTGCAGAGTGGAACAAAAGGTGCAGAGGGGAACAGAGGTGCAGAGGGGAACAGAGGTGCAGAGGAGGGGTGCAGAGGGGAACAGAGGTGCGGAGGAGGGGTGCAGAGGGGAACAGAGGTGCGGAGGAGGGGTGCAGAGGGGAACAGAGGTGCGGAGGAGGGGTGCAGAGGGGAACAAAAGGTGCAGAGGGGAACAGAGGTGCAGAGGGGACCAGAGGTGCAGAGGGGAACAGAGATGCAGAGGAGGGGTGCAGAGGGGAACAGAGGTGCGGAGGAGGGGTGCAGAGGGGAACAGAGATGCGGAGGAGGGGTGCAGAGGGGAACAGAGGTGCGGAGGAGGGGTGCAGAGGGGAACAAAAGGTGCAGAGGGGAACAGAGGTGCAGAGGGGAACAGAGGTGCAGAGGGGAACAGAGGTGCAGAGGAGGGGTGCAGAGGGGAACAGAGATGCAGATGAGAGGTGCAGAGGGGAACAGAGATGCAGAGGAGGGGTGCAGAGGGGAACAGATGCAGAGGAGGGGTGCAGAGGGGAACAGAGATGCAGAGGAGGGGTGCAGAGGGGAACAGAGATGCAGAGGGAAACAGAGATGCAGAGGAGAGGTGCAGAGGGGAAGAGAGGTGCAGAGGGGAACAGAGGTGCAGAAGGGAACAGAGGTGCAGAAGGGAACAGAGGTGCAGAGGGGAACAGAGATGCAGAGGAGAGGTGCAGAGGGGAACAGAGATGCAGAGGAGGGGTGCAGAGGGGAACAGAGGTGCGGGAGGGGTGCAGAGGGGAACATAGATGCAGAGGAGGGGTGCAGAGGGGAACAGAGATGCAGAGGAGGGGTGCAGAGGGGAACAGAGATGCAGAGGAGGGGTGCAGAGGGGAACAGAGATGCAGAGGAGGGGTGCAGAGGGGAACAGAGATGCAGAGGAGGGGTGCAGAGGGGAACAGAGATGCAGAGGAGGGGTGCAGAGGGGAACAGAGGTGCAGAGGAGGGGTGCGCAGGGGAACAGAGGTGCAGAGGAGGGGTGCAGAGGGGAACAAAGGTGCAGAGGAGGGGTGCAGAGAGGAACAAAGGTGCATATGAGGGGTGCAGAGGGGAACAGAGGTGCGGAGGAGGAGTGCAGAGGGGAACAGAGATGCAGAGGAGGGGTGCAGAGGGGAACAGAGATGCAGAGTAGGGATGCAGAGGAGGGGTGCAGAGGGGAACAGAGATGCAGAGGAGGGGTGCAGAGGGGAACAGAGGTGCGGAGGAGGGGTGCAGAGGGGAACAGAGGTGCGGAGGAGGGGTGCAGAGGGGAACAGAGGTGCGGAGGAGGGGTGCAGAGGGGAACAGAGGTGCGGAGGAGGGGTGCAGAGGGGAACAAAAGGTGCAGAGGGGAACAGAGGTGCCGAGGGGAACAGAGGTGCAGAGGGGAACAGAGGTGCAGAGGAGGGGTGCACAGGGTAACAGAGATGCAGAGGAGGGGGGCAGAGGGGAACAAAAGGTGCAGAGGGGAACAGAGGTGCAGAGGGGAACAGAGGTGCAGAGGGGAACAGAGATGCAGGGGAGGGGTGCAGAGGGGAACAGAGATGCAGAGGAGGGGTGCAGAGGAGGGGTGCAAAGGGGAACAGAGATGCAGAGGAGAGGTGCAGAGAGGAACAGAGATGCAGAGGAGAGGTGCAGAGGGGAACAGAGATGCAAAGGAGAGGTGCAGAGGGGAACAGAGATGCAGAGGAGAGGTGCAGAGGGGAACAGAGATGCAGAGGGGAACAGAGGTGCAGAGGGGAACAGAGGTGCAGAGGGGAACAGAGATGCAGATGAGAGGTGCAGAGGAGGGGTGCAGAGGGGAACAGAGTTGCAGAGGAGGGGTGCAGAGGGGAACAAAGATGCAGAGGAGGGGTGCAGAGGGGAACAGAGATGCAGAGGGGAACAGAGATGCAGAGGAGAGGTGCAGAGGGGAACAGAGATGCAGAGGAGAGGTGCAGAGGGGAACAGAGGTGCAGAGGGGAACAGAGGTGCAGAAGGGAACAGAGGTGCAGAGAAGAACAGAGATGCAGAGGAGGGGTGCAGAGGGGAACAGAGATGCAGAGGAGAGGTGCAGAGGGAAACAGAGATGCAGAGGAGGGGTTCAGAGGGGAACAGAGGTGCGGGAGGGGTGCAGAGGGGAACAGAGATGCAGAGGAGGGGTGCAGAGGGGAACAGAGATGCAGAGGAGGGGTGCAGAGGGGAACAGAGATGCAGAGTAGGGATGCAGAGGAGGGGTGCAGAGGGGAACGGAGATGCAGAGGAGGGGTGCAGAGGGGAACAGAGGTGCGGAGGAGGGGTGCAGAGGGGAACAGAGGTGCGGAGGAGGGGTGCAGAGGGGAACAGAGGTGCGGAGGAGGGGTGCAGAGGGGAACAGAGGTGCGGAGGAGGGGTGCAGAGTGGAACAAAAGGTGCAGAGGGGAACAGAGGTGCAGAGGGGAACAGAGGTGCAGAGGAGGGGTGCAGAGGGGAACAGAGGTGCGGAGGAGGGGTGCAGAGGGGAACAGAGGTGCGGAGGAGGGGTGCAGAGGGGAACAGAGGTGCGGAGGAGGGGTGCAGAGGGGAACAAAAGGTGCAGAGGGGAACAGAGGTGCAGAGGGGACCAGAGGTGCAGAGGGGAACAGAGATGCAGAGGAGGGGTGCAGAGGGGAACAGAGGTGCGGAGGAGGGGTGCAGAGGGGAACAGAGATGCGGAGGAGGGGTGCAGAGGGGAACAGAGGTGCGGAGGAGGGGTGCAGAGGGGAACAAAAGGTGCAGAGGGGAACAGAGGTGCAGAGGGGAACAGAGGTGCAGAGGGGAACAGAGGTGCAGAGGAGGGGTGCAGAGGGGAACAGAGATGCAGATGAGAGGTGCAGAGGGGAACAGAGATGCAGAGGAGGGGTGCAGAGGGGAACAGATGCAGAGGAGGGGTGCAGAGGGGAACAGAGATGCAGAGGAGGGGTGCAGAGGGGAACAGAGATGCAGAGGGAAACAGAGATGCAGAGGAGAGGTGCAGAGGGGAAGAGAGGTGCAGAGGGGAACAGAGGTGCAGAAGGGAACAGAGGTGCAGAAGGGAACAGAGGTGCAGAGGGGAACAGAGATGCAGAGGAGAGGTGCAGAGGGGAACAGAGATGCAGAGGAGGGGTGCAGAGGGGAACAGAGGTGCGGGAGGGGTGCAGAGGGGAACATAGATGCAGAGGAGGGGTGCAGAGGGGAACAGAGATGCAGAGGAGAGGTGCAGAGGGGAACAGAGATGCAGAGGAGAGGTGCAGAGGGGAAGAGAGATGCAAAGGAGAGGTGCAGAGGGGAACAGAGATGCAGAGGAGAGGTGCAGATGGGAACAGAGATGCAGAGGGGAACAGAGGTGCAGAGGGGAACAGAGGTGCAGAGGGGAACAGAGGTGCAGAGGAGGGGTGCAGAGGGGAACAGAGATGCAGATGAGAGGTGCAGAGGAGGGGTGCAGAGGGGAACAGAGTTGCAGAGGAGGGGTGCAGAGGGGAACAGAGATGCAGAGGAGGGGTGCAGAGGGGAACAGAGATGCAGAGGGGAACAGAGATGCAGAGGAGAGGTGCAGAGGGGAACAGAGATGCAGAGGAGGGGTGCAGAGGGGAACAGAGGTGCAGAGGAGGGGTGCGCAGGGGAACAGAGATGCAGAGGAGGGGTGCAGAGGGGAACAAAGGTGCAGAGGAGGGGTGCAGAGAGGAACAAAGGTGCATATGAGGGGTGCAGAGGGGAACAGAGGTGCGGAGGAGGAGTGCAGAGGGGAACAGAGATGCAGAGGAGGGGTGCAGAGGGGAACAGAGATGCAGAGTAGGGATGCAGAGGAGGGGTGCAGAGGGGAACAGAGATGCAGAGGAGGGGTGCAGAGGGGAACAGAGGTGCGGAGGAGGGGTGCAGAGGGGAACAGAGGTGCGGAGGAGGGGTGCAGAGGGGAACAGAGGTGCGGAGGAGGGGTGCAGAGGGGAACAGAGGTGCGGAGGAGGGGTGCAGAGGGGAACAAAAGGTGCAGAGGGGAACAGAGGTGCCGAGGGTAACAGAGGTGCAGAGGGGAACAGAGGTGCAGAGGAGGGGTGCACAGGGTAACAGAGATGCAGAGGAGGGGGGCAGAGGGGAACTAAAGGTGCAGAGGGGAACAGAGGTGCAGAGGGGAACAGAGGTGCAGAGGGGAACAGAGATGCAGGGGAGGGGTGCAGAGGGGAACAGAGATGCAGAGGAGGGGTGCAGAGGAGGGGTGCAAAGGGGAACAGAGATGCAGAGGAGAGGTGCAGAGAGGAACAGAGATGCAGAGGAGAGGTGCAGAGGGGAACAGAGATGCAAAGGAGAGGTGCAGAGGGGAACAGAGATGCAGAGGAGAGGTGCAGAGGGGAACAGAGATGCAGAGGGGAACAGAGGTGCAGAGGGGAACAGAGGTGCAGAGGGGAACAGAGATGCAGATGAGAGGTGCAGAGGAGGGGTGCAGAGGGGAACAGAGTTGCAGAGGAGGGGTGCAGAGGGGAACAGAGATGCAGAGGAGGGGTGCAGAGGGGAACAGAGATGCAGAGGGGAACAGAGATGCAGAGGAGAGGTGCAGAGGGGAACAGAGATGCAGAGGAGAGGTGCAGAGGGGAACAGAGGTGCAGAGGGGAACAGAGGTGCAGAAGGGAACAGAGGTGCAGAGAAGAACAGAGATGCAGAGGAGGGGTGCAGAGGGGAACAGAGATGCAGAGGAGAGGTGCAGAGGGAAACAGAGATGCAGAGGAGGGGTTCAGAGGGGAACAGAGGTGCGGGAGGGGTGCAGAGGGGAACAGAGATGCAGAGGAGGGGTGCAGAGGGGAACAGAGATGCAGAGGAGGGGTGCAGAGGGGAACAGAGATGCAGAGTAGGGATGCAGAGGAGGGGTGCAGAGGGGAACAGAGATGCAGAGGAGGGGTGCAGAGGGGAACAGAGGTGCGGAGGAGGGGTGCAGAGGGGAACAGAGGTGCGGAGGAGGGGTGCAGAGGGGAACCGTGGTGCGATGGAGGGGTGCAGAGGGGAACAGAGGTGCGGAGGAGGGGTGCAGAGTGGAACAAAAGGTGCAGAGGGGAACAGAGGTGCAGAGGGGAACAGAGGTGCAGAGGAGGGGTGCAGAGGGGAACAGAGGTGCAGAGGAGGGGTGCAGAGGGGAACAGAGGTGCGGAGGAGGGGTGCAGAGGGGAACAGAGGTGCGGAGGAGGGGTGCAGAGGGGAACAAAAGGTGCAGAGGGGAACAGAGGTGCAGAGGGGACCAGAGGTGCAGAGGGGAACAGAGATGCAGAGGAGGGGTGCAGAGGGGAACAGAGGTGCGGAGGAGGGGTGCAAAGGGGAACAGAGATGCGGAGGAGGGGTGCAGAGGGGAACAGAGGTGCGGAGGAGGGGTGCAGAGGGGAACAAAAGGTGCAGAGGGGAACAGAGGTGCAGAGGAGGGGTGCAGAGGGGAACAGATGCAGAGGGGGGTGCAGAGGGGAACAGAGATGCAGAGGAGGGGTGCAGAGGGGAACAGAGATGCAGAGGGGAACATAGATGCAGAGGAGAGGTGCAGAGGGGAACAGAGGTGCAGAGGGGAACAGAGGTGCAGAAGGGAACAGAGGTGCAGAGGGGAACAGAGATGCAGAGGAGGGGTGCAGAGGGGAACAGAGATGCAGAGGAGGGGTGCAGAGGGGAACAGAGATGCAGAGGAGGGGTGCAGAGGGGAACAGAGATGCAGAGGAGGGGTGCAGAGGGGAACAGAGATGCAGAAGAGGGGTGCAGAGGGGAACAGAGATGCAGAGGAGGGGTGCAGAGGGGAACAGAGATGCAGAGGAGAGGTACAGATGGGAACAGAGATGCAGAGGAGGGGTGCAGAGGGGAACAGAGATGCAGTGGAGGGGTGCAGAGGGGAACAGAGATGCAGTGGAGGGGTGCAGAGGGGAACAGAGATGCAGAGGAGAGGTGCAGAAGGGAACAGAGATGCAGAGGAGGGGTGCAGAGGGGAACAGAGATGCAGAGGAGGGGTGCAGAGGGGAACAGAGATGCAGAGGAGGGGTGCAGAGGGGAACAGAGATGCAGAGGAGGGGTGCAGAGGGGAACAGATGCAGAGGGGGGGTGCAGAGGGGAACAGAGATGCAGAGGAGGGGTGCAGAGGGGAACAGAGATGCAGAGGGGAACATAGATGCAGAGGAGAGGTGCAGAGGGGAACAGAGGTGCAGAGGGGAACAGAGGTGCAGAAGGGAACAGAGGTGCAGAGGGGAACAGAGATGCAGAGGAGGGGTGCAGAGGGGAACAGAGATGCAGAGGAGGGGTGCAGAGGGGAACAGAGATGCAGAGGAGGGGTGCAGAGGGGAACAGAGATGCAGAGGAGGGGTGCAGAGGGGAACAGAGATGCAGAAGAGGGGTGCAGAGGGGAACAGAGATGCAGAGGAGGGGTGCAGAGGGGAACAGAGATGCAGAGGAGAGGTACAGATGGGAACAGAGATGCAGAGGAGGGGTGCAGAGGGGAACAGAGATGCAGTGGAGGGGTGCAGAGGGGAACAGAGATGCAGTGGAGGGGTGCAGAGGGGAACAGAGATGCAGAGGAGAGGTGCAGAAGGGAACAGAGATGCAGAGGAGGGGTGCAGAGGGGAACAGAGATGCAGAGGAGGGGTGCAGAGGGGAACAGAGATGCAGAGGAGGGGTGCAGAGGGGAACAGAGATGCAGAGGAGGGGTGCAGAGGGGAACAGAGATGCAGAGGAGGGGTGCAGAGGGGAACAGAGGTGCAGAGGAGGGGTGCGCAGGGGAACAGAGATGCAGAGGAGGGGTGCAGAGGGGAATAAAGGTGCAGAGGAGGGGTGCAGAGAGGAACAAAGGTGCATATGAGGGGTGCAGAGGGGAACAGAGGTGCGGAGGAGGAGTGCAGAGGGGAACAGAGATGCAGAGGAGGGGTGCAGAGGGGAACAGAGATGCAGAGTAGGGATGCAGAGGAGGGGTGCAGAGGGGAACAGAGATGCAGAGGAGGGGTGCAGAGAGGAACAGAGGTGCGGAGGAGGGGTGCAGAGGGGAACAGAGGTGCGGAGGAGGGGTGCAGAGGGGAACAGAGGTGCGGAGGAGGGGTGCAGAGGGGAACAAAAGGTGCAGAGGGGAACAGAGGTGCCGAGGGGAACAGAGGTGCAGAGGGGAACAGAGGTGCAGAGGAGGGGTGCACAGGGTAACAGAGATGCAGAGGAGGGGGGCAGAGGGGAACAAAAGGTGCAGAGGGGAACAGAGGTGCAGAGGGGAACAGAGGTGCAGAGGGGAACAGAGATGCAGGGGAGGGGTGCAGAGGGGAACAGAGATGCAGAGGAGGGGTGCAGAGGAGGGGTGCAAAGGGGAACAGAGATGCAGAGGAGAGGTGCAGAGAGGAACAGAGATGCAGAGGAGAGGTGCAGAGGGGAACAGAGATGCAAAGGAGAGGTGCAGAGGGGAACAGAGATGCAGAGGAGAGGTGCAGAGGGGAACAGAGATGCAGAGGGGAACAGAGGTGCAGAAGGGAACAGAGGTGCAGAGGGGAACAGAGATGCAGATGAGAGGTGCAGAGGAGGGGTGCAGAGGGGAACAGAGTTGCAGAGGAGGGGTGCAGAGGGGAACAGAGATGCAGAGGAGGGGTGCAGAGGGGAACAGAGATGCAGAGGGGAACAGAGATGCAGAGGAGAGGTGCAGAGGGGAACAGAGATGCAGAGGAGAGGTGCAGAGGGGAACAGAGGTGCAGAGGGGAACAGAGGTGCAGAAGGGAACAGAGGTGCAGAGAAGAACAGAGATGCAGAGGAGGGGTGCAGAGGGGAACAGAGATGCAGAGGAGAGGTGCAGAGGGAAACAGAGATGCAGAGGAGGGATGCAGAGGAGGGGTGCAGAGGGGAACAGAGATGCAGAGGAGGGGTGCAGAGGGGAACAGAGGTGCGGAGGAGGGGTGCAGAGGGGAACAGAGGTGCGGAGGAGGGGTGCAGAGGGGAACAGAGGTGCGGAGGAGGGGTGCAGAGGGGAACAGAGGTGCGGAGGAGGGGTGCAGAGTGGAACAAAAGGTGCAGAGGGGAACAGAGGTGCAGAGGGGAACAGAGGTGCAGAGGAGGGGTGCAGAGGGGAACAGAGGTGCGGAGGAGGGGTGCAGAGGGGAACAGAGGTGCGGAGGAGGGGTGCAGAGGGGAACAGAGATGCAGTGGAGGGGTGCAGAGGGGAACAGAGATGCAGTGGAGGGGTGCAGAGGGGAACAGAGATGCAGAGGAGAGGTGCAGAAGGGAACAGAGATGCAGAGGAGGGGTGCAGAGGGGAACAGAGATGCAGAGGAGGGGTGCAGAGGGGAACAGAGATGCAGAGGAGGGGTGCAGAGGGGAACAGAGATGCAGAGGAGGGGTGCAGAGGGGAACAGAGATGCAGAGGAGGGGTGCAGAGGGGAACAGAGGTGCAGAGGAGGGGTGCGCAGGGGAACAGAGATGCAGAGGAGGGGTGCAGAGGGGAATAAAGGTGCAGAGGAGGGGTGCAGAGAGGAACAAAGGTGCATATGAGGGGTGCAGAGGGGAACAGAGGTGCGGAGGAGGAGTGCAGAGGGGAACAGAGATGCAGAGGAGGGGTGCAGAGGGGAACAGAGATGCAGAGTAGGGATGCAGAGGAGGGGTGCAGAGGGGAACAGAGATGCAGAGGAGGGGTGCAGAGAGGAACAGAGGTGCGGAGGAGGGGTGCAGAGGGGAACAGAGGTGCGGAGGAGGGGTGCAGAGGGGAACAGAGGTGCGGAGGAGGGGTGCAGAGGGGAACAAAAGGTGCAGAGGGGAACAGAGGTGCCGAGGGGAACAGAGGTGCAGAGGGGAACAGAGGTGCAGAGGAGGGGTGCACAGGGTAACAGAGATGCAGAGGAGGGGGGCAGAGGGGAACAAAAGGTGCAGAGGGGAACAGAGGTGCAGAGGGGAACAGAGGTGCAGAGGGGAACAGAGATGCAGGGGAGGGGTGCAGAGGGGAACAGAGATGCAGAGGAGGGGTGCAGAGGAGGGGTGCAAAGGGGAACAGAGATGCAGAGGAGAGGTGCAGAGAGGAACAGAGATGCAGAGGAGAGGTGCAGAGGGGAACAGAGATGCAAAGGAGAGGTGCAGAGGGGAACAGAGATGCAGAGGAGAGGTGCAGAGGGGAACAGAGATGCAGAGGGGAACAGAGGTGCAGAAGGGAACAGAGGTGCAGAGGGGAACAGAGATGCAGATGAGAGGTGCAGAGGAGGGGTGCAGAGGGGAACAGAGTTGCAGAGGAGGGGTGCAGAGGGGAACAGAGATGCAGAGGAGGGGTGCAGAGGGGAACAGAGATGCAGAGGGGAACAGAGATGCAGAGGAGAGGTGCAGAGGGGAACAGAGATGCAGAGGAGAGGTGCAGAGGGGAACAGAGGTGCAGAGGGGAACAGAGGTGCAGAAGGGAACAGAGGTGCAGAGAAGAACAGAGATGCAGAGGAGGGGTGCAGAGGGGAACAGAGATGCAGAGGAGAGGTGCAGAGGGAAACAGAGATGCAGAGGAGGGATGCAGAGGAGGGGTGCAGAGGGGAACAGAGATGCAGAGGAGGGGTGCAGAGGGGAACAGAGGTGCGGAGGAGGGGTGCAGAGGGGAACAGAGGTGCGGAGGAGGGGTGCAGAGGGGAACAGAGGTGCGGAGGAGGGGTGCAGAGGGGAACAGAGGTGCGGAGGAGGGGTGCAGAGTGGAACAAAAGGTGCAGAGGGGAACAGAGGTGCAGAGGGGAACAGAGGTGCAGAGGAGGGGTGCAGAGGGGAACAGAGGTGCGGAGGAGGGGTGCAGAGGGGAACAGAGGTGCGGAGGAGGGGTGCAGAGGGGAACAGAGGTGCGGAGGAGGGGTGCAGAGGGGAACAAAAGGTGCAGAGGGGAACAGAGGTGCAGAGGGGAACAGAGGTGCAGAGGGGACCAGAGGTGCAGAGGGGAACAGAGATGCAGAGGAGGGGTGCAGAGGGGAACAGAGGTGCGGAGGAGGGGTGCAGAGGGGAACAAAAGGTGCAGAGGGGAACAGAGGTGCAGAGGGGAACAGAGGTGCAGAGGGGACCAGAGGTGCAGAGGGGAACAGAGATGCAGAGGAGGGGTGCAGAGGGGAACAGAGGTGCGGAGGAGGGGTGCAGAGGGGAACAGAGATGCGGAGGAGGGGTGCAGAGGGGAACAGAGGTGCGGAGGAGGGGTGCAGAGGGGAACAAAAGGTGCAGAGGGGAACAGAGGTGCAGAGGGGAACAGAGGTGCAGAGGGGAACAGAGGTGCAGAGGAGGGGTGCAGAGGGGAACAGAGATGCAGATGAGAGGTGCAGAGGGGAACAGAGATGCAGAGGAGGGGTGCAGAGGGGAACAGATGCAGAGGAGGGGTGCAGAGGGGAACAGAGATGCAGAGGGGAACAGAGATGCAGAGGAGAGGTGCAGAGGGGAACAGAGGTGCAGAGGAGAGGTGCAGAGGGGAACAGAGGTGCAGAGGGGAACAGAGGTGCAGAAGGGAACAGAGGTGCAGAGGGGAACAGAGATGCAGAGGAGAGGTGCAGAGGGGAACAGAGATGCAGAGGAGGGGTGCAGAGGGGAACAGAGGTGCGGGAGGGGTGCAGAGGGGAACAGAGGTGCGGGAGGGGTGCAGAGGGGAACATAGATGCAGAGGAGGGGTGCAGAGGGGAACAGAGATGCAGAGGAGAGGTGCAAAGGGGAACAGAGATGCAGAGGAGGGGTGCAGAGGGGAACAGAGATGCAGAGGAGGGGTGCAGAGGGGAACAGAGATGCAGAGGAGGGGTGCAGAGGGGAACAGAGATGCAGAGGAGGGGTGCAGAGGGGAACAGAGATGCAGAAGAGGGGTGCAGAGGGGAACAGAGATGCAGAGGAGGGGTGCAGAGGGGAACAGAGATGCAGAGGAGAGGTACAGATGGCAACAGAGATGCAGAGGAGGGGTGCAGAGGGGAACAGAGATGCAGAGGAGAGGTGCAGAAGGGAACAGAGATGCAGAGGAGGGGTGCAGAGGGGAACTGAGATGCAGAGGAGGGGTGCAGAGGGGAACAGAGATGCAGAGGAGGGGTGCAGAGGGGAACAGAGATGCAGAGGAGGGGTGCAGAGGGGAACAGAGGTGCAGAGGAGGGGTGCGCAGGGGAACAGAGATGCAGAGGAGGGGTGCAGAGGGGAACAAAGGTACAGAGGAGGGGTGCAGAGAGGAACAAAGGTGCATATGAGGGGTGCAGAGGGGAACAGAGGTGCGGAGGAGGAGTGCAGAGGGGAACAGAGGTGCGGAGGAGGGGTGCAGAGGGGAACAGAGGTGCGGAGGAGGGGTGCAGAGGGGAACAGAGGTGCGGAGGAGGGGTGCAGAGGGGAACAAAAGGTGCAGAGGGGAACAGAGGTGCAGAGGGGAACAGAGGTGCAGAGGAGGGGTGCACAGGGTAACAGAGATGCAGAGGAGGGGGGCAGAGGGGAACAAAAGGTGCAGAGGGGAACAGAGGTGCAGAGGGGAACAGAGGTGCAGAGGGGAACAGAGATGCAGAGGAGGGGTGCAGAGGAGGGGTGCAAAGGGGAACAGAGATGCAGAGGAGAGGTGCAGAGGGGAACAGAGATGCAGAGGAGAGGTGCAGAGGGGAACAGAGATGCAAAGGAGAGGTGCAGAGGGGAACAGAGATGAAGAGGAGAGGTGCAGAGGGGAACAGAGATGCAGAGGGGAACAGAGGTGCAGAGGGGAACAGAGGTGCAGAGGGGAACAGAGGTGCAGAGGGGAACAGAGGTGCAGAGGAGGGGTGCAGAGGGGAACAGAGATGCAGATGAGAGGTGCAGAGGAGGGGTGCAGAGGGGAACAGAGTTGCAGAGGAGGGGTGCAGAGGGGAACAGAGATGCAGAGGAGAGGTGCAGAGGGGAACAGAGATGCAGAGGAGGGTTGCAGAGGGGAACAGAGATGCAGAGGAGGGGTGCAGAGGGGAACAGAGATGCAGAGGAGGGGTGCAGAGGGGAACAGAGATGCAGAGGAGGGGTGCAGAGGGGAACAGAGATGCAGAAGAGGGGTGCAGAGGGGAACAGAGATGCAGAGGAGGGGTGCAGAGGGGAACAGAGATGCAGAGGAGAGTTACAGATGGCAACAGAGATGCAGAGGAGGGGTGCAGAGGGGAACAGAGGTGCGGAGGAGGGGTGCAGAGGGGAACAGAGGTGCGGAGGAGGGGTGCAGAGGGGAACAGAGGTGCGGAGGAGGGGTGCAGAGGGGAACAAAAGGTGCAGAGGGGAACAGAGGTGCAGAGGGGAACAGAGGTGCAGAGGAGGGGTGCACAGGGTAACAGAGATGCAGAGGAGGGGGGCAGAGGGGAACAAAAGGTGCAGAGGGGAACAGAGGTGCAGAGGGGAACAGAGGTGCAGAGGGGAACAGAGATGCAAAGGAGGGGTGCAGAGGAGGGGTGCAAAGGGGAACAGAGATGCAGAGGAGAGGTGCAGAGGGGAACAGAGATGCAGAGGAGAGGTGCAGAGGGGAACAGAGATGCAAAGGAGAGGTGCAGAGGGGAACAGAGATGCAGAGGAGAGGTGCAGAGGGGAACAGAGATGCAGAGGGGAACAGAGGTGCAGAGGGGAACAGAGGTGCAGAGGGGAACAGAGGTGCAGAGGAGGGGTGCAGAGGGGAACAGAGATGCAGATGAGAGGTGCAGAGGAGGGGTGCAGAGGGGAACAGAGTTGCAGAGGAGGGGTGCAGAGGGGAACAGAGATGCAGAGGAGAGGTGCAGAGGGGAACAGAGATGCAGAGGAGGGGTGCAGAGGGGAACAGAGATGCAGAGGAGGGGTGCAGAGGGGAACAGAGATGCAGAGGAGGGGTGCAGAGGGGAACAGAGATGCAGAGGAGGGGTGCAGAGGGGAACAGAGATGCAGAAGAGGGGTGCAGAGGGGACCAGAGATGCAGAGGAGGGGTGCAGAGGGGAACAGAGATGCAGAGGAGAGGTACAGATGGCAACAGAGATGCAGAGGAGGCGTGCAGAGGGGAACAGAGATGCAGAGGAGAGGTGCAGAAGGGAACAGAGATGCAGAGGAGGGGTGCAGAGGGGAACTGAGATGCAGAGGAGAGGTGCAGAGGGGAACAGAGATGCAGAGGAGGGGTGCAGAGGGGAACAGAGATGCAGAGGAGGGGTGCAGAGGGGAACAGAGGTGCAGAGGAGGGGTGCGCAGGGGAACAGAGATGCAGAGGAGGGGTGCAGAGGGGAACAAAGGTGCAGAGGAGGGGTGCAGAGAGGAACAAAGGTGCATATGAGGGGTGCAGAGGGGAACAGAGGTGCAGGGGAGGAGTGCAGAGGGGAACAGAGATGCAGAGGAGGGGTGCAGAGGGGAACAGAGATGCAGAGTAGGGATGCAGAGGAGGGGTGCAGAGGGGAACAGAGATGCAGAGGAGGGGTGCAGAGGGGAACAGAGGTGCGGAGGAGGGGTGCAGAGGGGAACAGAGGTGCGGAGGAGGGGTGCAGAGGGGAACAGAGGTGCGGAGGAGGGGTGCAGAGGGGAACAAAAGGTGCAGAGGGGAACAGAGGTGCAGAGGGGAACAGAGGTGCAGAGGAGGGGTGCACAGGGTAACAGAGATGCAGAGGAGGGGGGCAGAGGGGAACAAAAGGTGCAGAGGGGAACAGAGGTGCAGAGGGGAACAGAGGTGCAGAGGGGAACAGAGATGCAGAGGAGGGGTGCAGAGGAGGGGTGCAAAGGGGAACAGAGATGCAGAGGAGAGGTGCAGAGGGGAACAGAGATGCAGAGGAGAGGTGCAGAGGGGAACAGAGATGCAAAGGAGAGGTGCAGAGGGGAACAGAGATGCAGAGGAGAGGTGCAGAGGGGAACAGAGATGCAGAGGGGAACAGAGGTGCAGAGGGGAACAGAGGTGCAGAGGAGGGGTGCAGAGGGGAACAGAGATGCAGATGAGAGGTGCAGAGGAGGGGTGCAGAGGGGAACAGAGTTGCAGAGGAGGGGTGCAGAGGGGAACAGAGATGCAGAGGAGGGGTGCAGAGGGGAACAGAGATGCAGAGGGGAACAGAGATGCAGAGGAGAGGTGCAGAGGGGAACAGAGATGCAGAGGAGAGGTGCAGAGGGGAACAGAGGTGCAGAAGGGAACAGAGGTGCAGAGAAGAACAGAGATGCAGAGGAGGGGTGCAGAGGGGAACAGAGATGCAGAGGAGAGGTGCAGAGGGAAACAGAGATGCAGAGGAGGGGTGCAGAGGGGAACAGAGGTGCGGGAGGGGTGCAGAGGGGAACAGAGATGCAGAGGAGGGGTGCAGAGGGGAACAGAGATGCAGAGGAGGGGTGCAGAGGGGAACAGAGATGCAGAGTAGGGATGCAGAGGAGGGGTGCAGAGGGGAACAGAGATGCAGAGGAGGGGTGCAGAGGGGAACAGAGGTGCGGAGGAGGGGTGCAGAGGGGAACAGAGGTGCGGAGGAGGGGTGCAGAGGGGAACAGAGGTGCGGAGGAGGGGTGCAGAGTGGAACAAAAGGTGCAGAGGGGAACAGAGGTGCAGAGGAGGGGTGCACAGGGGAACAGAGATGCAGAGGAGGGGGACAGAGGGGAACAAAAGGTGCAGAGGGGAACAGAGGTGCAGAGGGGAACAGAGGTGCAGGGGAGGGGTGCAGAGGGGAACAGAGGTGCAGAAGGGAACAGAGGTGCAGAGAAGAACAGAGATGCAGAGGAGGGGTGCAGAGGGGAACAGAGATGCAGAGGAGAGGTGCAGAGGGAAACAGAGATGCAGAGGAGGGGTGCAGAGGGGAACAGAGGTGCGGGAGGGGTGCAGAGGGGAACAGAGATGCAGAGGAGGGGTGCAGAGGGGAACAGAGATGCAGAGGAGGGGTGCAGAGGGGAACAGAGATGCAGAGTAGGGATGCAGAGGAGGGGTGCAGAGGGGAACAGAGATGCAGAGGAGGGGTGCAGAGGGGAACAGAGGTGCGGAGGAGGGGTGCAGAGGGGAACAGAGGTGCGGAGGAGGGGTGCAGAGGGGAACAGAGGTGCGGAGGAGGGGTGCAGAGTGGAACAAAAGGTGCAGAGGGGAACAGAGGTGCAGAGGAGGGGTGCACAGGGGAACAGAGATGCAGAGGAGGGGGACAGAGGGGAACAAAAGGTGCAGAGGGGAACAGAGGTGCAGAGGGGAACAGAGGTGCAGGGGAGGGGTGCAGAGGAGAACAGAGATGCAGAGGAGGGGTGCAGAGGGGAACAGAGGTGCAGAGCGGAACAGAGATGCAGAGGAGGGGTGCAGAGGGGAACAGAGATGCAGAGGAGGGGTGCAGAGGGGAACAGAGATGCAGAGGAGGGGTGCAGAGGGGAACAGAGATGCAGAGGAGAGGTGCAGAGGGGAACAGAGATGCAGAGGAGAGGTGCAGAGGGGAACAGAGATGCAAAGGAGAGGTGCAGAGGGGAACAGAGATGCAGAGGAGAGGTGCAGAGGGGAACAGAGGTGCAGAGGGGAACAGAGGTGCAGAGGGGAACAGAGGTGCAGAGGGGAACAGAGGTGCAGAGGAGGGGTGCAGAGGGGAACAGAGATGCAGATGAGAGGTGCAGAGGGGAACAGAGATGCAGAGGAGGGGTGCAGAGGGGAACAGATGCAGAGGAGGGGTGCAGAGGGGAACAGAGATGCAGAGGAGGGGTGCAGAGGGGAACAGAGATGCAGAGGGGAACAGAGATGCAGAGGAGAGGTGCAGAGGGGAACAGAGGTGCAGAGGGGAACAGAGGTGCAGAAGGGAACAGAGGTGCAGAGGGGAACAGAGATGCAGAGGAGGGGTGCAGAGGGGAACAGAGATGCAGAGGAGAGGTGCAGAGGGGAACAGAGATGCAGGGGAGGGGTGCAGAGGGGAACAGAGGTGCGGGAGGGGTGCAGAGGGGAACAGAGATGCAGAGGAGAGGTGCAGAGGGGAACAGAGATGCAGAGGAGGGGTGCAGAGGGGAACAGAGATGCAGAGGAGGGGTGCAGAGGGGAACAGAGATGCAGAGGAGGGGTGCAGAGGGGAACAGAGATGCAGAGGAGGGGTGCAGAGGGGAACAGAGATGCAGAAGAGGGGTGCAGAGGGGAACAGAGATGCAGAAGAGGGGTGCAGAGGGGAACAGAGATGCAGAGGAGGGGTGCAGAGGGGAACAGAGATGCAGAGGAGAGGTACAGATGGGAACAGAGATGCAGAGGAGGGGTGCAGAGGGGAACAGAGATGCAGTGGAGGGGTGCAGAGGGGAACAGAGATGCAGAGGAGAGGTGCAGAAGGGAACAGAGATGCAGAGGAGGGGTGCAGAGGGGAACAGAGATGCAGAGGAGGGGTGCAGAGGGGAACAGAGATGCAGAGGAGGGGTGCAGAGGGGAACAGAGATGCAGAGGAGAGGTGCAGAGGGGAACAGAGATGCAGAGGAGGGGTGCAGAGGGGAACAGAGGTGCAGAGGAGGGGTGCAGAGGGGAACAGAGATGCAGAGGAGAGGTGCAGAGGGGAACAGAGATGCAGAGGAGAGGTGCAGAGGGGAACAGAGATGCAGAGGGGAGCAGAGGTACAGAGGGGAACAGAGATACAGAGGAGCGGTGCAGAGGGGAACAGAGATGCAGAGGAGGGGTGCAGAGGGGAACAGAGATGCAGAGGAGGGGTGCAGAGGGGAACAAGCATTCAGGGCGATACAGTGATGGAGAGATCTGACGTGTGAAGATGGAAGAATTGTGATGATCTGAAACTTGAAAATAAAGAAATTGTGTTGATTTGAGGTGCGGAGGTTCCACCTTTGTAAAAAAATTAAGAAATGAAGATCTTTTTAACTTCTGAAGAGTCCTCCTCTGGTCACATGTAGAGTTGCTGGGCTTCTCCAAACCCGAGATGGCACCGGAACTCCTTAGAACCCTCCTTCCAGTTACTGCACCTCGAACTAACCAGTTCCGAGGTTCGGGAACGGATGGATCGGCACCCCGGGCCATGAGGACCTCTGGGGGCTGGTCAGGAGGACCACAGAGTGAGAACATACTTCTGGACCGGAACCCAGAACCACATGATCTCAGCACCTTAAGTACCCCCTCCCGGAATACACATTGAGACAAACGCCCCTCACTGATTGGCTCAGAGAGAGATATTGGTACCCAATGCATCCAACCAGACTGCTTTCTGATGCCTCTCACAGGTGTGAACCCACCTATGACCGGGCAGAACCTCAATACAGCCCAACTGATGCCAACGCATAATCTACAACCAATAACCCCAAAACTCAACTACAGTTTTGGGCAAAAACTAAATGTAAACACACACAGCGCGTATCTACAGGAGTACCGGCGCTACATTTTATTTTCTATTCTATCTTATTCTCTTTTGGAAACTCCAATTTGATTTGAAAAATGATTCAAATTTGAAAACTAATTTGAATTTTGGCCAAAATTTTGTTTCAATATTTCAGATTCATTTAAATCCGTTACTATTTATTATTTGCGATACATCAGATTTTTTAAATAACGAAAAATTTGTCCAAATTTCAGTTCAGTACAAAACAAACCTCACATGTCTGATCACAGCTAAACCCCCACATTTTACCATCCCCCTCCTTCCCAACCATAAGTGTAGGCGGGGCCTCAGCCTCCAATCACATCTCAGGGTTTTGTGTTTTGTTTTGCGCACATTTCTGAAACACGCTAAAACCACGCATTGCGTTTTGCGGTTCCATTCATTATTAACGGCGCCCCAAATGTGGCGAGCAGACACACATTTTTGTTAACGTGCAAAAAACTTGGATCAAACGGCGCAATATAACGGTGGCGCAAACATCAGTGAGCGACTTTCCCACATGAAGGGAGTCCCATTGAAATGAATGAGTGTCAGGTGCGGGGGATGGGAAGAGGTGTGGGGAATGGGGGATGAGAATGAGAGGATTTCTACATCAGAAGAAGGATACCCCCACAAAATCCCCCCTATCACAAATACCCCACAAAATCCCCCTCTTAGCACATATACTCCCCCACAATCCCCCTCCTAGCACAAATACCCCCCAAAAATCCCCCTCCTAGCACAAATACCCCCAAAAAATCCCCCTCCTAGCACAAATACCCCCAAAAAATCCCCCTTCTAGCACAAGCCCTTCCCCTACAAACACCACCTCTCCAGCACAAATCCTTCAAATCCAATCCTTCCTCTAAGCCCAAATTCCTCCTCCCAGCACAGCCCTCTTCCCCTAGCACTGGTCTTACCACCCCTCGGCCACTAAAATGAATGGGTAAGTTCACCCTTCTGAACAAGTTACATGTTATACCCGTATTTAGGGGATAACATGTAATATGTTCATCATCCACCCCCTCTCTCCCCCCACCATGACAGTGTGAGTCCACCCCCTCCCTCCCCCCACCATGACAGTGTGCGTCCACCCCCTCCCTCCCCCCACCATGACAGTGTGCGTCCACCACCTCCCTCCCCCCACCATGACAGTGTGTGTCCACCCCCTCCCTCCCCCCACCATGACAGTGTGCATCCACCCCCTTCCTCCCCCCACCATGACAGTGTGCGTCCACCCCCCCCCATGACAGTGTGCGTCCACCCCCTCCCCCCACCACGACAGTGTGCATCCACCCCCTCCCTCCCCCCACCATGACAGTGTGTGTCCACCCCCTCCCTCCCCCATGGCAGTGTGCGTCCACCCCCTCCCTCCCCCCACCATGGCAGTGTGCATCCACAAGGTTGGGCCATTTATTCACAGATTTCTTTGGAAAAAAAAATTTGCATATTTTTTACATGCAAAAAATTTAAAAAAATTTTCCCCAAAATTGAACTTAACTTTTAATAATCCCTCCCATATATACATAAACCTAAAAACACTTAACACTCTAATATATATATATATATATATATATATATATATATATATATATATATATATTAGTAAATTACATACTCAGATATGAATATTTTCAGTTAATAACATGCATACAGATACTGAGATATATACATACACACTCAGATATATACATAGGCTCAATTACATACAGCACCGGCCCAGTGAGAGTGTCGCTCTTGCTGTGCCTTCTGGGAGAGGGTAATTAAGATGCGGATGTCACGTGTTTCGGGGGTTTCAGTCCCCAGGACTTCCATGGCCTGGGGTGCGGACCCACCCGACTTTACATCTCGGGGCTGGCTTGCCCGATGCGAGGAAACTGAAAGAAGGATTCGGAGGTGGTCCGGTGCCGTCTCGGTTAGTGGAGAGGCCCAGCAACTGTGAAGTTATCCAGGGGAGGATTCTTCGGGAGAAGGCCATGCAAGGGTTGGCTTCTCAACAAGAGCCTGGACAAGTTGAAGGACCTAAGCGAGTCCAATCTCATGCGGTATCACCGGACTGGCTGCAAGATACTGGTACCACACGAGTGTCCTACAAGCTTCCCTCACGTGTTCTAAGTCGGTGGCAGAGACTTGTTCCTGACTCAAGTACCCTGTTGGCGGCTAGGCCTGGTGAGAGAAGGACTATCCAGATAGGGTGAGGATCCAGCTGTGATTGGCTATTCTCTGGATTTATTCAAAGTGAGAGACTTTTTCATACTGAATTTAACATTAAGAGGACCCGGACTTTCCACCTAAACCCTCCGATCCAATGTTGAGAGACTGTGGTGACAACTACTTTTCACAAATCCCTTCAAGTGGATCTGCCGTCAGTCTCTGCAGTTCTTGGGCCATCTACCTCCGGAGACCCCGAGCTGTATACGAGGTGACGGAGGTAACGGTAATCCCAATAAATTCAGCCGCCCCTTCGGGGGTCAGTGCTACAGATATATATATTGCATATATGCTCAATTATATACATATACACTGATACACACCAACAATACACCGGACACAACATACTGCCAGATGAATACTTCCATATGTAGTCTGGTAACAGGCAGCCGGCTTCTCTCCTCCCCTCTCTGTCCTGCTGTCCCCTCCTCACACTCCTCTGCCCGCCCACACTCACAGCTCCTCTCTCTGCCTACTCAGCTCCTCCCTCTGCCCACCCACACTCATAGCTCCTCCCTCTGCCCGCCCACACTCACAGCTCCTCCCTCTGCCTGCCCACACTCACAGTTCCTCCCTCTGCCCGCCCACACTTACAGCTCCTCCTTCTGCCCGCCCACACTCACAGCTCCTCCCTCTGCCCACCCACACTCACAGCTCCTCCGTCTGCCCGCCCACACTCACAGCTCCTCCGTCTGCCTGCCCACACTCACAGCTCCTCCCTCTGCCCACCCACACACACAGCTCCTTCCTCTGCCTGCCCACACTTACAGCTCCTCCCTCTTCCCACCCACACTCACAGCTCCTCCTTCTGCCCACCCACACTCACAGCTCCTCCCTCTGCATGCCCAGACACATAGCTCCTCCCTCTGCCCGCCCACACACACTCACAGCTCCTCCCTCTGCCCGCCCACACTCACAGCTCCTCCCTCTGCCCGCCCAAACTCACAGCTCCTCCCTCTGCCCGCCCAAACTCACAGCTCCTCCCTCTGCCCACCCACACTCACAGCTCCTCCCTCTGCCCGCCCACACACACTCACAGCTCCTCCCTCTGCCCGCCCACACTCACAGCTCCTCCCTCTGCCCGCCCACACTCACAGCTCCTCCCTCTGCCCTCCCACACTCACAGCTCCTCCCTCTGCCCGCCCACACTCACAGCTCCTCTCTCTGCCCGCCCACACTCACAGCTCCTCCCTCTGCCTGCCCACACTCACAGCTCCTCTCTCTGCCCGCCCACACTCACAGCTCCTCCCTCTGCCCACCCACACTCACAGCTCCTCCCTCTGCCCACCCACACTCACAGCTCCTCCCTCTGCCCACCCACACTCACAGCTCCTCCCTCTGCCCACCCACACTCACAGCTCCTCCCTCTGCCCACCCACACTCACAGCTCCTCCCTTTGCCTGCCAACACTCACATCTCCTCCCTCTGCCTGCCCACACACACACAGCTCCTTCCTCTGCCCGCCCACACTCACAACTCCTCCCTCTGCCCGCCCACACTCATAGGCTCAATTACATACAGCACCGGCCCAGTGAGAGTGTCGCTCTTGCTGTGCCTTCTGGGAGAGGGTAATTAAGATGCGGATGTCACGTGTTTCGGGGGTTTCAGTCCCCAGGACTTCCATGGCCTGGGGTGCGGACCCACCCGACTTTACATCTCGGGGCTGGCTTGCCCGACGCGAGGAAACTGAAAGAAGGATTCGGAGGTGGTCCAGTGCCGTCTCGGTTAGTGGAGAGGCCCAGCAACTGTGAAGTTATCCAGGGGAGGATTCTTCGGGAGAAGGCCACGCAAGGGTTGGCTTCTCAACAAGAGCCTGGACAAGTTGAAGGACCTAAGCGAGTCCAATCTCATGCGGTATCACCGGACTGGCTGCAAGATACTGGTACCACACGAGTGTCCTACAAGCTTCCCTCACGTGTTCTAAGTCGGTGGCAGAGACTTGTTCCTGACTCAAGTACCCTGTTGGCGGCTAGGCCTGGTGAGAGAAGGACTATCCAGATAGGGTGAGGATCCAGCTGTGATTGGCTATTCTCTGGATTTATTCAAAGTGAGAGACTTTTTCATACTGAATTTAACATTAAGAGGACCCGGACTTTCCACCTAAACCCTCCGATCCAATGTTGAGAGACTGTGGTGACAACTACTTTTCACAAATCCCTTCAAGTGGATCTGCCGTCAGTCTCTGCAGTTCTTGGGCCATCTACCTCCGGAGACCCCGAGCTGTATACGAGGTGAAGGAGGTAACGGTATCCCAATAAATTCAGCCGCCCCTTCGGGGGTCAGTGCTACAGATATATATATTGCATATATCTTCAATTATATACAAATACACTGATACACACCAGCAATACACCGGACACAACATACTGCAAGATGAATACTTCCATATGTAGTCTGGTAACAGGCAGCCGGCTTCTCTCCTCCCCTCTCTGTCCTGTTGTCCCCTCCTCACACTCCTCTGCCCGCCCACACTCACAGCTCCTCTCTCTGCCCACTCAGCTCCTCCCTCTGCCCACCCACACTCATAGCTCCTCCCTCTGCCCGCCCACACTCACAGCTCCTCCCTCTGCCTGCCCACACTCACAGTTCCTCCCTCTGCCCGCCCACACTTACAGCTCCTCCTTCTGCCCGCCCACACTCACAGCTCTTCCCTCTGCCCACCCACACTCACAGCTCCTCCGTCTGCCCGCCCCCACTCACAGCTCCTCCCTCTGCCCACCCACACACACAGCTCCTTCCTCTGCCTGCCCACACTTACAGCTCCTCCCTCTTCCCACCCACACTCACAGCTCCTCCTTCTGCCCACCCACACTCACAGCTCCTCCCTCTGCATGCCCAGACTCATAGCTCCTCCCTCTGCCTGCCCACACACACACAGCTCCTTCCTCTGCCTGCCCACACTCACAGCTCCTCCCTCTGCCCGCCCACCCACACTCACAGCTCCTCCCTCTGCCCACCCACACACACTCACAGCTCCTCCCTCTGCCTGCCCACACACACTCACAGCTCCTCCCTCTGCCCGCCCACACTCACAGCTCCTCCCTCTGCCCGCCCACACTCACAGCTCCTCCTTCTGCATGCCCAGACTCACAGCTTCTCCCTCTGCCTTCCCACACACACACAGCTCCTTCCTCTGCCTGCCCACACTCACAGCTCCTCCCTCTGCCCGCCCACACACACTCACAGCTCCTCCCTCTGCCCACCCACACTCACAGCTCCTCCCTTTGCCTGCCAACACTCACAGCTCCTCCCTCTGCCTGCCCACACACACACAGCTCCTCCCTCTGCCTGCCCACACACACACAGCTCCTTCCTCTGCCCGCCCACACTCATAGCTCCTCCCTCTGCCCGCCCACACTCACAGCTCCTCCCTCTGCCCGCCCAAAACTCACAGCTCCTCTCTCTACCCGCCCACACTCACAGCTCCTCCCTCTGCGTGCCCAGACTCACAGCTCCTCCCTCTGCGTGCCCACACTCACAGCTCCTCCCTCTGCCCACCCACACTCACAGCTCCTCCCTCTGCCCGCCCACACTCACAGCTCCTCCCTCTGCCCGCCAACACTCACAGCTCCTCCCTCTGCCCGCCAACACTCACAACTCCTCCCTCTGCCCGCCCACACAAACTCACAGCTCCTCCCTCTGCCCGCCCACACAAACTCACAGCTCCTCCCTCTGCCCGCCCACACAAACTCACAGCTCCTCCCTCTGCCCGCCCACACTCACAGCTCCTCCCTCTGCCCGCCCACACTCACAGCTCCTCCCTCTGCCCGCCCACACTCACAGCTCCTCCCTCTGCCCGCCCACACTCACAGCTCCTCCCTCTGCCCGCCAACACTCACAACTCCTCCCTCTGCCCGCCCACACAAACTCACAGCTCCTCCCTCTGCCCGCCCACACAAACTCACAGCTCCTCCCTCTGCCCGCCCCCACACAAACTCACAGCTCCTCCCTCTGCCCACCCACACAAACTCACAGCTCCTCCCTCTGCCCGCCCACACTCACAGCTCCTCCCTCTGCCCGCCCACACTCACAGCTCCTCCCTCTGCCCGCCCACACTCACAGCTCCTCCCTCTGCCCGCCCACACTCACAGCTCCTCTCTCTGCCCGCCCACACTCACAGCTCCTCCCTCTGCCCGCCCACACTCACAGCTCCTCCCTCTGCCCGCCCACACTCACAGCTCCTCCCTCTGCCCGCCCACACTCACAGCTCCTCCCTCTGCCCGCCCACACTCACAGCTCCCCCCTCTGCCCACCCACACTCACAGCTCCTCCCTCTGCCCACCCACACTCACAGCTCCTCCCTCTGCCCACCCACACTCACAGCTCCTCCCTCTGCCTGCCAACACTCACAGCTCCTCCCTTTGCCTGCCAACACTCACAGCTCCTCCCTCTGCCCGCCCACACAAACTCACAGCTCCTCCCTCTGCCCGCCCACACAAACTCACAGCTCCTCCCTCTGCCCGCCCACACAAACTCACAGCTCCTCCCTCTGCCCGCCCACACAAACTCACAGCTCCTCCCTCTGCCCGCCCACACAAACTCACAGCTCCTCCCTCTGCCCACCCACACTCACACATACAGCTCCTTTTTCTGCCCGCCCACACTCACAGCTCCTTCCTCTTAGGGTTGCCACCTGTCTAGGATTCACCCGGACAGTCCAGGTTTTGAATCATGTGTCCAGGTTTTAGGCAGACTGAATCCCGGACACATTATTCAGATTGGGCTTTGGCTCCCCAAGTAACCCAGATATTCACACACAAATCTGTTGCCATCCAGGAGCTGCAGGCAGCTGTCTAGGGGCTGGTTTGGCATTACTGGGGGGCAGGGAAATTATGTCAGCAAAAGCAATTTGGCCACACCCACTGTGCTGCGGCACACACAGCATTACTACTCTCCTTGCTTGGGCTTGGCTGGACGAAAAGGTGGCAACCCTACTCCCTCTGCCCACCCACACACACTCATAGCTCCTCCCTCTGCCTGCCCACACACACCCACACACAGCTCCTCCCTCTGCCCACACACACATACACAGCTCCTCCCTCTGCCAACACACACGGCTCCTCCCTCTACCCACACACACAGCTCCTCCCTCTGCCCACACACACAGCTCCTCCCTCTGCCTGCCCACACACACAGCTCCTTCCAGTCAGAAACACGGGCAGAGGATGCAAAAACTGGACTGTCCAGGTGAATCTTGGACAGGTGCCAACCCTAGTGTCCAGTCTTATCTGTGCTTTGTATATTCATCAATAATGGAGAAGAAAAGTCCATTCATTTTATAAATGTTACTCGGGGTCTGTAGCTGTGGGGGGGCGCCGTCCCTGGAGGGGACATTTCTATGGAAGATGAAGGAGAAGATTTCCCTCCAATGAGCTCTGACCTGACACAAGATGGAGGACAGCTCCTCCCTCTGAGGTGTCCCTGAGAAATCCTTCCCCCCCACACAGAGCAGGAAGTAGAGTTCCCCTTTCTAGTGTTGTGTGGAATGTTTCCCCCTCTTCCCGCTCCTTATTACTGATTTCCTCCATTACAGTCCAGTGTAGATTGCGGGGAGCCCCACCTCCGCTCTATACAAGCCAATGGCTGCACATGGCCTAAAGGAGCTCAGCCCACAGCTGTGCGCCCACATTTCTCCTCCCCCACATCTCTCTAGTCAGGTAGGTATGTGTATTGGTGGGTAGTGATTGGCGGCTGTGTGCGGCTCCTGTGGGCACCCTGGAGGGTGAATAGGTCCCATTTATAGTACAGGCCAGACACAGCCGTCTACATGAGTCCAAACAAGGCCCCGCCCTCTTATTATGACATCATAACAGAAACACATGGGGGAGAGGACATCTCCCTCCATGGCCTGTGTGGGGGATGGGCAAGCCTTCTGTGTATGTCCATGCAGGGGGTGGGGTACCCATTCAAGTCACGGCTCCCAGTCTACATCCAAATGGAGGGAAACCCTGCAGGTGAGCCATGATTTTACCACCCCTCAACTGCTTCCTCTTTTATCTGCAAATGCCTGGGGGTTAAACATGCCATGAATTCTAGATACCCCCTGCCCATGATAGATACACCCCTGTACTTAGCTTAGATCAGTGGGGGGTGGGGTCCAGGAGCGGCACCTATCAGGTGAGATCAGAAAATCCTTTCTGCAGGATGACAAGTAGACAGATTTGTGTATTCAGGACTATGAAGACCCCGGTGTGTGTGCCATGAAATCGCTTCTCTCTTCCAGACTTCACCCCGACCACTGCACCTCCCAATACTGCACCCCCTACACTCCGACTCTGACCCTCCCATCACCCCACCACTGCAACCCCTATACCCGACTCATCCTCCCATCACCCCATCATTGGACCCCCTACACCCTGACTCTGACCCTCCCATCACCCCATTACTGGACCCCCTACACCCCAATTCTCTCCCTCCCATCACCCCATCACTGCACCCCCTACACCCTGACTCTGACCTCCTATCACTGCACCCCCTACACCCCCTGTGATTTGTGCACAACAAGGATATATGAGCATTTTGTGTGCATTTAACATGCATTTTTAGCTGCAGCCCATTGACCTTTAATAGGTTGTGTGTCGGTCATGTTTTCTGAAAGCTCAACAATAATGCCGTGTGCAGGAGTTTTGGAAAATGCCTGAAAAACTCATGACTGGTATGAAATCAATGAAATGATGGCTAAAAATGTGTGTAAATGACATGTAGAGAGGAGAGGAGTGCAGCACATGGGGGACTCCTCTGTACATCAGTCTCTGCACTCCCTCTACATTGCTGGATGCGCATTACATGCGTTTTCAGGGCGTTTTATAGACGCATTTCCCCGAGTTGTGTTTCCAGACATTAGAGTGTTAATGTTTCCGAGTCTTTATGGGGCGTTCAGAACAGAAAAATGCAGCATGAAAACCTGAAATAATCCGACCGCCATCCATCCATCATCCTTCCATCCATCCATTGTTCTTCCACTGCGTTTTACTGCGTTTATGTCGTGTTTATTACACCGACTGATTCTAGTATAGAAGAGACCAGAACTCCCCTATAGACCCCGACTGACCCCCTATAGACCCCCGACTGACCCTCTTTTCTACCTAACACCCCCCACAGACTCACTACACACCCACCATTGCCACCCCTCCCCCCTCTATCCGCTCTGTCATGGTCCCCTCTTGTCACCTGTACAGAGACATACAAAGAGGAGAGGCGGAGTCTGGAGTTTCTCTCCTCCTTCACCTAGGGTGCCCACATGTCCCCAGGACATTCCAACAATTAGCAGGTCTGTCCCGGGCACCTCCATCCCGGGACAATACAGTGTCCCGGAATGAAATTGACAGTGCGAGCAAATCCCGCTATAGAGCAGAGGGGAGCCGAGACCGCCCCCTGCCCGAGCAGAAGGGAGCCGAGACCACCCCCTGCCTGAGCAGAGGGGAGCCGAGACCGCCCCCTGCCCAAGCCGAGGGGAGCCAAGACCGCCCCCTGCCCAAGCCGAGGGGAGCCGAGACTGCCCCCTGCCCGAGCAAAGGGGAGCCGAGACCGCCCCCTGCCCGAGCAAAGGGGAGCCGAGATTGCCCCCAGCACAGCAGAGCTAAGACTATTTTTACTGCTGACAATTACCTTCTGTGCTACTTCTCAATCTGTTGGGTCTGTACTGAGGGAGGGGGGTCTGTACTGAGGGAGGGGAAACTGTACTGAGGGAGGGGGGTCTGTACTGAGGGAGGGGGGTCTGTACTGAGGGAGGGGGATCTGTACTGAGGGAGGGGGATCTGTACTGAGGGAGGGGGATTCTGTACTGAGGGAGGGGGAATCTGTACTGAGGGAAGGGGGTCTGTACTGAGGGAGGGGGATCTATACTGAGGGATCTATACTGAGGGAGGGGGATCTGTACTGAGGGAAGGGGGTCTGTACTGAGGGAGGGGGGTCTGTACTGAGGGAGGGGGGTCTGTACTGAGGGAGGGGGATCTATACTGAGGGATCTATACTGAGGGAGGGGGTCTGTACTGAGGGAAGGGGGTCTGTACTGAGGGAGGGGGTCTTTGAGGGGGGTCTGTACTGAGGGAGGGGGGTCTGTACTGAGGGATCTATACTGAGGGAGGGGGGTCTGTACTGAGGGAGGGGAATCTATACTGAGGGAGGGGGATCTATACTGAGGGAGGGGAAACTGTACTGAGGGAGGGGAAACTGTACTGAGGGAGGGGAAACTGTACTGAGGGAGGGGAAACTGTACTGAGGGAGGGGATCTATACTGAGGGAGGGGGATCTATACTGAGGGAGGGGGATCTGTACTGAGGGGGGGGATCTGTACTGAGGGAGGGGGATCTGTACTGAGGGAGGGGAATCTATACTGAGGGAGGGGGATCTATACTGAAGGAGGGGAAACTGTACTGAGGGAGGGGAAACTGTACTGAGGGAGGGGATCTATACTGAGGGAGGGGGATCTATACTGAGGGAGGGGGATCTATACTGAGGGAGGGGGATCTGTACTGAGGGGGGGGGATCTGTACTGAGGGGGGGGGGATCTGTACTAAGGGAAGGGGGTCTGTACTGAGGGAGGGGGATCTATACTGAGGGAGGGGGGTCTGTACTGAGGGAGGGGATCTATACTGAGGGAGGGGATCTATACTGAGGGAGGGGGGGTCTGTACTGAGGGAGGGGGATCTATACTGAGGGAGGGGGGATCTATACTGAGGGAGGGGGGGGATCTATACTGAGGGAGGGGGATCTATACTGAGGGAGGGAGGTCTATACGGAGGGAGGTCTATACGGAGGGAGGGGGATCTATACTGAGGGAGGACTTTACTTTGCAGGGGGTGACACCATGTTTTTCCGCACCGGTGATGTGACACCAACCCTAGAGAAGCCGCTTCCCCCACCTCCTCTCTTCTTCCACTCCAGCAATGCTCTACACAGGTCTCCGGGCCGCACTGCCCCGGTGGGAAGGGACACACTCGGGTTCCACTCATTCTACATGATGGTGAGTTGAAATATTTCATTATATATTATACTGTAGTGATAGAAATAATGTGATTTGATCTTCCTGACAGCATATCAAGCACAGTGCTGGGATGATATAAGTGCTAAAACCAGCCAATCACCCGACAAATCACTTCCTCTGAAATCCCCATCAACTCCGAGACTACATTCCCCTCCCCCTCCCCATCCTTGGCAAAATTGTCCCTGAATGGCAATTTGGAAATGTGATCACCCTACCTCCATCTGGTGACATCACTTCCTCCTCCATCTGGTGACATCACTTCCTCCTCCCTTTGGTGACATCACTTCCTCCCCAGTGCAGACTGTAGAGGTGAGTCCTCCGTCCTCTGGGGGTGTAGTGTCACATTTTGCTGCCTATCACAGGATGCTGTGGAAGTGACGTTGCCGCCAGAAATTGCATACTGCGCATGCGCGATGCGTTCCAAACACTCGCGCCGTGCGTTCCAACATAGTTTCGGCAATACAGTTCAGCGAAACCATCACATAATGTTACGGAAGTGATGTTACACACAACACAAACACTGGGCCGTTTGTTACAACACTAATACTTCCCTTGTTACATAGTAGGTTTTGCATTGCTGGGACTTGTAGTGCCTATCCGCGAGCTACATGCTTCAATGTTCAGTGTCCTCATCCCTATCCGCGAGCTTCAATGTTCAGTGTCCTCATCCTTATCCCCGAGCTTCAATGTTCAGTGTCCTCATCCCTATCCGCGAGCTTCAATGTTCAGTGTCCTCATCCCTATCCGCGAGCTTCAATGTTCAGTGTCCTCATCCTTATCCCCGAGCTTCAATGTTCAGTGTCCTCATCCCTATCCCCCTGCTTCAATGTTCAGTGTCCTCATCCCTATCCGCGAGCTTCAATGTTCAGTGTCCTCATCCCTATCCCCCTGCTTCAATGTTCAGTGTCCTCATCCTTATCCCTGTGCTTCAATGTTCAGTGTCCTCATCCTTATCCCCGAGCTTCAATGTTCAGTGTCCTCATCCCTATCCCCATGCTTCAATGTTCAGTGTCCTCATCCTTATCCCCGAGCTTCAATGTTCAGTGTCCTCATCCCTATTCCCCTGCTTCAATGTTCAGTGTCCTCATCCCTATCCGCGAGCTTCAATGTTTAGTGTCCTCATCCCTATCCCCCTGCTTCAATGTTCAGTGTCCATCCTTATCCCCGTGCTTCAATGTTCAGTGTCCTCATCCCTATCCCCATGCTTCAATGTTCAGTGTCCTCATCCTTATCCCCGAGCTTCAATGTTCAGTGTCCTCATCCCTATCCCCGAGCTTCAATGTTCAGTGTCCTCATTGAAGCAGGGGGATAAGGATGAGGACACTGAACATTGAAGCACAGAGATAAGGATGAGGACACTGAACATTGAAGCAGGGGGATAGGGATGAGGACACTGAACATTGAAGCTCGGGGATAAGGATGAGGACACTGAACATTGAAGCTCGGGGATAAGGATGAGGACACTGAACATTGAAGCACAGGGATAAGGATGAGGACACTGAACATTAAAGCACGGGGATAAGGATGAGGACACTGAACATTGAAGCAGGGGGATAGGGATGAGGACACTGAACATTGAAGCTCGGGGATAGGGATGAGGACACTGAACATTGAAGCTCGGGGATAAGGATGAGGACACTGAACATTGAAGCATGGGGATAGGGATGAGGACACTGAACATTGAAGCACAGGGATAGGGATGAGGACACTGAACATTGAAGCACGGGGATAAGGATGAGGACACTGAACATTGAAGCAGGGGATAGGGATGAGGACACTGAACATTGAAGCTCGGGGATAGGGATGAGGACACTGAACATTGAAGCTCGGGGATAAGGATGAGGACACTGAACATTGAAGCATGGGGATAGGGATGAGGACACTGAACATTGAAGCTCGGGGATAGGGATGAGGACACTGAACATTGAAGCTCAGGGATAAGGATGAGGACACTGAACATTGAAGCAGGGGGATAGGGATGAGGACACTGAACATTGAAGCTCGGAGATAGGGATGAGGACACTGAACATTGAAGCTCGGGGATAGGGATGAGGACACTGAACATTGAAGCTCGGGGATAAGGATGAGGAAACTGAACATTGAAGCATGGGGATAAGGATGAGGACACTGAACATTGAAGCATGGGGATAAGGATGAGGACACTGAACATTGAAGCATGGGGATAAGGGTGAGGACACTGAACATTGAAGCATGGGATAGGGATGAGGACACTGAACATTGAAGCACAGGGATAAGGATGGACACTGAACATTGAAGCTCGCGGATAGGGATGAGGACACTGAACATTGAAGCTCGCGGATAGGGATGAGGACACTGAACATTGAAGCTCGGGGATAAGGATGAGGACACTGAACATTGAAGCTCGGGGATAAGGATGAGGACACTGAACATTGAAGCTCGGGGATAAGGATGAGGACACTGAACATTGAAGCAGGGGGATAGGGATGAGGACACTGAACATTGAAGCTCGGGGATAAGGATGAGGACATTGAACATTGAAGCTCAGGGATAGGGATGAGGACACTGAACATTGAAGCTCAGGGATAGGGATGAGGACACTGAACATTGAAGCATGTAGCTCAGGATAGGCACTACAAGTCCCAGCAATGCAAAACCTACTAGGTAACAAGGGAAGTATTAGTGTTGTAACAAACGGCCCAGTGTTTGTGTTGTGTGTAACATCACTTCCGTAACATTATGTGATGGTTTCGCTGAACTGCATTGCCAAAACTATGTTGGAACGCACGGCGCGAGTGCTTGGAACGCATCGTGCATGCGCAGTACGCAATTTCTGGCGGCAACGTCACTTCTGCAGCATCCTGTGATAGGCAGCAAAATGTGACACTACACCGGCGCTGTGCACATTGTGTGTTCCCGGGGGGAGGGGAGGAAGTGCACAGCTCTGCTCTGAGAGGAAATCTGAGACTGTGAGGAACCATGAGAAGGATTATGTGTGGGGGGAGGTGAGGAGAATTATGTGTGGGGGGAGGTGAGGAGAATTATGTGTGGGGGAGGTGAGGAGAATTCTGTGTGGGGGGGAGGTGAGGAGAATTATGTGTGGGGGGAGG